>NC_060212.1:71189318-71510227 GCF_021130785.1 Homalodisca vitripennis
TATCAATTACCTTTCAAAAACATTTTGAAAATAAATTACTCTCTGTATCATCTAAAGCAGCATATAACAGATGGCATATGAAACAACTGTATATTTCTTCGTTTGAGAGTATACTAAAGTTTGGAGGAATTCATTATGGAGGAAAAAACTAGGGTCAAAATGAAAGCAATATCGTTTATTACGGACAACAACCCTGAATAAAGATTTGATCAATTTGTATCGGTTATGTTACCATATGCTTAATATATAAGTCTATAACTGAGTGTACGTTAAATATTTTGATAATATAGTTGTAGTTTTATTTGTAGTATTTGTGTACCACATATTAAGATGAATGTTTAGTTATTGGTTACTTGTTCATTTATTGGTTGTATATGTTTCTTTTTGATAATTATTTAATTGTTAATTATATAATATTGTTATACATTTTCATTGTTTATATTGTTATAAATTGTCATAGTTTATATTGTTATACATTCTCATAGATTATATGGTTGTACATTCTCATAGTTTATGTATTAGTTATTTATTGTAGTGTCATATGTAGGTGTGAGCAATTGCGTGAAATTCATGTGTATGTATGCGGTTGTGTTGTATGATTCAGGTTGAATATAGCATTTTTTTGTTTCAGTAGCCAAATGTAATCATTGAAAAACTTTAAAACAGAGAAAATGTATTCTTTACAATATAGACAGGCCATATTTATATTTATAAAAATATAGCAAGAAAATGCAGAATGTAAGCAGAAAATGGACATACAATTATTTAGTTTTGGTTCTCGCACGCACCTTGCAGGGCGCATTGGGACAATGAATTGTGACCAAACCTTATACTGAAAAAGAGATTGTAGACTATGAACAAACACACACACACACATGCACGCACGCTCAGACGCATCGACAAAAGCGAAGCAGGATCCCGTTCGTTCTGGTACCGGAAATGTTAAAAATGTAGTAGTTCACATTATATCCGGTTCAGAAAATTCACTGGCGATCGCGAATACAGTTCTACTTTGCAAACTGGGAGCATGCTCGGCAGTGGATAGTCACGGAAAATATAAATATGATATTGTGGCCCTTATTAACTTGTTGAATCATGATTTTGTTTTGTGGGTCAGTTATAATGAAAATAATTAAAAAATGTATTGTTCTCCAATATATGTAACGAACAATTAAAAGGGTGGCACTTTATCTGTACTCTGTCTCAAGGACATTCTACACAAATAAGAGAGCGAGATGAGACACCCGTGGTTATATCTAGGGCACGTCCTCAGTTCACACAAGCATACAAGCAGTATAAAACTGAACTATTCATAGAAAAAAGTCGTCAGGCTCTGGTTATATCAGTTTGCAAACGTCCAAACCGTTTTTTACCGATGTTAACGAAACACGCTTAATGAACATCTTGCCACAATCGGGCAGTATATCGGGGATATGACCTTTAAGAGAAACAGAATTGGCTTCAACTACCGTAGTTTTGTAGACATAGGGCAAAGCTAGTTTATAATATTCCTTGCTGACTTGTCTCCATCAAATAGATTGTAGGGTAGACCGGGGCACTTTGTCACAAGGGTACTTTGTCACAAGTTCTACTGTGGGAGAACGGGAGGAGAAGGGAAATTTGAGAGACACCCCTGGATTCCTTAGGTTGGCACTACATCACCTAGACAGTGTGAGACCTGTCCGTCGTCAGCTGCTCGTACAAACAAGTGAAGTGTGTTTTTGATAACCCAAAGTAAATTCTGTGACCTATAGTTGGTGATTGTTGTAAACCACTGCGTTCCACCAAGGTATGCAAATGTCATATTATTGCATTCTTTAGCTCATGGGGAGCAGAACTACGTTATTTAGATTAATTAGAATCTTACTTAGTTAAAATGTAAACATAACCAAAAATCGTCGTGTGGGGTACTTTGTCACAAATTCGACGGGGCACTTTGTCACAATAGTTAAATGGGCTCTTTAGCAACTTTTTCTAATAGTCGCGTATTTTTGCAGATGGTGCGTAAATATAATCGGAAAACCGAAAGGGCTACTCCCAAAGTGGAAGACATGATGCGAGCGGCCCAATCATTACGTCGACAAGAGAATAGACTTTCATTACGAGATGCAGCAGCTGAATTCTGTGTTAATTACAAAGCTCTGGAAAGATTTTCTAAAAACCTAACAACTGAACAACTTACTACAGGATTGTGCAACATTACTTTTGGAAATTCATTGTGTAATCGAGTATTTAGTGATGACGAAGAAATAATGTTAAAGGATTACCTAAAGCAAGCCTCTGATATTGATTATGGTTTATCACCTAAGGAAGTACGGCAACTGGCCTACAGTTGTGGCATAGCCCTAAAAAAAACAACTTCCATTGAAATGGACTGACAAAAAATGGCCGGCCCGGATTGGTTACGTCCTTTTTAAAACGTCACCCTCAGCTGTCGTTACGTAAACCCCAAGCTACAAGTGTAGCCCGAGCTACAAGCTTCAATCAGACCAATGCAGCAGGTTTTATTGACAACCTGTCCAAAGTTTTGGATCGTAACAAAATTATTCCAGCTGATATATATAACATGGACGAGTCAGGACTAGTCACTGTCCAAAGGCCCAACAGAGTTGTTGCTAGAAAAGGTTTTAAACAGATCGGACCATTGCTGTCGCAGTCTTAGCGACTGGAAACACGGTTCCCACCCTTTTTTTGTTCCCCAGAGTAAATTACAAAAAAGATTTTGTTCGATATGGCCCGGTTGGTTGTGTCGGAGCCTGCAATCCCTCAGGTTAGACGAATGAGGAAATGTTTGTAGCTTTTTTAAAACATTTTGTTAAACACGTCAAATCCACCAAAGAGTCGCCAATGTTATTACTACTAGACAACCATGAAACTCATTTATCTATTGAAGCACTTGATTATGCTAAGAATAATGGTGTTGTTATGTTATCATTTCCTTCGCATTGCTCACTCAAGCTCCACCCTCTTGATAGGTCTGTGTTCGGCCCTTTGAAAACTTTCTTCAATTCAGCTTGTGACGGATGGAAGAAAATTAACCCATGAAAAACTATTTACATCTATGATATTCCCGGCCTAGTAAAAGATGTTTTTCCCATGGCTGCCACACCTTCCAATATACTAGCAGGTTTTAAAGTAACAGGAATTTATCCATTTAAAAGAGACATCTTCACAGACATTGACTGTATGCCTAGCTATGTTACTGATCGTCCTGTTCCTGTTGCTGTGACCAGTGCGACCCCAGCTGCAGCAACCAAATCAGAAGTTGATGAGGAAATCAATCCCTCCATATAAATACTTTACATCACAATTGCACAATCTTCTATAACTATGGGGCATCCACTTCAAAAGCTCCACGTGCAGTTATCCCTGCTAACAAGCCGAACGTCAGTATCAGCTTACATGAAGTAAAACCCTTTAGTAAAGCTGAACCAAAGAAAGTCTCAAAACAAAGGCATGAAAAAAAGAAATTCTGCTATGTTAACAGACACTCCAGTAAAGAAGAAGTTAGAAGAGGAGAAAATCAACGCGGCAGCAAAAAAAGGGAACGTAAAAAAAAGGTTATATGCACAGGGCCATGTAAAACTCAGTTGGAGTAAACCGAAAAAATGGCTTGAAAATAATCAAAGTTGAACCTTAAGAAAAAAAAAACAGCCAGTTAAAAAACATCTACCGCAATAGACTCATCAGAAGACGACAGCTGCATTTGTCTAGTGTGTGGTGACGCCTACGAAGACAGTCCTCTAATGAAAAATGGATCCAATGCACAAAATGTAGGGAATAGGCTCGCGATAATTCTGGAAGAGGTACTGTGTTTTATGTGTGTGAAAACTGTGACGCCGATGAAAAAGTTTAAACTTTTCCCTCTATTGTTGGGCAGTTAGTTGGTATTTAGGCCCCTACCTAAGAATGTTTTTATTTCATGTTCTTTATTTTATATGAAACATTGCTTTTTATATGATGTACATACGTTGTATAAGCATTACAATAAAATTATAATGTATAATTAAATGTATCAATTATCTACAACTTGTTAATCTATTTTTTATCTCTAATCAATTTCCCCTTTAAATTACATGTGACAAAGTACCCCGCGTATGAGGCACTTTGTCACAGTTGTAAGGGTTTATTCAAAAATTAAAATTAATTATTTATAAAATTCATAGGATGTTGAAAAAATACCCAATACTCATAAAAGTATGAAGTTTATAATGATGCATTTGTAATATGTCACAGTCAAGCAGGAAGTTATAAAAAAATATAAGGTGAAAATTGTGACAAAGTACCTCAGGCTATCCTACGGATTCTGAATGTGCACATATCTATTTCTCCATAAATTTGGATTTTTTGTATCGATAGACCCCATGTGGTCTTTAACTTTGGCATGTTATAAAGGAAACTGTGTAAGCTTCAAAACCGCAAAATCTTGATGAAATCAGAAAACTAATTATAAATACTTTTGAAAACTTGTTAATTCACTGTTAACCACTAGAGTGGGTTTATTTGATTTTTCAGGTGATTTTCCATATAAATCCACTTTATTTAAGTTAAAAAGTAAGAACAAAACATTTCAGAATCACTTAATTTCACCACGTTAACTGAAAACAAAGCAAAATCTTTCGCCAGTCATTACTAACTAATGTAGCGTTTCCGGACCTACCTACATTTTTGTCTTATTTTTAGCTCTAAAATCACGTCTTAAAATATTTTACCATATTTTTGACTCACTCCCCTGTATATATGTATATATGTGTATATATATATATATATATATATATATATATATATATATATATATATTAAATTGTATAAATGGCAATAGCCTTATTTTTACAATAAACATTGAATCGCAAAAAGTACTTGCACCGCCGGGAAATATATATATATATACTACATAATTTGTAGTAAATTACTTTACAATTAAAACAAACTGTTTTTAAAACATTGGCACCATATTTCGGTGAAAACCGTCTTCAGGTGGGTGCAAAAATTGTATAAAATATAAAAAGAAAACAGTACAAACGAAAGTAAATAAATAGTGAATAAGTAATAATAATAAATACAGATGACATGAACTAAACAATTGTTCCATATGTTGATTTTAAATTTAGACGTTTTTGGCTAAGTTATCTGATGTTGAGTCCATGTGGAATTTTGCTCTTTAAAACCAATTGGTGTGCTTGTTCTAATGTTCTGAGGTAAATTGGGTTTGAATTTGTATGTACTTGCCGAATAGGTTTGACTGAATAGATGTTTTCAAAAGTTTCATTGTGATTTATACCATGAGTTACGACAGTTTTCTTTAAATCTTGGTGTTTATAATCAAATCGGTGTCCTGTCATTCTTGTCCTCAAGGTATTTGTTGTTGAGCCAATATAATCTGCTGCACATTTTTTACATTGTATTTGGTAAATCACATTTTTAGATTCACAAGACAAGTTGCCGATGATAGGATATGTCTTGCGTGTTTTGCTACTAGTGAATTTTGAAGAATTTGGTAACATTTTACAAATCAAACATCTTGGTTTATTACACGGATGTGATCCTTTCTGTTTTGGTATTGATTTTTCATTGGTGTTTGTCATTGGTAATTTAGGTTTGACCAATATATCTTTAAGAATAGGAGGTCTTTTAAAGATTACTCTAGGAGTTGTTTTAAAAATATCATTAGTTGAACTAGAATTTTGTAAGGTATTAAATGCTATTTTAAGAATATTATTAATATTGTGAAGCCCTAGATGGTATTGAACTATTAATTTTGGATCATTGTTTTCAAATTTAGAATGTAGTGTTTTCTTTTTTACATTAAGTTTATCTTTAAGTAATTTTCGTAGATAACCTCTTCTTAAGAATGCGTTCATAATATCGTCAATGTATTTTTCCAAGTCATTTGTATTACTACATAATTTTTGAACTCTGCATGCTAAACTTTTTGGTATATTCCTCTTGATATGGACTGGATGACAGCTGTCGTAATTTAAATACTCCAAATTATTCGTTTGTTTTACGTTTATTTTGCTTTTTAAATGTCCATGTTCAATAAATACTTCCATATCTAAAAATTTGACTGATGTTGAAGACGTCTCAAATTTGAATTTTAATTTGCTAAAATTGTTTAACTATTCTAAAAAGTTGGTTAAATTATGCTTCCCATGTGTCCAAATAAAATAAATGTCATCAATAAAACGTTTCCAAAATATAGGCTTGTAATTTTGACTGTTGAGAAAATCTGTTTCTAGTTTTCCCATGAAAAGATTGGCATTTTACGGAGCCATACGAGTTCCCATGGCTGTGCCTTTTTGTTGTAAATAAAATGTATCCTGAAAACGGAAGCAATTAATTGTAAGCACAAAATGGATTAATTTTGTAATAAATGAAGTACTAGGTTTTGTGTCAATTTGTCTTTGATTAAGATAGTATGTTACAGCTTCAATTCCTTCATCGTGTTCTATATTTGTGTATAAAGAAGTGACATCAACAGTGACCAATATTGCATCGTTAGGAAGAGGTTGGGGTAAGTTTATCTAAAAAGTCATCAGAATTTTTTATGAATGATGGTAGATTCTGCACAAAGTCCTGTAGCTGGTGATCCACATATGCAGAAATTCTTTCTGTAGGTGATGAACAAGAAGATACTATCGGACGTCCTGGTGATGGCATAATTTTCTTGTGTAATGTGGGAAGAATATAAAAGACTGGTGCACTTGGATGTTGTTGTATCCTATATTGTATTGTTATATATATAGAATAGGATTGCAAGGTTATTATTATATTATTCCTAATATATTACAACCATGTTGAATTTAGGAAAATAAAGAACTAACAATTAACAAACATTATTATTTACAAGGTTAATGCAACAAGGAAGGAACAGAGAAGCAGAAGGTGAATTTAGAGCTGCGACACATCGAGGTCAGTTTTAACAACGTGTGTATTTATTTGGAGGCCGACAAAACTTACCTCCAATAAGTTTTGATTCTTCACTGTTCATGGCAGCGACACGTTCAATTTCTACAACAGTTACACAGTTTAGTAACAATTGGTAACTTACAGTTAATTGCCAATATATTCACTAACCGAATCAGCATATAGGAACGAGTTTCATCTCACGGACATCCGATTATTAACAACGCTCTGATACTTTTTTGAGTACCACCGCTCAAATAATACGAAACGGGAATATTTAAATTCAGTATCTGATTAAGACTAAATATACAGGTTCCCAGAAGTATTGATCTGAAAAAACATCCAGTAAAGTTTCATTGGAAATAAAGCATCTTATATAATATTTACGTCTCATTTAGTGTAGTTCATTTAAGGTCGATTGAGATATTTAAACCTGCCTTGATAACATCATCATCAAATTCTAAATTCATAATTGATATTTAATTCATTTCATAATAAAATACTGCATTTATACTGAATTAAAATCACTAATTGGAATACTTACCATCACTCACATCCCTTTTGACAAATGGACGTGATGGAACAAAATTTTCAAGAGCGTGAAACATTTTAGAGGATAATTCACCATCGACTAAAATAGGTTGTTGCGATGTGGGGATAACCTCCATCAATAGCAAACTGAGACTCACAGCTAGCACTACAGACCACATCATGGTTTCACTGCAACAGACAGACGTATGTTATGGGTAACGTTGTAGTAGCAGAGGCACAGGTCAAAGGTCTGCAGGTATTAAGACTCGCGGCTAGCACTACAGAGTACATCATGGATTCACCGCAACAGACAGACGTATGTTATGGATATCGTCGTAGGAGCAGAGGCAGAGGTCACAGGTCTGCAGGTATTGAGACTCACGGCTAGCACTACAGACCACATCATGGTTTCACTGCAATTGATAGACGTATGTTATGGTTTACGTCGTAGGAGCAGAGGCAATGGTCACAGCAAAATTTCATGGGCTTTAAGATAGAATACAATATTGAAGACAGAGAGCAAACATATGTTTGATTTATTACATTTCAAACTTATACATATGATCTTCCCAGTGTATTTAAATTTATTACCTGATTTGATGTTTGTAATATATCAAACATTTATTTTTAACTTCTGCATTTGGAACTACAGATATGTCCCAAAAATAAAGCTTTATGCATACACGTAATTTGAGAAGTTTAAAAATTCGATTAAAATTTTATAATTGAGCATTGTATTTAATCAAGCAACTCTTAACCAAATGGTAGTAAATGTTATTAAAACAATACTTTTCCAGTATATCTTTTTGTACGAGGCCTATTTAAACCAAATATTTCATCATCAGGTGACTAGAAAAATATATAAGTACATTATTTTTATTACAATTAATACCATATAGTGTAAACTCTTAACCAATTTAATCATGTAATTTAGTTACAAATTTAGGCATGAAGTTTGTTAACTTAACATTCATTTTACCATTTACGTCTTACAGCACAAAAAATTACAACTATCTGCCGTCTTTTTTAACTATTTATAGAAATTGGCAAATCTGAAAAAAACATGCACAGTGCAAAATGCCAGACTTAAATTTGGCTTAATATGGTTTTATTTTTTACCCTCATAAAGCAAGGTTCTTGCAAATTTATACTTCTAATTAAAGCACTTTACACAATTAATGGAAGTAATATTAAAATTAAATGTATTATTAGAAATACGTGATAAATAGGCCTATATTAAAACTTACCGTAAAAAAAGGATTGTAATTAAGTGATACAAGTTTTGCATTCCAATGCTTTATATACACAGATTGCACGTGTTTTTGTAGTTTGTAAGTATCTACATTTCATTTACTGCAGTTCATCATCATTTATGCTCTATGTAAATATTTTATTACTGAAATCTATTGAAAGAGTAATTACTTTTACTAGAGTGTTTTAGGTAATTAATAATTTGTTTTTCAGTTCAGGTCATTTTTTAGTTATTAATTTTTTGTTCTGATTATGTTGCATTATTCGTAGATCTTTATTATTCGCATAGATTGAAGTGTAATTGACTTAATATATTCAATATTCAACTAAATGTGATACAGAGGTGGTAAACGGTAAATTTACAACATTCTGTTACTACAATAAAGCTTTAGTATCAAGCGAAATTTATTGCCATGAAATATGCAGTGGTGAAATATCTACACAATAAGATTATTATGTTCTTTGAGACAGAACGCTTAGTGTGTAGACTAACGTAATAATAGTTGTAATTATTTATACAGCAACTGGACCAAAAATATTTGTAATAGTCAAGGTTATATTAAATTTAAACGCAATATTTCTAAAAAAGATAAGTTGTATAACAGCCATTGAACTACTATAACAATAGAGAAACTGATTTATTATTAATTCTATTGATATACAAGACTACAAGTTTAGTAATGTCACATGAAACACAAAATCTGGTGATATAAATATCGGTAGCTAAATTAAACAATGTATAAGTAAACCATTTTCTAACATAATATATATAAAAACTTTTAATAAATGCTATATCTGAATCGATGTAATGAAAATATTTTTTATCGGTTGGAGTCAAGCTCTTCCAGGGCTACCAGCGGATCTATTTTTAATGATTTCATGACTTTGTCCTTATATATCATTGCTTCACCATTAAATAAAGCCATTTTGCATTTACCAAATTGAATTTCGCCCCGACGAAGAAAGTATGTAATGCACTTACGACTGAAAGATTATTGCTGTCAATAACATTCAGTTCGGGCGGTAAATTAACTTTCGGTCTAATTTATTTACGAGGTAAAAGTTAATGTTGCTCTGATCAATAAAGTTCATAAATTTGTTTTTAAGTTCTACTTGGGTTAAGAAGCGTCTACTACCAGCCCTTGTAATCTACCTTTGGTCTAAGACATTTAATTTGTCATACTTACATATTAACTTTTTGATCCAGTAAAGTTAACACATTGTACGATTAAAAAGTTGATGAGTCTAAATGTGTTGGTTCTTACAATTTAAATTAACTCCCAGGCTAATTGATTAACGGATCGTCAGTTGAGTTATGTTATTACACTGACCTAGAAAATAAATACACATTTGGGATTTAGGATCAAACTTGGAATAAACAGATTCAGCGTTTGAAAAGTATTTCGAAATCATTAGACGGTTTATTCTTCCCTGATACAATCTACAGTAAAAATGGGACAGTAAATCCACGTTTCCAGTGTCTATTTTACTGCTAATTGAGGCTAACTCCCTATCTTACGTATTGTTAACTTAACCTTAACAATACGTATCGAAAATCGAAGGGCTTAGCCTTTTTAGTAAACACATTTATGATGTAATATGATGGAGCCATATGAATTTTCCAAACATTAAGAGATATATCAGTGATGCTACGTATTTGCGTTTTTAATTCAAACACACACAAAAGTATAAATTTTAATTTGATCCAACTCCCTAACTTACGTAGTGTTTACGTCATTTATCTATAGGACGAAATTAAGCTAAGACTCTGACTTGTTTCTGTTCATTCTTTAGAAATTTATATGCACATATATTAAAAATTAGTTAAACATCACTTTTTACAAAAGCATTTATGTGTGTAAAACATTGTACAAAAATTATAATAAACTTTTTTAACAATTATGATTAAAAAATATTAAAAACTGTATCTGTTATTAGCTTATATTACAAAATTTATAGACGCGTGGTAAAAATTTCAATACTGTTAGACGTTCCTGAGCCGAAAATAGAAACATCAAAAATGTTCCGGATTTGCAAAAAGAAACAGTTAAAGCAATATACAAGTTTAATAATTTCAAGGGCACTATACAGGGTTGTTCGGATCCTTCTGTTCATCAAACAAATAATAAAGCTTCCTGTTTTTGTCTGGCCTGTCTGATTGTCTTTCCAAGGTCATTAGCTGCTTTTTGCAGTTTAAGTCGCTCCAGATTTTTGCTCTAATTATGTAACAATCATTAAGTGCACAACATGCAGTAAAAACACCTTACTACAGAGTAGTCATAAATTTCCTTTTTAGAAACACAGACCGCATACCTTTATACATCCAATCATTCGGGTTCTGTGTTTTGCCCTTTGGACACTTTCCAACGCTGTGTAATTTCAGTTGTGATCTCTTTTAAGATGTGGAAATGATTTTAATGGTCATATTGTGTTTTGACTAGTAAAAAGTAGTTGTTTGCACCAGGTTCTATTGTGTACAAAAGAAACCACTATAACATAGTTTATAACAAAAATTATTTGTATAATTTTCAATTTAGATTAAAAAAATTAATAGGTCGTCTAAAATAAGAGATCCAAGTGCATAATGAACAACATAATTGTAAAATTAGGTATTTGTGTTGTTGTGTTAGACTCCACTTTAGCACTGTATTTATATGTTCTAAAATTTAAAAGTAAACAAATGTTTCCGCCTCTTTGATTTACCTCTGTCAACCATTGAAGAGATGTTAGGAGTTAGTTCACTTTGTATTATGTATCGTAAATATTTTAACTGTTTCCCGAATTCTAAAATAATCTAAGAAACCCATCAAGCTTTTCTTTTCTTATCAACTATCCTCGAACTTCAATAGATAAATAAAAGAGGATTAACCCAATGGGTCCTACTGTTCACATTATTATTGCTTAGCGCTGTATAAAAATTAACACATTTGGCTGTCAATTTTTATACAGTAGATAAACAAAGAGTTTCCAGTCAACGTTATATACAAATTTTGAAATAGAAATAAATAAATGTAAAGGTAAGAGAGAATTGTCATTTAAAAGTTATGGTTGCCTTGTTTGTAAAATCCAGTGATGTGTTATCGTCGTAGTAGTAATTGCATGAAATCAATGTCATATTCAAATCAACATTTATTAAACCAAATCCTAAGAAATTTTTTTCGTCAAAAACACGTGTTTTGACAATGTTTTGATTGTTTATAATTTTTATAAAAGCTAAGTATTGAACTTACACAACCACACAACTAGTATTCCGTAACTGTAAACAATTGACTTATAGGAGTTATGGTAGGGTATATTAACTATCTTCCCTACCTCCTGTACACGCCGAGCACAATGGTCCGTCCTGTTCCCTCATATTTACTTGGTTATATCTAAGAATATATCATCCTTTAGTATGTAACTAATCAGTTTCGTATCCCTCATTATCAAGAAGTGGATCCACTGCCTCTGATGATTATTTTGCATAACATTAAATACATAATTGCATATGAATCTGTCTGAATTATTTCTTCGTGATTCCATTTGATATGATCATGTGATTTCTACGATTACGTTCGTTCGTTTATTCAAATTGTAAATATGAAACGAATGGAGTTTTTGTGTTAATTCAGTGCCCCATCCCACCATTGTTGTTGACTAGAGAAACTTTTTTGTCCAACAACGTCAATTACATTTAAACACTCAAAATTTTGGTCATTAAATTGAACTTTAGTTGAAAACTTTTAAATAATTTACATCAATCGAATACTTTATGAAATGTCTCCAGACTCGCCTTCATTAGTCTGTAAATCTTTGATAAATCCAGTTCAATATCTATAATTAATTTAATCACTATTTTCACTTATATTTATAATCTTGAAATCATAAAGAAAGCTTAGAAGTAACAACATTTCTCATTCCTACAGTTTCTGCAACTTCTGTTGAGCACAAAAAATATGGAAAATCCAAATAAGAAAATTAAATGTACATTTTAGCACTGATTGTGTATGTAGTGCTTGGCCAGTACTATAATGTAAATATCAAATACAAAGTTAGTATTTAACTTTTATTTTTAATTTAAAGACTGTTAAAAACTCATCTTAGTTGTCTTTTGCCAGACTAGTTGATCAAACCAGTGTATATATATTTTGTATTGATTCTAGAAGTAAAGCAAAATAAACTATAGCACAGAAACATATTAAGACCAGCGAAAGTTATAATAGCATGAAGATGTAAGTTTTATATATATTCCTGATCGTCGCATATTTTCTAATAAAACTAAGATGTGAACTAGACTTTCTACAAATTGTATCATCGTGGCAATATTTTGTTGTATATGCGTAAGGAATTGCAGAATGTTATTACTTACAACTGTAAGTATGCTTTGTGGTAGTCTTATTCAAAATAGATGAATTTCTATTATGCAATGTAATATCAATTGCTCTTCCACCTTGACTTTAAGTAAGCTGTACAAGAAATCATTATCATAAAATGTGGTTTATTTGCTCAAACGTTCCCACGTGCAAACTCGGCTGAACAAAGAGTTATAAGAGTAGAAGTACATTGACTGTTTTATGTCTAATGTTTCTACATAAACGTGCTTTTATCTTTTTATCTTTACTATCCAAATATTGAATACAATTTTTCATTCTAGTTTGTAACCATCGCAATTGCCACAATGGATTTTTTCACTCTTCGTTTTAAGGGCATTTTAAAACACACACACACACACATTTACTATTATTTTTGTGTGTATTAATCTGAGTGAATCCACTTGGAATCGTATGGGCAGACCAGAAGTCTGTACTGTTAAGGTTAAGATAAATAAAGATGTAATCAGTCAAACGCATAACGAGTTTCTGTCAAAGATGGAAATCACCATTAAAGAACAGTTTGTTTCTTACGAAAAGGCTTTTGATACAAACATTTCTGAATTTACTGAATCAATGAATTTTTTCTCTTTAAAGATTTATTAGTATGAGTTGAAAATCATTGATTTTGTTACCAAGGCAAAGTCTCTCAAGACATCACAAAATGGACTCAAGGCTAAAAACTCTTCTCTTAAAAAGGAACTCTCGTTGTGTAAAATTCAGTTAGAAAATCTCGAATAATACAACCGAAACAAAAATGTTCAAATTGATGGCTTTCCTGAACAATCGAATGAACAAATTTGTGAGATTTTGCAGAAGCTTTCTGAGTCTGTTGGTGTTCCGATAGATTTTAGGAATGATGTGCAGTCAGTATACAGAATTCGAAAAAAACTAACAAGAAAATTAAAACTGAGTCAACTCCCATAGTTGGGGGAGTCCCTTCTACAAGAGTGTATACAAATGAACATATTACACCCATTTTCAGAGATATTCTGTACCATGCCAAGAAACTCAGGGAAAAGGGCTACTAATTTGTGTGGATGAATGAGGGAAAAGTTTTTGTTAGAAAGTTCGAGGAGGAACCAAAAATTCGTATTTCTTCCTTGGGGGGCTTGAGACAGCTTGGTTTGACTGTTAACTAGACCAGTTGATCTCTAAGTAACACAGTTTGTTTTTTTTTTTTTTTTCATGCAGAACAGTAATTTAAACAACTTTTATATTTTTCATCTAAATATTCGTAGTTTAAGGAAGAATTTTAATGAACTCATCATATATTTGGGTGGTTTACCATATCCATACAAATTTATCAGAACTGTAATTTAGATATCAAATACAAAGTTAATATTTAACTTTTATTTTTTATTTAAGGACTGTTAAAAACTCATCTTAGTTGTCTTTTGCAAGACCAGTGTGTATATATTTTGTCTTGATCCTAGAATTAAAGCTAAATAAACTATAGCACACAAAAATATTAAGACCAGAGATAACAGCATAATAATAATAGCATAATGGTTATAATAGCATTAAAATGTGCTTTTTATGTATATTCTTGATCGTCGCACATTTTCTAATAAAACTAAGATATAAACTAGACTTTCTAAAATTGTTATCATCGTGGCAATATTCTTTTCTATAGAGGTAAGGAATTCTAGAATGTTCTTACTTGCAACTGCTGTAGATATGCTTTGCGGTAGTCTTCTTCAATAAAGATGAATTATCTCTTGCAATGTAATATCAATTGCTCTTTTACCTTGACTTTTTACGTTGTACAAAATATCATTATCATAAAATATGGTTTATTTTCTCAAATGTTCCCGCGTGCAAACTCGGCTGAACAAACAGCTGTAGTAGTAGCATTACATTGACTTTTTTATTTCTATGTTTTCTACTTAAGCGTTTTTTATCTTTTTTTTATCTTTACTATCCAAAATATTGAATACAATTTTCCATTCTAGTTTGTAACCGTGTCCATTGCCACAATGTATTTTTTCACTCTTCATTTTAAGGGCATTTTCACACGCACGCGCGCACGCACACACGCACACACGCATCGGCAAAAGCGAAGTAGGATCCCGTTCTGGTACCAGAAATATGAATAAATGTAGAAGTTCACATTATATCCGGTTCCTCAAATTCACTGGCGATCGCGAATACAGTTCTATTTTGCAAACTGGGAGCATGCTCGGCAGTGGATAGTCATGTAAAATATAAATATGATATTGTGGCATTTATTAACTTTTTGAATCATGATTTTGTTTTGTGGGTCATTTATAGAGACAATAATTATAAAATATATTGTTCTCCAGTATATGTAACGAACAGTTTCTGTACTCTACCTCAAGTACCTTTTCCTCAAATAAGCGAGAGCGAGGTGAGATACCGCATGTTAAATCTAGGGGATCTCTTTAGTTCACACAAGCAGACAAGCAGCAAAATACTGAACTATTCATAGAACAAAGTCGTCAGGCTCTCGTTATACCAGTTTCAAAACGCCCTAACCGTGTTTTCTACAGATGTTAACGAAAGATGGTTAATGAATATCTTGCCACTATCGGGAAGTATTTCGGGGATATGAATTTAAGAGAATCAGAATTGGCTTCAAATACCGTAGGCTAATGTTTTAGATATAGGGAAAGCTAGTTTATAATATTCCTTGCTCACTGGTCTCCTTCACATAGATTGTGCAGAGACTAAGTTTAAAAAACATAATTTGTAAAGATATTCTGGATTTAGTGTTGTCCAAATTTTAGTGTATCCATTATCATATTACTCTTAAAATGTTACATCTATGATTGTTATAGGAAAATAACAAACGTATACTTAATAAACAGTATTATTTACAATGTTCGTGGAACAAGGCAACGTGCAAACAAGCATAGGGTAGGTTTAGAGCTGCAACACAATGAGGTCAGTCTTGAGCTAAACGCACAAGTCAAGCCTACGACACGGATGTGCTAGAAATTTCGAATCTTCCTTTTTCATGGCGGCGACTCGTTCCATTTCTGCAAGAATTGTACAGTGTTATTCACAAAGTACACGGAACAAGTGAAAATACAAATAAGCACAGATAGGCTTGGAACTGCATTACACCAAAGTCAGTCTTGAGCTACTAGCTTAATCGAAGCCAACGACACTGGATGCTCTCGGACTTTCGAGTCTTCGCTGTTTTTTTTTTGGGGGGGATTTTTTTTTTTTCTAGAACAGTTTGTTATACAGAGTACCTTATATCTCCTAGTATAAAATACAAATTTATAACGTAAACTGGTTCCTAACAATGACACGACTCGTATTTTTTATTATAAAATATCCAAGGAAAAATATTGTTTTTATTTTCCAATAAAAGTACTTATTTATAGTCTAACATATTGAAAAGCATAACGTTTGACAAAATTGGTCCATACTGACAGTATAATTATGGTCTTTGTTTAAACATGCACATTGGTTGTAAATGTATTGTGAGTAGCAATAAGAGGACATTCGATATTTTATTATTCTTCTATTATATTTTTATCGTAATGATTTTAACTCATATCATTAGATAATATTGATTGTAAAAAAAGTAAAAAGTATTGTAGGGAGAAATTATTATGTATGTCAGTTTTTATATTTTTCTCCTTCACGTAAAATTTACAGAGTAAGGTTGTGTAACCATCAAAACATTTAATAACAGAAAATATAAGTATAGTTTCTTAGGTAAAATCTTAAAAGAGAAAAATACAAATAAAATAAACTGAAATAATGAAATGAATATTCAATTTCTTATATGTTAGCAGACTATATAGATTTATCTGTGGCTCATTTGGTGAACAAGGAAACCGCCAATTACAGACCTCTTCGTTTTTATGCGAAGGCATAAAAAATTGCACAGTATTTTGTGAAAGATTCTAAATATGATATATGAATATTACATCATCCAATAGGTGTAATAGGCAACTTTGTTCGTATGAACCGGTATTGCGTATTTGTTTATGATTATCTGTCACTGTTCTGATGCCATTGATTAAGTTATGAAGAAATATATCATGAAAATAGCAGTGCAGACAGTTTTATATATATATATATATATACACATACATATCTACATATATATATGTAGATATGTATGTGTATATATATATATAAATTACCAAACTTAATTAAGTAAAAGCTTATATCTAATTAATATAAATAATGTTTTATTTGAAGCAAAGATTCAAACCTTAGACTTCAGACCTATTAGCATTCTATCAGCTTTATCTAAATGCCTTGAGATTGTGGTGCATCAACAAGTATGTTTCTTTCTCGAATCCAATAAACATTTGTCCAACTTTCAATCCGGATTTCGTACTAATCACAGTACAACGAGTGCTCTTTTAAAAATCACTGAAGATATACGTTCGGCAATGGACAAAAGGCTTGTTACTATTTTAACGCTTTTTGATTTTTCTAAGGCTTTTGACTGCGTTTACCACCCATTGTCAGGGTCAGGTTGGAGATGGGGAGGAATGGATTTCAATACTTTGGCCCCCAGATATACAACAGTGTCCCTCACAGTCTAAAGGCTTATGGATATTCCTCGTTTAAGGACAATCTGAGACTGGCTTTGGAGGAGGAGTGTTTCACCTCTAAATAGCTGTGTAATGTATTAGATTAGTTTAAGTTAGGTTAGATTAGTTTAATTTTATATTTCTCGGATGATGATATAGATTTGTATGTGCCTTGATTTAAAATTTATGACTTCAGTTATTTTGAAAAACAACAATGTAATGTTGAAAATCGCTGCAAATAAAGACGTTATTATTATTATTATTATTATTATTATTGTTTCTTTTGAAATTGTCTAAAATCGGATTCTCTGATGGCTGTGTGGAGTGGTTTGGGTCGTATCTGTTGGGTCGTCAGCAGTGTGTTAGGTCTAACTACAAAGACTCCTACTGGAAACCTGTGAATCGAGGGGTGCCACAGGGCTCTGTCCTTGGCCCTCTTCTTTTTTCAATTTACATCGACGATTTGACTGCTATGATCAAACACTCATTTTTTCACCTGTATGCCGACGATTTACAAATTTACAGCCACTTTTCCATTTCGAACTATCTAAACATTGTTGCTGACATGAACACTGACATTGACGCTATTGCAACGTGGGCCTTCAAACACGGACTGAAACTTAACGAAAGCAAGACTCAAACTATTCTTATTGGAACTTCCAGACTTCTGAGTGGTATCGACTTGAACAACACTCCTACACTCATATTGAACGGTCATCCTCTTTCATACAGTGACAAGGTCAAAAATCTTGGACTGACTATTACAAAAACTCTTAGTTGGGGCCGATAATGTTACTGAGACTTGTGGCAGGGTGTTTGCTGGTATTCATAGTCTTAAGCAATTTGCTATTTATTTACCTTTGAATTTGAAAATAATGCTAGTGAAGACCCTGATTTTCTGCCATTTCAATTACTGTAGCGAAGTTAAAAATGACATGACGGTTGAGCTTTCGGACAGATTACAACGTGCTCAAAATTATTGTGTTCGCTTTATCTTCAACCTCAGACGATATGACCATATATCACCCTTCATCAATCAGTTACATCTGTTAAAGTTGAATCTACTCCGTCAGTTCCACATTCTCAGCATGTTACATTCTATTTTGTATAACGATTATTCCCCTTCCTATCTGTCTGAACGCTTTTCTTTCATTTCTGAAACAAGTAATTGGAATACTCGACGTGGAGCCTCTCTGTTATCTATTCCTGTTCATAGATCCTCTATTTACAGTAAATCATTCACAGTCTCTGCTTGTCGACTTTGGAATAATCTCCCGGATCATATTAGAGGTATTCGTAGTCGGGAACGGTTTCGGGGGGTGCTTAGGGACCATCTGTTTTGGACCTCGTCGGGTTGACGATATCGTGGCATAGGGTATGGGACGATGGCTTTGTATAAATGGTGATGGATGAATGTCTGTTAACTTCCTTGTAAGTTTTATTCTATGTATTTATTTTTAGTTTCATAGAAAACCTTTGTTTCATTTTATTACTTTATATAAATAGAGATTATAATTTTTGATTGTAAAATAGTAATGTAAACTGTATTGTGGCTCTTGTTTTACAGTAATAGTAGAGTTTATTAATTTGTGGTTAGGTGTAAGAGAGGACTTAATAGTCCTAACCTGGCCAATTGAATATGTTTTATGTTTTACGTTGTATTCAATAAAGTCATTTTTCTTTTTTTTTTCATTTCATTCAGTGTATACGCACAAACCTCCTGTGAAACGGCGATAAATGTACAAAAAGAATTGTATTTATTCTATTTATTATAAGAAATGTTTATACCTACCACGACTCACATCTCTTTTGCCACGTCCCCATGGAGGTGGGATGAAAGAAGACCTAACCTCGTAACTCTCAACGTTATCAAAGACCGGTTGTTGTGATGAAGGGACAACCACTATCAGTAGCATGCTGAGACTTACGGCTAGCATTACAGGCCACAACATGATTACACTGCAACAGGCAGAAGAAAGTCATGGATTCTGTTATGGGTGGAGAGGCAGCTGAAACAGGTCTTTACGTATTGAGACTCACGGCAAGCACTACAGGCTACATCAAGGTTTCACTGCAACAAACAGAAACACATCATGGATACGGTTATGGATGGAGAGGCAGCGGACACAGGTCTGCAGGTATTGAAACTCACGGCTAGCACTACAGGCTACATCAAGGTTTCACTGCAACAAACAGAAATACATCATGGATACGGTTATGGAGGGAGAGGCAGCGGACACAGGTCTGCAGGTATTGAGACTCACGGCAAGCACTACAGGCTACATCAAGGTTTCACTGCAACAAACAGAAACACATCATAGATACGGTTATGGATGGAGAGGCAGCGGACACAGGTCTGCAGGTATTGAAACTCACGGCTAGCACTACAGGCTACATCAAGGTTTCACTACAACAAACAGAAATACATCATGGATACGGTTATAGATGGAGAGGCAGCGGACACAGGTCTGCAGGTATTGAGACTCACGGCTAGCACTACAGGCTACATCTGCAACAAACAGAAATACATCATGGATACGGTTATGGATGGAGAGGCAGCAGACACAGGTCTGCAGGTATTGAGACTCAAGGCTAGCACTACAGGCTACATCAAGGTTTCACTGCAACAAACAGAAATGCATCATGGATACAGTTATGGATGGACAGGCAGCGGACACAGGTCTGCAGGTATTGAAACTCACGGCTAGCACTACAGGCTACATCAAGGTTTCACTGCAACGAACAGAAACACATCATGGATACGGTTATGGATGGAGAGGCAGCGGACACAGGTCTGCAGGTATTGAGACTCAAGGCTAGCACTACAGGCTACATCAAGGTTTCACTGCAACAAACAGAAATGCATCATGGATACAGTTATGGATGGACAGGCAGCGGACACAGGTCTGCAGGTATTGAGACTCAAATCTAGCACTACAGGCTACATCAAGGATTCACTGCAACGAACAGAAATACATCATGGATACGGTTATGGATGGAGAGGCTAGCATTACAGGCCACAACATGATTACACTGCAACAGGCAGAAGAAAGTCATGGATTCTGTTATGGGTGGAGAGGCAGCTGAAACAGGTCTTTACGTATTGAGACTCACGGCTAGCACTAAAGGCTAAATCAAGGTTTCACTGCAACAAACAGAAATACATCATGGATACGGTTATGGATGGAGAGACAGCAGACACAGGTCTGCAAGAATTGAGACTCACGGCAAGCACTACAGGCTACATCAAGGTTTCACTGCAACAGACAGAAATACATCATGGATACGGTTATGGATGGAGAGGTAGCAGACACAGGTCTGCAAGAATTGAGACTCACGGCAAGCACTACAGGCTACATCAAGGTTTCACTGCAACAAACAGAAATACATCATGGATACGGTTATGGATGGAGAGGCAGCGGACACAGGTCTGCAGGTATTGAGACTCAAGGCTAGCACTACAGGCTACATCAAGGTTTCACTGCAACAAACAGAAATACATCATGGATACGGTTATGGATGGAGAGGCAGCGGACACAGGTCTGCAGGTATTGAGACTCACGGCTAGCACTACAGGCTAAATCAAGGTTTCACTGCAACAGACAGAAATACATCATGGATACGGTTATGGATGGAGAGGCAGCGGACACAGGTCTGCAGGTATTGAGACTCACGGCTAGCACTACAGGCTAAATCAAGGTTTCACTGCAACAGACAGAAATACATCATGGATACGGTTATGGATGGAGAGGCAGCGGACACAGGTCTGCAGGTATTGAGACTCACGGCTAGCACTACAGGCTACATCAAGGTTTCACTGCAACGAACAGAAATACATCATGGATACGGTTATGGATGGAGAGGCAGCGGACACAGGTCTGCAGGTATTGAGACTCACGGCTAGCACTACAGGCTAAATCAAGGTTTCACTGCAACAAACAGAAATACATCATGGATACGGTTATGGATGGAGAGGTAGCGGACACAGGTCTGCAGGAAGTGAGACTCACGGCTAGCACTACAGGCTAAATCAAGGTTTCATTGCAACAGACAGAAATACATCATGGATACGGTTATGGATGGAGAGGCAGCGGACACAGGTCTGCAGGTATTGAGACTCACGTCTAGCACTACAGGCTACATCAAGGTTTCACTGCAACAAACAGAAATACATCATGGATACGGTTATGGATGGAGAGGCAGCGGACACAGGTCTGCAGGTATTGAGACTCAAGGCTAGCACTACAGGCTACATCAAGGTTTCACTGCAACAAACAGAAATACATCATGGATACGGTTATGGATGGAGAGGCAGCGGACACAGGTCTGCAGGTATTGAGACTCACGGCAAGCACTACAGGCTACATCAAGGTTTCACTGCAACAAACAGAAATACATCATGGATACGGTTATGGATGGAGAGGCAGCGGACACAGGTCTGCAGGTATTGAAACTCACGGCTAGCACTACAGGCTACATCAAGGTTTCACTGCAACAAACAGAAATACATCATGGATACGGTTATGGATGGAGAGGCAGCGGACACAGGTCTGCAGGTATTGAGACTCACGGCTAGCACTACAGGCTACATCAAGGTTTCACTGCAACAAACAGAAATACATCATGGATACGGTTATGGATGGAGAGGCAGCGGACACAGGTCTGCAGGTATTGAGACTCAAGGCTAGCACTACAGGCTACATCAAGGTTTCATTGCAACAAACAGAAATGCATCATGGATACAGTTATGGATGGACAGGCAGCGGACACAGGTCTGCAGGTATTGAAACTCACGGCTAGCACTACAGGCTACATCAAGGTTTCACTGCAACGAACAGAAATACATCATGGATACGGTTATGGATGGAGAGGCAGCGGACACAGGTCTGCAGGTATTGAGACTCAAGGCTAGCACTACAGGCTACATCAAGGTTTCACTGCAACAAACAGAAATGCATCATGGATACAGTTATGGATGGACAGGCAGCGGACACAGGTCTGCAGGTATTGAGACTCAAATCTAGCACTACAGGCTACATCAAGGATTCACTGCAACGAACAGAAATACATCATGGATACGGTTATGGATGGAGAGGCTAGCATTACAGGCCACAACATGATTACACTGCAACAGGCAGAAGAAAGTCATGGATTCTGTTATGGGTGGAGAGGCAGCTGAAACAGGTCTTTACGTATTGAGACTCACGGCTAGCACTAAAGGCTAAATCAAGGTTTCACTGCAACAAACAGAAATACATCATGGATACGGTTATGGATGGAGAGACAGCGGACACAGGTCTGCAAGAATTGAGACTCACGGCAAGCACTACAGGCTACATCAAGGTTTCACTGCAACAGACAGAAATACATCATGGATACGGTTATGGATGGAGAGGTAGCAGACACAGGTCTGCAAGAATTGAGACTCACGGCAAGCACTACAGGCTACATCAAGGTTTCACTGCAACAAACAGAAATACATCATGGATACGGTTATGGATGGAGAGGCAGCGGACACAGGTCTGCAGGTATTGAGACTCAAGGCTAGCACTACAGGCTACATCAAGGTTTTCACTGCAACAAACAGAAATACATCATGGATACGGTTATGGATGGAGAGGCAGCGGACACAGGTCTGCAGGTATTGAGACTCAAGGCTAGCACTACAGGCTACATCAAGGTTTCACTGCAACGAACAGAAATACATCATGGATACGGTTATGGATGGAGAGGCAGCGGACACAGGTCTGCAGGTATTGAGACTCACGGCTAGCACTACAGGCTAAATCAAGATTTCACTGCAACAGACAGAAATACATCATGGATGCGG
Source organism: Homalodisca vitripennis (assembly GCF_021130785.1). NCBI lineage: Eukaryota > Metazoa > Arthropoda > Insecta > Hemiptera > Cicadellidae > Homalodisca > Homalodisca vitripennis. Next base: position 71,212,712 of record NC_060212.1, read on the forward strand.
TTATGGATGGAGAGGTAGTAGACACAGGTCTGCAGGAAGTGAGACTCACGGCTAGCACTACAGGCTAAATCAAGGTTTCATTGCAACAGACAGAAATACATCATGGATACGGTTATGGATGGAGAGGCAGCGGACACAGGTCTGCAGGTATTGAGACTCAAGGCTAGCACTACAGGCTACATCAAGGTTTCACTGCAACAAACAGAAATACATCATGGATACGGTTATGGATGGAGAGGCAGCGGACACAGGTCTGCAGGTATTGAGACTCAAGGCTAGCACTACAGGCTACATCAAGGTTTCACTGCAACAAACAGAAATGCATCATGGATACAGTTATGGATGGACAGGCAGCGGACACAGGTCTGCAGGTATTGAAACTCACGGCTAGCACTACAGGCTACATCAAGGTTTCACTGCAACGAACAGAAATACATCATGGATACGGTTATGGATGGAGAGGCAGCGGACACAGGTCTGCAGGTATTGAGACTCACGGCTAGCACTACAGGCTACATCAAGGTTTCACTGCAACAGACAGAAATACATCATGGATTCTGTTATGGGATGGAGAGGCAGCTGAAACAGGTCTTTACGTATTGAGACTCACGGCTAGCACTAAAGGCTAAATCAAGGTTTCACTGCAACAAACAGAAATACATCATGGATACGGTTATGGATGGAGAGACAGCGGACACAGGTCTGCAAGAGTTGAGACTCACGGCAAGCACTACAGGCTACATCAAGGTTTCACTGCAACAGACAGAAATACATCATGGATACGGTTATGGATGGAGAGGTAGCAGACACAGGTCTGCAAGAATTGAGACTCACGGCAAGCACTACAGGCTACATCAAGGTTTCACTGCAACAAACAGAAATACATCATGGATACGGTTATGGATGGAGAGGCAGCGGACACAGGTCTGCAGGTATTGAGACTCAAGGCTAGCACTACAGGCTACATCAAGGTTTCACTGCAACAAACAGAAATACATCATGGATACGGTTATGGATGGAGAGGCAGCGGACACAGGTCTGCAGGTATTGAGACTCACGGCTAGCACTACAGGCTACATCAAGGTTTCACTGCAACGAACAGAAATACATCATGGATACGGTTATGGATGGAGAGGCAGCGGACACAGGTCTGCAGGTATTGAGACTCAAGGCTAGCACTACAGGCTACATCAAGGTTTCACTGCAACAAACAGAAATACATCATGGATACGGTTATGGATGGAGAGGCAGCGGACACAGGTCTGCAGGTATTGAGACTCACGGCTAGCACTACAGGCTACATCAAGGTTTCACTGCAACGAACAGAAATACATCATGGATACGGTTATGGATGGAGAGGCAGCGGACACACGTCTGCAGGTATTGAGACTCACGGCTAGCACTACAGGCTAAATCAAGATTTCACTGCAACAGACAGAAATACATCATGGATGCGGTTATGGATGGAGAGGTAGTAGACACAGGTCTGCAGGAAGTGAGACTCACGGCTAGCATTACAGGCTAAATCAAGGTTTCATTGCAACAGACAGAAATACATCATGGATACGGTTATGGATGGAGAGGCAGCGGACACAGGTCTTCAGGTATTGAAACTCACGGCTAGCACTACAGGCTAAATCAAGGTTTCACTGCAACGGACAGAAATACATCATGGATACGGTTATGGATGGAGAGGCAGCGGACACAGGTCTGCAGGTATTAAGACTCAAGGCTAGCACTATAGGCTACATCAATGTTTCACTGCAACAAACAGAAATGCATTATGGATACGGTTATGGATGGAGAGGTAGCGGACACAGGTCTGCAGGAAGTGAGACTCACGGCTAGCACTACAGGCTAAATCAAGGTTTCATTGCAACAGACAGAAATACATCATGGATACGGTTATGGATGGAGAGGCAGCGGACACAGGTCTGCAGGTATTGAGACTCACGTCTAGCACTACAGGCTACATCAAGGTTTCACTGCAACAAACAGAAATACATCATGGATACGGTTATGGATGGAGAGGCAGCGGACACAGGTCTGCAGGTATTGAGACTCAAGGCTAGCACTACAGGCTACATCAAGGTTTCACTGCAACGAACAGAAATACATCATGGATACGGTTATGGATGGAGAGGTAGCAGACACAGGTCTGCAGGAAGTGAGACTCACGGCTAGCACTACAGGCTAAATCAAGGTTTCATTGCGACAGACAGAAATACATCATGGATACGGTTATGGATGGAGAGGCAGCGGACACAGGTCTTCAGGTATTGAAACTCACGGCTAGTACTACAGGCTAAATCAAGGTTTCACTGCAACGGACAGAAATACATCATGGATACGGTTATGGATGGAGAAGCAGCGGACACAGGTCTTCAGGTATTGAGACTCACGGCTAGCACAACAGGCTAAATCAAAGTTTCAGTGCAACAGACAGAAATACATCATGGATACGGTTATGGATGGAGAGGCAGCGGACACAGGCCTTCATGTATTGAGACTCACGGCTAGCACTACAGGCTACATCAAGGTTTCACTGCAACTGACAGACGTATATCATAGATACGGTTATGGGTGGAGAAGCAGCGGAAACAGATCTGCAGGTATTAAGACTCACGGCCTTCACCACTGATTACATCACGAATTTACTTCAATACACAGGAGTATGTCTTTAATATCTTCAAATAATTTTATCATCTAAAGCTTTAAAGATTTTCGGTACACCAATTTAAAACCACCTACCGGCCCCGTTTTAATCATTAAGAGTTGTATGAAATTCCAAAATTAAGAAAAAAGCACTCACACAACCAAGTGGACAGTCTTGGTTTGGAATACAAATAAGTATGTCCTTTTTTTAATGTAAACCCCCAAAAACCAACTTTTGTACATTTATAGTTGTAATTAAAACAATTTTTTACAGTTTTACAAGTAAAGGTAGTAACATTATAATTTTTATAAAAATTACTTTGTAAATTGGCCCTTATTTACACTTACCCTATAACAAAAAATGTAGTTTAATACTAAACCTTTGGTTTTTCGACGCTTTATATTCAAAGATTGCACCTGTTTGTGTAGTTTATAAATATCCATATCCCATTTAATTCAGTTCATCATCATTTACTATCCACGTTAATGATTGAAAAAGTATTGAAAGAATAAATACTCTTAAGTTGTTCCAGTTCATTAAGATTTGTTTTTCAGTTGAAATCATGTCATGGACATTACTTTAATATTCAGATTAAATTTCTCTTTACCGTTATTTAAAAAAACTTTATTTTCTTGTTAAATTTAAGTTCAATAGACAGAAGTAAAGGTGTAACAATGACGGAAAACGGCAAATTTACAAACAAATAGATCGTTTCCTATTGTGAAAATACAGTAAATAATTACTATTAAGCTAAGTTTATTGCCATGAAAGATATATGAATACCATGAAGTTCATATAGGCAGAACGCGTACTGTACGGATTGAAAATAATGATAACGACAGTCACAGTACTACATATATGTGTAATATTTTTTTTAAAGGATGACTTATATATCAGCCATTAAATTTATTTTTTTTACATATACAGAGAAATCGAATTATTCCTACTTGTAAAATAATACAAGGAAACACAATTTTAGTAATTTCTTATGAACTACAAAATTGAGTGATAGAAATTTAGTGCAGCTAAATAAATGAACCAAATTTATAAGTGAGCAATCATCTACTACATAAATATCTGCTATATATTTCTGAATCCATATCATGAAAACATGATTCATCGCTTGCTTCCGAATTCTCTGGGGGCTACCAGCGGATCGTATTTTTTATAATGTAATGATTTTAAGTTAATTCTGTTTACATAACTAATTCACCAGTAATGAACTTTTTAAGATGCCACAACCCTCTATTAGTTTCAATATTCGCAAATATTAATTACTTCTTCACTCTTGTGTACATAATATGAGCTCACAATTACGTTGGCTTTGAACGTGTACGAGATATTCTGGTTCGAGTGAATTACTTTTCCTTGTTGTTAATATCAAGGAAATTTGTCAAATAATGTATATTTAAGGACACTTTAATTTACTCTGGTCTTTGAATTTTGTTTCATAGTTGATTTTGTTTTTTTTTTACGATCAAGAAAATGTATATACATTAAAAAGACATGGAAGCCTACTTCTGTCAAAATGTAACTAAGATGGGTGTTATAACAGACTCAGTTTGTATTAACGGTTAATTTTGTCTTTTATATGTACATTACAGTACTGACCAAACACTGCATATTTAATATTTGCCAAAATTTAGAGATTAAATTATATATAATTATTTAATATTGTTATCTGAAAATTTTTTTACCCTATGCTAATCAGCGGTTGTAGAAAAGTTTGATATAAAAAGTAATTTTACTATAAAGCTTAATTTTTGCTTTTAAGTTATGTGGAAGTTTTATGAACTACTGATAAAGGTCACAGTTTCGGTTAGCTAAGAGTGATACCACTACAGATTAAATAGAATTGAGTGTTGGGTTATTTCTTGTACGTAAGTAAACATTTTTTATTAATTTATCAATAAAGTTTAACAAAAGTAAAAAGTCCACCCAACACGTGCCTTATTATTTATTCATTAACCACCTGTTTAGTTTGAGACCCTTCTTCATTCAAACATTTTAATTTCTTCAGACTAAATGTAGATAGGCGTGGCAATTTGTGCGGGATGTATTTCAGTGTTTTTGTTCGTTAAAGGCACAGCACTGCAAACCCTAACATTCCCCTTACCTTAAGGCATTATTCCGGGAAAAACGTCCCCAGAGAGGGCGGCCTAATGCTGCTAAATGTTACACATGTTTCATTGTCGGAGGGGAATCATAATCATCATTTATTAGGCCTAAACTGTCCATTTAAAGTCTAAATTTGGTTTCTTTACGTTTCAAGGTATATAATCTAATGAAACTAATTAGGTCAATGTTACAGTTTCTATGTAACGTCTGTTAATAATACCATGGTTAATATTAATTTATAAAATAACTCCATATAACTTTGATTACATCCATTCGAATATATGCTACCTAAAAACCTATATGACAGCCCATGTGCTAAATGCATTAATTCACTGAATGAGTTATCTATTGTGCAACTATTACAATTGAAGGTTACATGTATGCTGTAAACAAAACGTTTATTTATAAACATATTAACCACTGTAATTATTTATTTAGGTGTTGAAACCATGAAGCTTGGGTGCCCTTATCATTTTTATTTATATTAACTGTCACTCATAACAAGTTTTTTTATAAAGTTTCTTAAAAATCTTTAAATGAAAGAAGATGAGACAATACAGTTTAACTCAGGTTTCGCACTAACCAATGAATGATTTGTTCACTATTAGACTCTTGCATAATATACCTCTGTTGCTTTAGGTATTCAAGGCTTCGTAATATAATATATAGTGTATAATAGAATCCGTTTAGCTCGATTAAATGGGTTCTATGTAATTTATTAAAATATGGTATGCACTTCATGCTAAGTTCATAGAAACTATTTTTTCATACTGCTGTTAAATTTGCTGAGAAATTGACTCAATCAAATTAATTAATCTTGGAATGCTTGAATCTCAATTTTCAGTATACAAAGAATTCATTAAAGTTTGAAACAATGTCGCAATTTGTATAAATATTGGCTTTGAGAAATAATATAAAAATGTTTTAACATAACATAAAGGCACCACTGTAAAATCCACGAAAGACCAATACAATAGTCAAGAGGGATGCAGAATATCTAGGAGACAAAAGGTTCCACCACGGGGAGTATATTGTATTCTTTCGTTCTTACCTAAACTAGTATATACTTTGAAGAAAACATTTCAATTGTGCTAGAAAAATTCTTACTGTACATATGAATATATTTCTTTCTTCAAGTAGTTTTATATTGGATCATGCTCATATAACATGTTGCTTCAAATATATTTTTCTGCTTCTAAAAAATATATTTACAATATTCCAATATTCGAAAGAAGTATCAAATAAAAAATAACGTATTCTATGCTAACTAGAAAACTTTTTCGAAAATTACTGTTTCCCATTCTAGGAAAAGAGAGCTCGAAGCACCAGAAAAGCATTTTCTAATATGTTTGTATGTGTTTGATTATTGAATGCAAACCTACTCTTACATACTTTGTTTAGATCTGCTGCAATGATTATTGTGTAGTGCAAGTGTTAACATAGAGTATGAGGCGAGTTGGTAAACAACATGTTTTTTTAATCAATCTTAAGTGACTTGCAACGCATTGATATAAATTATTTGTTGTGATTTAGGTTTTATCGCGTTAAGTTATTTATTCATCAGAGCAATATAGTTGTATCGATTTTTATCATTGAGCAATGGAAAAGGGCACACAAATATCTGCTACCTTCATGAAATAATATATTTTATCACACGACTAGAGGGATTTATATTCATTGATATAACTCACTGACCAATGCAAAAGGGCACACAAATTCCTGCTACCTTCATGAAATATATTGTATCACACGAGGGATTTATATTCATTGATATAACTGAATGAAGTTCTAATTTAGGGTAGTTTTTAATCCGATTTAAAATTTATTGTTTTTACTGTCTCATCTTTATTCTTTATTCTTACAAATATAATTAATGGATAAAATATTCATGCAGATTATTTGTGACTTCAATGAACCTTACTTTTTATGTCATTAACTTATCAACAAAAATTGTGCAAAGTTTCATATATGCTGATAAGCTTTCTTATAGATATTAAAAGATAAGTTTTCTCTTTTAATATAAATCCGACGGTTAGTTCTTGTTTAGTTATTTGGTTAAGTACATGTATGTTGTGAAACACAACTCTTAATAGTTTACAATAAACTGTGCAAATATTTCGTACCCGGAATTGTATTTAAATAAGCATTTTTAGATTATAAATCAGTCGTTTTATTCCTTGGTTCTATAATTATTCCAAAGTAATTCACTCAGTTGTTCTCAGAAAATAACCATTTCAAGAAATATCTGCCTGTAAATATAACTTATACCAATACGTCACATAAATCATCTCAACTCTTTATGGTATTTAGATTGGAAAAATTCCAACGCATGTATTCTGTTCAATGTTTACATCTCTTCCTACAGAAACACTCTACACGGACCAATCGCGTATTCCCCTCACCACTCGGGATATAATAACTGAGTGTCTAAATATATGCAGTCACTCGTTTGGAGTAGTCTTGGAAACCCTAAGCAAGAGCTAAACAATATTTCCTCTATCCAGAAACTTCTTAAAGTATTACTTCACTATCATATTCAATTCAATAAAATGAGTTTAACATTCTTTTATCCCCTTGATTTAGAAACATTTATCAGTATATGCATCTTACCCTACAATCAAAATCTTAAGTATTTTGAATTTTCAATAAGCTAGAAATTTCACACACTCGTAGCTCCAATGTACTCATAGTGGAAATCGAGAAATCTTGGAATTTGACTATGTAAAAATTTAATATTTTCCGTGGAAGTTACATTTTAGTTTACCTACTAATTTTACAGTAAAATTGAAGGCACAAAGTCTATTACGGTCCTCTCTTATATTTAAAAAAACCGAATTATAAAGAAATAATTTATATTTTGATGTTATTTTAGAAAAATAACGAATAAGACAATCGTGTTTTAAGATGTAGAACAATTACTTTAAAATAAAACTTAAATTTCAACTCTTGAAATGTCCCTGCTCAAAAACTTAGAAATCAGTTTTTAATGGCAAGAAACAGCGAATATTTTCTTTGTCAGTCTTGTTATATTTTCGTAATGCAGATTAAGATATAATAGGGTTATGGCACTAAAAATCCACAAACATGAGAAACGTTTTATAACTCTTTTTACTATTTAGAGTTTTATAATGAAGGAATATACATTGTAAAGAGATACTATAAAATACCCTGTAATATGCTCGTCATTATGGACACCACGTAGTTAGAAACTAATTTATATTTTTAAAGAATAACATTGATATAAGTAATCAAATAAAAAATTAATATACTGGATTAATTTATAGACATGAATAAAAGTTTCTATATGATATTGAACACAACAAAATGACACTTTGCGAAAATTAAAAAAGTAATCTGAGATAATAAACACAATTTTATGTGTATTACGTAATTTTTCAACTTTAAATTTCTTATAATATACCATGTACATATATCTTAACATTTTTCTAGATGCTGCTTAATTTTTGCGACGGCATTGCTGGTTATGATTAGTTTGCCTGATGCAGCGAGAATTTTACATTATGGTGATGATGGCGAAAGACAATTCAGGAAAACACGATGTCTTCAACAGGCACATACTGCTCAATAAGAAAGTACAACAAACGACTAGAGGAACAGCGGTGAGCTTAGTCGATCGGTTCATTAAACTACCACCAACTACGCTTACTCGTGATTACTGGGAGAGGTGCAAACATCTCAGTCTTGGGCATCTTTGCTTTATAACTTGGAATTACAGCACTAGTTATTTTGGTGCTTTGATTATACAAAACTCTTACCAGTAGGATGCAACTAATCGTTGTTGTTAATACTATTGTAAAAAATGAAAATGTATTAATTGATTTAAACTTGTCTTCTAATAATAATCTATAACATATTTCTACCATTTTTAAAAAAGCATTAAGAGTATACTAAGGATGTTCCTTTTTGTTATTAAGCAGTTTCACACTTCTTTAAAATGCCATTATATTATTGACGGTATATTATCCAACGTGCGTCAACAGTGTCAACCACAAGACAATCTTATAAAAGAAGTTAAAGACGTACATTTACAAACTTCTGGTTCTTAACAATTCTATCTTTATCTCTAACTGTACGTCAGCTTTCAATAAACTTCTTTAAGCGTCTAACCTGTCCTTCAGGATTTTACAATCGTCCACTGCTATCACTCTAACTATCTCATTGACGACTTCAGCAATCGGGAATATATGATTATAGATCTCTGGGTTTACTACGTCTCTTAGACCTCCTGATAACTGTCTCAGTGTCAGACCACAACTCACATCTGCGCAAATCAGACTTCTTGAAACTTAAGTTTAGCTCTGAGCAGTCTATTATATTTCTAAAAAGATATATTTAAGTTTTGTAGTAAACAGATAGAAAATGTATAAAATAATTTGGTCATGTAACGTTAATGCAAAAATTAGATTTTTATTAAATCATTTTCAATTTTTCAGATATTTTACATTAATTTTTGTTATTAGTAAACACGTTTTTTGAAAACAACTTAAAATAATTAATAGAAGTGCGATTCATTACGTAAAGTAAACTGCTATAATCGGCTAGATAATAGCAGTTACACAATTATTAATATTTTTAAAGGTCATTTTTACTTTCCTGTCAGCATTCATTTATTATTATTTGTGAGGGTTATTTGTACTTTACTGTTAGCAACAAAATAGAAAGGTCAAAAAAGGTATTTAATACATATGTAAAATTCTTTTATTCACTATTGATGAGTGCAAGAGGAAGTTACCTGTGAAATTCGATTAATTACTTTCCTGGATTAGTAGAACTGTTTCAAAAACTAAAACACGTCATTTCTATTTCCATTTATTGGAATATTTAAAACTTCATAACGGAAATCTCGTATAAAACATCTGAAAAAAGCATGAAGATAACGTGCAAACACTTTACGACTTGAGGGAGTCGTAACACTTGTCTAGACGTCAGAAGTGGTGTAAGTTAGTAGGTATTTCTTATCAGTTGATTTAATTTTCTGAAATGTTACTGCTCTTTTTGTGTTCAATTTTTCAAGCTTGTATATGCTTGTTTATAACTCTTTTCACCATTTTCAAATAAGCCAGATAACTTTTTCTTACCATCTACTGCTTTATTATGTACAGACCAGCGGTGACCTCCTGTAATTGATTTATTGTTTTTCACTGACATTCAGCATGATCTTTAAGTGTTACGAATTGTAATTTTCTGGTTTCTAAGAATATTCTTTTGATGTAGGAGGTCAAATTCTATTTTATTCTTTTCAACACGCTTTATGTAACCTCAATTTTAACCAAGTAGATTTTCGTCATAGTTTAAAGAGACTGGTTCTGGGTACTTAATCTGTCGGCCCCTAGAAGTATCTCGCATTTGAGTATTCATACATTAAATATACATTAAAAGTTGCGACTACGTAGGAGTTTCCAAATTCTGGGTACTGCTACTTATGGAAGGGAAGCAAATAGCTGGAAGCTATGAAACTGTTGGACATATTGACCTTGAGCATCCTTCATAATATAAAATCTTCCTGCCTGAGAAGATCGGGAAACTTGGAAAGCTTCCAGAATGTGTAACATACAAATATCTGTACATATTCATTTTTTTCATTTCATATAGAACTCTATATAGAACTGTACATCTGGAAGAACTCCCACTTACTAGAACTTCTAATTCTCTAGTAATGTCTGGTATATCGGAATTTCCTGTTTTTAAGGAATATCAGCCTCTGAACTGTCCGGCTTTTGAAGGTTATGGTCTACCATGGATGATAGCTATTATTCATCAGGAAAATCGGGGTCCGTTGAAAATTACGAGAGAGTAAGTTTTGCAGCTCTAGGTTTTGGTTCTAAAAGAATCAAGGTAATTACTGTTCGAATTTTAAAATTGTAGGCTCTATTGTTCTACACACCCTTTCTATCAAAACTATCCAGCAATATGAAAAAAATTAAGTCACGATACACCAGTCGACCAGGGAAACGAACACGCCGACCAGAACGCGTGGTTATCTATGATAGGGCAATGTGTAGCAGAATAATATTAGATAACAAGGAATTTATAACATCTGATTGCTCTATTAGGCATTTTTGATCAGATCCTCTGGAATTGTTGCAAGATAGGCACCATCTTAATGGATTTATTCGGCCGAAAGAGCCGACGCAGCCTAATAGCCGAAGGCATTAGTCAGGTCGATCAGAACCTATTAATACTTTATAATCTTGTTTAAGCCATTGTGGAAGTTTTTTTCATTATTAGTTTAGTTTATTATTTAGAAGTTTTTGCATTATTATTTTATTGGTAAATTGTCTTATAAATAAATATAAATCGGAAAAATGTTTTTAAGCACTCATCTCGAGAAATTCTAGACCAATGCAACTAATTTCTTTTATAAGTATTTTCAAAAATCCGAAGAGTATTTATATTTATATAAAGAAAAAGATCGAAATGTTTATTTAGATCTAGAAAAAACTAGAATATTTTGTTCCCCAAATTAGTTTGACACTACGCTTTTGACACTTTCAAGAACAATAGAAGTTCGATAGGTTGAAACCTATTTTTAAATTTAGTAATTATATAGTATTTAATCAGTAGTACAATTCAAATAGCAAAGAAAAATAAATTTTCACTTGAGACTGCGCCAAGGTGAATTTATAGCTTGTGTATATTATCATACACTGTTCAGAAATTAAACTTAACAAAAAAGCAATGAATTTTTTCAAAAATGGTACTCATAACTGGCGGGATTCCTTAATGGTATTCCTGTTTTTTTTAAGTGGCTTAAAAGCATAAAAATGACAATTAACATGGATCTCAACGAATTATTCTTTCCCATACAACAGTCTGAAAAAACAACCAGACCTATTTAGCTAAAACCTTTACAAACAATTATTTTAAAATTAATCTAAAACTTAATACATTTTTCACCCTTATAAGGGAGTAATAACAGTTGCAGGCTTTTCAGTACTACGTATGTTTGATTTTCTTCTTCGGAACAACACGACAAACCCAAGACACTAGAAAATAAATTACAAGATCCGGACATTGACGCTTTTTGAACAAAGTAGTCTTCCGATAGCAGCTAACATGCGAATATATATATATATATATATATATATTTTTTTTTTCAAGGCAATAAGTTAACACCATAAATGAATTTAAACGGCCGGAAGTAGACACCACTTGACCGAATTATGCTTCTGAGTCCTATATATGTGTATATTTTTCTTGGTCAGAACAAAATGACAAACTCTACTGGAAGAAGATACTTAGGCCGGAAGTAATTACCTAGAGTACAAATAAACGTTTCATGACTGAATTAGGTTCCCGAGATCAACATATTTTATTTTCTCGGTCAGGGAAAAACAAAGCTCAGCAGTGGCGTCGGAAATCTACTTCATTAGAACCAGAAATGCTCTCAAACGTGAAAACATAATAAAAAGGCAGGTTAAACTCTGATCCTCTTGATTTTGAACTCTGAAGTAATACGTACCTATTGTACGTCTTCTTATGTTTCTTAGGACTCCATCATATAATCCATTAGTGATTTTAGTAATTAGATAGTTAAAAATTACGTGCTAATCATTGGGTAACTGCTAGTCATTGATATCAGTTAAAGCGGTACGGGTAGCTAACGAAGCTGCACCTTGTTTGTATATCTGATATTAGTAGTATTAGGCAGTAACAGTTATAGTAGAAGCAGTAGCACTGCTACTAACAAATATTAACAAATATTAATCTTAATTATATTTGCCTGCTACAAAATAACGTTAACCCGAAGTGCAAGGAAATTAATGTTGTATGTTAAGATTGTATATTTTTGTGAAAAAATCTTATTTCTGTAGCAGCACAAAAACACTTGTGTGCAATCATTATATTCTAATTACCAGAAGCATAAAGTGTAAAAATATGTTTATTCTTTACCAAATCTTGAAACGATTCAGCTACAGAAAGAATTAAAAATACCATTTGACTGGTAGAACACATTTCTCGTTAAAATATCTTATTTCATTTAGAATTACCAGGTAAATTGAGGATACATATCTAATAAGTAAAAGTGTATTTCTTTTGTTACAATAGAACCACTAGTGTTATCATGAGTATGGCATAAATTAGGTATTTTGTAGATTATTATAACAATATTGTTTTCAATCACAAACATGTACGAAATTATATTTAGTATTAATGGTTTAGAAGAAGTCGACAGAGAAATATGCGCACGTAGATTATGCAGTTGAGAAATCTTTCAGTTCACTTTTAACATGTATTTTCAAGTAATTATGACACTTAACGGTTCCATGTACAATTAAATATTCAGTATGTTTCTAGCTTCACATAATATAAATAATGGATGAATTTCAACTAGATGTGGCACCCAATCCAAAAAGATTTCTTATTCAGTAAAGTTTATGCCTAAATTATCGAAATATATCCATACAGTTTCATTCAAGGGATTACCAAACAAACTTTCATACTTAATCCAAAAGCATTCTATGTTTTTCAGTTGACATGAATGTTTTTTTTTTCTATTTTGACTACCAGTTATTAAAAACAATAAATAAAACTAACAGTAACAGTATTATAAAATTCAGAAAATATTAATTCTTTAATATCACATGCAAAATCAATTAATTTTATGGGAAACATTGATATTTTGGTGAAAAAAACAGAAGGTTTTTGTAGACGAAAAGTTTTAATTAGCCCTTTGTCATGTCAAGAGCTAGTGTGTTCTCTGCCTAATCTCGCCGAGGTTAAACATTTCGCGTGTAAACAAGGTCTCACTTCAGATAACATCTTAATTAGTTCTGGATTGCGTCTGATGTTAGTTGTATCTGACTGTTTCATCCATTCATATATTTTTATTTGTATTTAAACACTTCTTTAATGGTATTATAATATGGTAATTGTATCAGTTTTGCTTTCTGGTCTTTACGAAATGTAATGACTTTTTGTCACTAAACTACCGCATCTACATTTTGAATTAAATTGAGAATTAAAGGAATCAGTACATATTTCAAGAAAGATTATAAACAGTTTTGTTCTTACTGTAAAAGTTATAAATTTATAAATTATTACATGTGTAAAATTAGGCTTATTCGTACACAGATTTTATTTTTAGTATAGATATTATAAAACTAGTATTATAACACACACAAATATAATAGGCGTTCAATATATTCTATTGCTATACGTTACAAAAATGTAATACATTTTTTCGAACAATGAAATCCAAAACTTTTAAGCATAAAAAACATTTGAAACTATTATAAGCAAAAAAACATTGAAAGCAATTATAAGTATAAACAATTATACTAATTTCTTAATGTTTTTATATACTCTTAGCCTAACAATTTAATGTTTTTGTCACCTGAAGAAGAGAATAATTTCAAATCCACGAAACGTAGTTTTCGATGTTTGTAACATAATAAATGCTCAAATGATTCGTTGTCCTTTTAAAATAAATTATCTTTTTTCAATAATAGATTTCAATAAAACACACACACACACACACACACACACACACACACACACACACACACACACACACACACACACACACACACACACACACAGGTACATGTTTTTAAAGCAATGTCCCAGCAGTGTATCTTACCTACATTTATAGACATATTTAGTTGTATATCTTATAAAATCTCAGAATTAAAATGGTTTCTAACAAGTTAGAGTTTGTAAAAAAAGAATATATATTTAATATCGTTTACGAGAGGTATCACAGTAGCTGCAGCAACTTTATCGTAGTGTAGCATCGTTAAATATTTAACCTGCATCAGTAGCATGCTCTCATAAACCATGTTAAAAATGTTCACCTATAACTCGTAAACTCACGTCAATAGAATGTACAAAACATAATGCTGCAGCAGCGTCAATACTTGTTAAAAAATAAAACAGTCATGAAGCAAAATATGTCAATGCTTGTCTATCAGTCGATCACGTTGTAAAGCCTAACCCAATTGTTGGTAAACTTTTTAAAGATTAATGAATATAATATTACGGTGGATTAATTTTTCAGTATCCAACAAAAAAGTCCTTAATTTCATACTAGCTGTATAAAAATAACACATGTATATCCAATAAAGCTATTTGTTAACACCAAATACAAATTATTCACAACGTTATAATGGAAACAGGATATTTCCGGACAATTCCATCGTTCAGTGAAACAAAAAATCAATAACACTCCGTTTCGAGATCTACAATCTGATCTCTTCTTCAGGTAAATAACAAACCTAATACATAATTACAAACTAGGTTAAAATAAACAAATCATACCAAAACGTTGTGGTACGCCTAAGTCGGGAATCACAACCACCATGTTGTTTGTCAACTTCACTAACTCTAAAACCTGCACTTAATAAAAAAACTATACACAACGCTAATCATTAAAACTGAACTACAGAATACAGGTCACAATATGTCTGCATTCGTCTTCCAACCACCTACGACTGAACAAATGGCAAATGGCAATCGATACGGCAGAAAGATAAGACAAATGCAGACTTACAGGTCACTACAGTGCAAGGACATACTGAAATCAAATCTTTGATTTGTAACATAGACTAATGTATACTTTTTGTTTCTTTTAATCTGAAAAAAACCTTCACATTTTACATCTTATATGATTGCATTAGATCAGTTACAAATATATTTATCCTGACATTTTCTAGTTCTTGTCATGATTATTCACTTAAACACTATAAACTGGTAAAAAGGACTAAGAATATATTTTTCCCTTTTTATTGAGAGTATTATTTTTGCTTTTGATTACCAATGTAGTGTTTTCACCATTCACAAAACTCAATTACTTCTATCACCAAGCATTGTGTGAGTGACAAATTCAGAAACAAATTCAATTTAGTATTCCTAGGTACAGAATCTCATAAACCATATAATCCTGAGATTTGTTAACAATTAGTATAATTTATGCGGATCAATTCCAATCGACTGTGTTCTCCAACGTCAAAGTTCCTTTCATTTACTATTTAAAATTAGATACTTCAAACATCTAAAAAATTGATGAATAAGAACCAAGTAATAATCCACACACACATTCATGCCACCTGAATATGCTCAAGGGGAGGAAATATATTCTCAAATTCCGAGAATGCAATAAAATTTATTCCATGTACCGTAAAATTTCGCTGTGAGCTGTACTTTGAAACTCACTGGTTATTACATATTTATCAAAAGATTTTGGATTTATATCTCCCTAATATGAGATTTATTTTTATAAAAATTATCTATACCACTCTTATCCTTGGAAATATTTTCCAATTACACTGTTGTTATTGAGAGGGAAAATGCATAGATGGCAACTTCCAGTAATGTTGAATAACATTTTTCCAACACTTCTTTCAAACGCTTAAGAATTATATAAATTAAACCACAAGAATATTCTTTTCTGGTTGGTTTATACTAGGGCTCTAAAACCTATACTAGGTACAACAAAATCGATGTGTCACTTAAATCTGGGCAAAAAAAGGAATGCCCGGAAGTGGTTGATCAATAACCACAAATGTCGAGATATTAGAGTAATGAATATCCCGCCCGGTTTGACTGGAAGAGGCTGCATCAAAGCTATCCTCTCCTTCTAAAAAAGTGAGGTAACTTATAGAGTGTATTACCCTTTCCTAATTTGATCTTAACAGGAGGCATACCCAACCGCCCGGCTCACTAATCTTAAATATCCTGTCTCTCCAGAAGTAGCGCAATCGTCCTTTTTAGGCTAAGTTTACTGTGGGACCTTGTTTTATTGTCCTCAGTTAATGAAAAATCAATTAGTACGCCAACGATTTACGGCGCAGAGGGTGAAGTTTATGCTCGATGTCCCTTAGTATAGACTAGGAGTGATGGTGTTAACTACGGCTAAACAGTAGTTGTGTAATATTGTACGTGTATTATAAAAAAATTTAATTTGCCACAGTTTAAAATAACAAGTCATATAAATTGCAATTAATATAAAATATAGTATTTATATTAGATGCATTATCATCTGAGCATGTTGAGAGCGTTGGTTCCTAATAACACAAAAAAATAATACTAAAGCAGAGGATCTGCGTCGTTCTACTCCAACAACTTGTTGTGACAGATAAGTAATGGAACGCGGTTTCTGGAGACGTATTCAAGGCGAGAACACCTGGAGTCTAAGGGATTGAGGGCATAACTTTCCGTGAAATACAAGGGCACAGAAATTTAATCCAACTGTTTTAGGATCCCTTGTAAATTTTACTTGTAAACCTTACAACGCTTATTTTCTCCATCTTCTGTTTGTTTACAGTAATAGTTTAGACATATGGTATCCATACAATCATGTTATACATGCCTTACAAAGTATTTAATTTTATAATAATTTAAATAGCACATGAGTCAAACAGATTAGCTATAATCTACAGTATAGTGATAATTGCTTCATAGATGTATAAACATTATTGTAAACACGTTGCGTAGTTTCAAAATGTTACACGATATCACTAACTCAATAACAATTCACCATTTGATTTTTCAGATTGAAGTAGGAACTTACTCATATAACGCATAGGAATAATGTTCCTTACTTTCAGGTGGTAACTGTCTGTGTTTTTTAGGGAAATCTACATTTGTAATTAAATAACGGTGCAAAGTTCAAAAGTTTCAAAACTGTTAGTCTATGTAACACCTGCCTTTTGAAAACCAACAGCTATATAAAAGTGTTAAGCTTTAAACAAATAAAAAACCGGAGGATGAACTATTGTATGAATTCTTTATAAGAATTTAAAAATAAGGGGTACTTTTCGATGACAAATGTATTTTACTATGATAAATAATTACCGTGCAGAAATGGTTTTTACTAAGCTTTGCACACACACACACACACACACACACACACACACACACACACACACACACACACATATATATATATATATATATATATATATATATAAAGTCTACAGATTGTGTTTTATAAAAATTATTTTTAAGAGAGTGTGGAGCATACTCCTAGTGCATGGTCTAGAACAGGATGTTGGCGCGGTTATGGGAGTATAAATTATATAACCTATAAATAATTGTTTAATGTTATATTGTTGTATATTGTTAAATTTTATTTCCTTGTTATTTAGTACTATTTAACTTTATAGGCAAAAATGTTCTATAGCACGTTGTTGGTGTCAGTTTGAAGTTGTGTGTTTATTTATGATTGTTGTATAAGGTGATATTTGTATGTTGGTTGTGTTGTTGAGTTTTGGCATATTTGTAAAATTTTAAATTTCTAGTAGTAATCTAAATACAATAAAAATAGCTAGCTGCCACGAAGATTAAATAGATATAGTATTTGTATATTCATATTGCCCTAATCCTCGCGCGCCCTTTTGGGTGCTTTGGTGTAGGAAACATTGTTAGATTTGTATTTTTTTGAATAAAAAAAATATATATATTTATATAACTTAATGTTTTCATACCTATAGATGACACTCGAGGTTGACAATTAACGACGTCTATCTATCAAGGGATTGAAAAAATCGTGTCTGACCTACAGATGAGATGGACGAGAAAACCGCACATTAATTTTACTCCTAAAAAAACTTGGTACAATAAATAATGTAAAATCTTTTCGTGGATTATAAGCTATTAGTGGCTATAAATTTGATATTTTTCATACAACTTACACTAAGTATGTTAAGCGACACATGGTGTTGCTTACTCTTACCTTGTTATAAAATCGTACCGTAATATTACATTATGTTAAGAAATACAACAAATATTTCACAATGAAAATATTCTGTTACCAATTTAAGCGTCATAAGTATCCGGATGTTTAGTATTAAAACAAACGTCTGAAAATTAAATCTAAATCTTTTATAATAAATAGCAAAAAATGACAAGTGAGCTAACAAATTTTTAGATAATATTTGACTAATTGGATAGCTGATTACTTTTATTTCACTCTCTTGTTAAAAAAACTCCTACTTATCATATTTTCCATTTCAATTGTGGCCTTTAGTATTTAAATATATATACCAATTCTCTCTAATTGGCGCGAAGTATCACAAAAGATTCTATATAGGATAT
This sequence comes from Homalodisca vitripennis, assembly GCF_021130785.1. NCBI lineage: Eukaryota > Metazoa > Arthropoda > Insecta > Hemiptera > Cicadellidae > Homalodisca > Homalodisca vitripennis. The sequence continues at coordinate 71,231,544 of NC_060212.1, forward strand.
TGCTGCTCTTAATTGGGAAGTATTTCTTTTACAATCAATTACTAAGCACCACTCATATCTATAGCCGCGGACTGATCAACTAATCCACCATGGAATAAAGTCCTCGTTCCAATCAACAAGCGTCAGCGCACACATCCTTCGCTGTCAGTCAAGGCCGTTGCGAGTTTTAATTCATCCTCTTTCGATACGATTTATGTTTTTTGTATAAGAAACCTATGTCAACAGGTTGGCTATGGTCAACAGTATTAGTTCCAGTACATTGTACTCGGATGTTATATATCTAAATTATTTAATTCCAATACACAAAATATTGTATCTACAGCACACATAAGTTAGTTACGGAATCATATTTAGATGCTAGAACCTAAAATGATATATACAACTTTAAAAAGTAGGTATTTATAAAGTTTTGGTATAAAAAATTCTATAATTAACTGGAAAAGAATTTCTATGTTCAGTGACACAATACTTCGAAATCAGAATATTTGAATTCATAGTAATATAAAAAAATTTTAGATTTGTTTTATAAATAAAAATAAACTAATGGTGATCGAATACCATAACATTTTAAAAATGCATATATTAAACTAAGAAAAGGATTCTTGACAAGTCATCCGAACCCAGAGAAGCCTTAGCTACGAAATGAAACCCAACTATCCACCTCCACAAATTTATAAGTTAAATTTTTATATCTCAGTCACACACCTCTCCCTCTCTCATAGCTCATATTTCTCCAGTATGAATTTTGATGTGTGAATGTCCTAATTAATTCTTATTTTAGGGTTTATTTGAACAGTCCTATACAGCCAGTGATAAATGGGCTAACTTTGGGGCAATGTATCTGAAGAAATTCTTGTATGTGCAGTTTTTAAATCCATACACCTTTGTACGAGTATAAACAATTTTACATTGTATTCACTGCATTAAAATAACATAAATAAAAGCTGTTGATTAATTCTTTACTATGTTATAAATTTTTATCTAGTTCTTATAATCTAAGTATTCGTGATCATAATGAATTATACTCTTTTGAAATTTTGAGATTACAACATATCAGTTATGTAAGGCTTGTTGTGTTCGGATTCGATGTATTTCAAAAATCTTCAATATTTATTTTATAAAGTGAGTCTTAGAGTACTTAGAAACTCAGATCCCATGCTTTCCTCTATTACGATCCAGATTTGTCGTCCACGTGAGAGAAGCAACTTTATTTTCTTCAGAAGTTCAAATTAAATCTATTTATACAAAATTATTGAGCATTCATGTTGTCTGGAAGCTTAAATAAAATAATAATAACTAATGGTTTATACTGATCCAACTAAAAATGTTAATCCATTTGGAACATTAAATTCTGGCCACTATGTATTTACAATTCTTAAAAATATAAGAAGTAAACCAATATATAACAACATTAGTATATGTTTATGAGAGGGCTATTTATAAGAATTCAGATTATTTATAAATATGCCTTGTCGTAATAAAATGGCATTTTAGAGAAAAATTATATAAATGATAAAAATGAACTACTTACTCATCTTAAGTGCGTACTATATAAAAGTTATAGGCTGTCACACTGTGTAGTATTAAAGGCCCGGATTGTTTAACTACTTACCTGACTATCATTCTCAGTGTATTGTTACTACGTGATTGTAATTCATTACACACAAAGGTTACAACACACAAATGAACATCGCTCTCAACAATGCTGAGGAGGTAACCACTGGCCGCACATTGACCATTGTTGTCTCTATCTTTGTCGAGCTCCCTTCCCATAGTGTAAGGGTTAATGAAGGGGAAATCATACTTACAGGTATAATACATATGTTGTGTTAAGTAGTTTTTTTTATTGCTTAGAGTTAAATATAAAAAGTTTTAACATATGTCCACAGAATAGCCACAAGTGGTAACATGATCATATGGTTCAATTTATTACGAATTACATATATAACTAATACTATAATACTAAATACTATAACTTATTCGCTATTACATATACAGCAGGTATTCTTAGCCCCTGTAACATAATTTACTACCACATCACAGTTTATATATTACCTATATAACTTTTAAACTCTTCTTTCTGCTCAATTTTTAGACAGTTTTATCGATTGAGAATTTGAAAAAATTTGTTTATGTAAAATGTATATTTTATGTGAATTTATGGGGTTTTAAGATATCTTTCATGAATACAGAAAAGTATAAAACAAGTGTTGCCGCTCCACCACAAATGACTGGCATTTAAATAAGGAGGTATTTCTTAGCCCCTGGAACATAATTTACTACCACATCACAGTTTATATATTCCCTATATAACTTTTAAACTCTTCTTTCTGCTCACTTTTTAGACAGTTTTATCGATTCAGAATTTGAAAAATTTGTTTATGTAAAATGTATATTTTATATGAATTTATGGGGTTTTAAGATATCTTTTGAATACAGAAAAGTATAAAACAATTGTTGCCGCTCCACCACAAATGACTGGCATTTAAATAAGGAGATGGAACAATTTTATACTCAGTGCAAAATAAAATAACTAATGATTACAAAATTAAGATTAAAGAATAAATAATTCTTATTATCTAACAAAGAACAAAACAACCCCATTTTATTAAACGTTTATAATATAATAAGTAAAAATAATAATACTTTTAAGTTACATGTCAAAAAAGCTGTGTTTTCCATTCCCTCTTAATTAAAAGATAAACAAATGTAAAGTAAATGCATTTAAAAACCTTGAATTTTATGAAGAACATTTAACTATAAAAATTAGTTGTTGCTTGTACAGTATGACGGAAACATAATTCGTTTTGTGTAATAATTAATGTTATCAATTATTTGAAATAAAAATAATATAGTTTCCTCAATTTACTCACACGTGTAGTAAACTAAGTTACAACTATCAACCGTTTTTGTAAATCTGACTATTATTTAATTTTCTACAAGCTCTTTTACTCACATGACAGATATTACCAGAGCTTACTTGAGCCTACGGTCATTTTTGACTGAGCAGTAACAAAGTTTATTCCTTTGGGATTGGAAAAATTGTATCTCTGTTTGTTTGTCTGTCTGTCTATCTGTCCGCTAGATTCGTCAATAAGGAACTGTTCACTAGAATTTCTTCCAAGTTTTACATTAAATATCATTTTATATAAGCAAATTCCGTTCATGTCCCATGTCACTTCATTCAAATTAAAAAATGTCTTTTTGTAGAGTTATACACATTACATAATGTATGGAAATCGACAGAGTTATTGTTTAATATTTTAACAAACGTACAAATTGAAATACCAATAAAAAATACAATAAATATTTTAATAAATAGTACTAAATATTAATAAGAAAATACTTTCCAGTATGGTTTATTTTTTTAACGAGGCCTTTCGAAATCCAAGGTTTCATCATCAGGCGACTCCGCGAATAAAAAAAAAAACTATTATACCACACTCACTCTAGCCAATATTCCCACCCGTCTATCAGTCTAGTAATTGTGCAGTCACCTAGTCGTATGCAATAAACTCATGAGTACTATGAAATGTATAAGCCGCTAAAAGCATCCCAAACAAGTTGTAATGCCTTAGGCGTTGTGGCATTGTGTATTGAATTTGTCAACTGTTTGATAAAACGAGCCCCTGCCTGCCAGTGTAAGTGTTAGTAAATCCCGGTCCTGTGTCTTACAGTTTGGTAAGTGTACTTGCCCCTTACCTCATATCTATCATGGCACATTTAGAGATACAAAATAACGTTCTCTCCTAAATATACAGACTAACTTGTAGTTTTTAAGGCTTCCTTGTGAGATGCTCTATACTTCAGGCGTGCAACTATCCGAATCGCTTGGTTTTGCATTTTTAAACCTCTTAAAACCTGATATTTATGCTGGCCCCACAAAAGAATCAAACCATAGTAAATGGTGAGTACATAAAGGCGTGATATGCTGTCACAAGAACCTGAATAGGGCTTGTTTTGCCAAATAAATGAAAACACAAATGAGCAATGAGAGTTTGGAGCAAGTATCGTCAATATGAGCATTCCATAATCCCTGTTGTATGATTATTCCAAGGATTTTATAACAGTCATCTTCGTGTATCATAGAATCATCCAATGAGACGGCTGGTTCGTTATTTTCAACTTCTGATTGCTATGCGAAAGTCAGAATATTCGATTTTGGAGATTTTACTGTGCCATTGAGGCTATTAAAAGAGTGAACACAATTGTTCATATAATTATTAGTGCAGTATAAAACTTCTCTGCAGTAATGATGGACGTATGTCATTGACATAGATTGGAAAAAGAATAGGACTGAGTATTGATCACTAAAGGATTTCAAATATCACGAATCAGTTTAGAGAATCTTTTTGTGATTTGGACAATTTGTGCTCTGTGACTTATGAATGAGCTAAGCCACTTCAGGAGACGTACCTCTTTTGTCATGAAATTCAAGTTTTCAAACATTTTGGCGTGGTCAATAAAGTCGAATAATTTACTGTCTAGAAACACTCTTAATGTGGTATTTTTATCTTCCAATCTCTATAAAAACAAAACAATCTCCAGTAGGCTCACTAATGCGTCTGTGGTACATTTTTTTTCCTTCTGAAATCAAATTTATTCTGTTATAAGGAATTGGTTTGCTGATAAAAGTAAAGCATTCTGGTAAAAAATAATCTTGCACGTCTAAGAACCTGCCAAATTGAGACAGATGAATTATTTGTAGAGAGTCAATCGTCATTCTTAATTATAGAAGTTACTTTCTTGGTTTTAAAGAGCGAGGGAAACTCCTTGCTAAAAGACATATATTCATGAATAATCTTGGAATTAAGTTGAGCGTGAATGAACATTTAACAGTTGCTTTCATAGTTAAGTAAGATTTTAACTATAAAATCGCAAAATAAATGTATTTCTAAGCAAACTGAGTACATTTCAACGTTTTAAACTGTCATCTAGTATCACATTTAGTCAATTTTTAGGTTATCTTTTGTCAGGCAACATCACCGCACCAACTACGCTGCAAATAGTACGATTTCTGCAAATAGTCTTCAAAGATACGGAAACAGTGTTGCCGAGTTTGTGGAATTTTTCCAGGACAGTACAACAACACTCAAGACGAAGATTGCAGGTCTTCAAATTGGAGTAGAAATGAATTAATGACTTTTTTGTACTTACTTTGTTACCTTTATATTGTTATGTTTATGTTGCATATTTATATTGTTATATTTGCATAGTTATTTATATTGTTTTATTAATGTAATGAAAGTAACTAAAACCCTTTTAAAAATCTTTTTTATTGACATACACGTGTTTCGGTTTTTAACCATCATCAGTGTACATTAGCCTCTAAATAAATTAATAAATAATAAACATGTAATGTTCTTATTAATAATCTGTATTTAATATTTTAATTTTTTCAAAAATTTGATTTGTTATTTTTCAGATAACTGAGGAATGTTATGAGGATCATTATTATAATTTTGATAAATATGTACTGTAATTCTTCTTTTCTGTTTAATTTCTCTCCTTTCCTTTCGATATCTAAAATTTCCATGTTCTTTTCAATATTTGTGTAGTTACAGTTAGTTTCCAATAAGTTTTCAGCAAAATTCGATTTTATTGTAGACATGTTATTTGTTTTCAAAGCTTGTATGTGTTCTTTAAACCTTTTATTAAAATTTCTTCCAGTTTTCCCAAAATAATTGCTGTCACAGTAACTACAGTTAATTTCGTATACTCCAGATTGTTTGTATAGTTCTTGTTTGTCATTATTTTGGTTCACATTGGTTTCAATAAGTTTAAATGTATTATTTCTTGTTTGGTGACTGATGGAGAATTTTGAATTTTTAAAGGTTTTTCGAACATCTTTGTTTAATTAGTATTGAATGGTACACATATGTTGATGAAATTCTGTAGTTTTAGGATTAGGTAGTATTTTGTTGGTTTTATTGATTTTTCTTGTTTTCTTCTTCATCATTTTGTCTATAATTTGGGGTTGATATCCATTTTTAACAGCTAGGTATTTTATTATTTTAATTTCTTTACTTTTATTCTCATCACTCATGGTAAATTTAACATTAAAATAATTGCTGTCACAGTAACTACAGTTAATTTCGTATACCCCAGATTGTTTGTATAGTTCTTGTTTGTCATTATTTTGGTTCACATTGGTTTCAATAAGTTTAAATGTATTATTTCTTGTTTGGTGACTGATGGAGAATTTTGAATTTTTAAAGGTTTTTCGAACATCTTTGTTTAATTAGTATTGAATGGTACACATATGTTGATGAAATTCTGTAGTTTTAGGATTAGGTAGTATTTTGTTGGTTTTATTGATTTTTCTTGTTTTCTTCTTCATCATTTTGTCTATAATTTGGGGTTGATATCCATTTTTAACAGCTAGGTATTTTATTATTTTAATTTCTTTACTTTTATTCTCATCACTCATGGTAAATTTAACATTCTGTTTACCATTGAGTGAAATGCTGCTAATTTGTATTTCTTAGGATGGTTACAGGATGATGGGATTAGAAGATATGTTTGTGTTATTTTTCTATAAATTTAAAATGAGTGATTTCCATTAAGATTAGAAATACTTATATCAAGATAGTTAATTTTGACTTTTTGGGTTTCTTTAGAAAACTTAATTGTTGGTGATATAGAATTGAGAAATGTTAAAAAGTGTTCTGCTTGGTTCTCATATCCATTGAAAAGACATAATATATCATCTACATACAAATTATTTTGTCTTTAAATGGATTAGTGTCACTAATTATATTGTTTTATTTATTTTATTATATTGGAATGTAACTTTTATTTGAAGTGTATTTATATATTTTTTAACTACATCTAATTGCTAATAAATAGTCTAAGGTACGGTATTTCTTAAATCTTTCAATTGTTATCAAATATTAGGGTAGGTACCTGCATGTCTTAAGTTATTATCATCAGTTTCCTATCAGTTTCTGTTTTTGGCTTTTTACGTTAATCTTGACTTAAGAAATACAGATAATACCACTTTTATATTGTCTCTAAGCACATACAATGTATCTCACGTGCATATATTATGCTGAGATTAACAAGTAAGTAAGGCTCCATTACCACGCATTGCTCATTGACTCAGATAAAATACGAGTATATTTGGCAGGTTGCGTAAGAAGGAAGGAAGTCATTAAATTGATAACAAAGAGCAAGTGAATTAGCATTAATTCATTAGATACAATACCAGTGTATAATCAACCTTGATAAGACAAGAGAAGTGACCACAGTGAACAGTCCCACACAATAGTTATTGTCTTCTCTGTTGGATTGCGTTCGAATTGTTAAAGGGTATACAGACTGGGAGGATTTGCGGTTATACTACGTTACAATCGAATTAACTAAACTTGAGTTGGTTCTTATTATAGATATTCCGTACTATCCAAATTGTTGTAATAACGGTTTATATCACACTTTCTTTGCGTCCTCATTATCAAAGGAACTCATTAGGGAGTATTAGTTTTATTGTTCACATCCAAATAGTAACACGTCTACCAAAATACAAATTTAGCTTTGCAAAATAGTGTTAAGGAAAGCAATTCGAATTTTTAAATTGTTGGTCCGTAGAACACATGAATATAAATGGATATATTACAATGAATCATGAGTATTTTCTTTTCAGAGAAATAATATAAAGGAACTAACTAAATTCAATTTTTCAGTAATTGTAATACGCTGTAAAGTGATTTATCTTCATAAAACGTTTTTTATAAAGAAAGTAACATAACAACATTATGTAACAGTTCCCAATAGGTTATAAAATCTGGAATTCGCAAAACAGGCTGCGAATTATTGTACTGCATCTTACAGGCGGAACACTTCATTCAGCTCACTGTACTTGGATGAGGCAAACTTCTGTAAAGTTGGACAATAGCTGTACAGTGTGTGACGTATGGAGCTAACTTGTCCTGTCTCATTCACAACAGTCTCATGGAATCAGCTGCTACGATTGCTATCGGCATTAAGTCTCGTTGCTAGAATTCAACAAAGGATATTATTTGACAGAAATTATTAAAATTATTCACTATTTTTAATAATTCTCGAGCTATTTTGATAAAATATACAAATCGTATAGAAAAAGTGAAGCAAGATGCTATACAAGTTGAAATAAATTAACGGATGAAGTTTTATATAAACTATAATCATGACAACTAGTTTAAACGATTAAAATAAAACTGTATAAATACAATGTGTTTATATATTTTGGGTTGTTTGATAAATAAAAATGCAATACAAACAAAACAGATAATAAATACAGAGTAATATTTATTTAAAAAATAAATGAATTTGACTTCATATTGAAAACTTAAATACCTGATTAGTTTACAATAACGTTTTAAAGGTTAGCTTGTTTTGCAGAATTATGTTTCTGTTATTTACAAATAGTAAGATATTTTGTAGAAAAAATGTGTACACATAATATGTTACTATATAATTTTGCATTTACATGAATTTTTATACTTCAAGCAAGTATTGTAATGGCCAAAGATAAGTAAGTGACTTTGGACACCATGGGTAACTTATAAATAGTAAAATGATATATAAGTGAAAGCTACGTAACTGCATGAGCAAAAGCTCTGAACTATTCAACATTAGACACTTGACTGTATAATCATAATCATTGTTTTCAAGATTTATATTTAAATTTATATTAGAAATTAGCGTTTTTTAAATGTTTCTATACTTGTAATTTCCAAAATCTGGGACTAAAATATCATCTAACAGTCTATACTTAAAACTATTTTGGCCCTGTAACTGAGATGAATTATAATTGTATTGTTTTATAGAAAGCGACTATTATTAAAACTAATAAAAAACTTAACATTGTCTTAGTTATTGATTAAGGTTGCTACATAATAAACTAATGTTTAATTAATAATTTATTAATCAAAAACTGTTTGAATGTTAAATCTTTATTATAATAGAAATTATATTTTAATTGTAAAATAAGTTATTAATAAACTACTTAGACATATAAATGTAATCAAAGTGATAAAATTAATTTTACGTATTTTATTTATTACATTGCTATTTTGGAAAAAAGTTTGTCTATGTTATTAAATAAATATACTCACAAAAATATGTATCAATACAATGTTAAATTTTAAATAACCTTGTAAGTAAATTCCCTTATATCACGAAATTTAATCTTTAAAGAACTCTTAAGCAAAATATAGAAACAAGCATTGTATTAGTTTTTTTTATTTATCCCAATATTTAATCACTCTGGGGCTATTTAACCACTGTACGACGGCTGGTTTAGTGGTTATTTAGTTATTATTATTAGTTATTAGTTATTTATTTAGTCTTGTTATTCAGTGGTATAAATCTTGAATGTACTTCCAATTTCCACGAGGTGTTTTACTAAGTAGACCCTCTTGGTCAAAAACTAGGGTGTGGTCATTGATAGGTTATAGATATTGAAGATAAACTCCATGTAACGCGCTACCTTTTAGGGTTTAATTAACCCTGCAAGATTCTACAGCATCGTCTTATATAAGGTAAAACTTCTACTAGAATTTATAACAATCATTGCTGTTCATTAGGATAAATTTTGGATTTTTCTTATAATATCACCTTGATGGCCATCATATTATCGATATATACATAGAAAACTTTTTTGGATGATACTACTCAGTATTATAGACCAAAATATGAAAATAAAAAATCCCTATCCCACCTATTTTTTAACTACGACCAATTTCGCTATTTTGTTAAAAAATCATGTTTCGTTTCAACAAAACTCAATTTCCTCCATTATTTTTAATGTTTTTTTTTAATTCTGAATCCATTTTTGAAATCTACACATGATTGTTTAACAAAATAGCGAAATTGGTCGTAGTTAAAAGATAGATGGGATAGGGATGTTTTATTTTCATATTTTGGTCTATAATACTGAGTAGTATCACACAAAAAATGTTTCGACACTAACTTAAATTCACCCTGTATTTCCATTGAAATTTATGCTACTTGTAAATGTAAATCATCAAAACAACTCAAATATTCCTACTCACTGAGCCATTTCCAAATATCGTACGGTCTCCAACAACGACCACATCAATAACCCCAATATTACAAAGTGCTTTACTAGCTCTAATTGAAGCATCATCAGACAGTCTAAGCTTTTTGCTTTATTTTTAAAGAAGAAGCTAATGTACCTTGATAGTTACATACCACTATAAAAGAAATACTTTAGAAAAAACCTTTAATCATTACACCTTCTTTATGGTCCAGTTACATCCGTACATGAGTGCTCCCTTATGATATTTCAACATGTATTAAAGTGGCTATATCCCAGATTGAAAAAAATTCTGAACAGTTACACAGCTCGAAGGGAGAAAATATAAAAGTTACTTTTACAACAAAACAGTTTTACTTTTTTTAACTTGTTTTAATGAAGCTACTAATATCTATACAATTAATTATTTTATTCCTTTTTTTTTCTTTTCTATCCTATGACTTTGTGTAACTCCTGCGATAAAAATGCTTTACAAACAAGCAATGATTTCATACAAAGCAAATTACCTTTTGTTCTCAAAATAAAAATAATAGATCGGCTAAGTTTTATAGTACGTGATAGAGAAGGCTTTATAGCCATAACCTTACTCATTCTGGATATATCAATATTAAGTTTCATGTAGGATTTTAAGTCTATAAATCAGTTTGTTTTCGATATATCTAACGGACTGGTAGACAAAAAACTAAATTTTACTTCCTGGTCCTATGGTAACAGGTTTGTATATTCTGTAATGATGTATTTTTACATTACAAGGTTACTGCTGTGTGTCTACAGGCATTATTTCATACTCAAATGTGTCGGTGTAGAAGTGAGAGGGGTTGATTATGAGGGAGGGTGAGGAGAGAGAGAGAGGAAGTCAAGTTTCTATACAGAACCTACTGTAACTCACACATTGTTCATTACTTGGACACGAGTGAATACACGTACAATAATTGTATCTGACAATGAATGTGTCATAACTCCCACTTGCTTATTGTCAAGTTTTGCTGGTTTCCACAATGGAAGCTCTGTATTGTTCTAATTGTATTATTTTAACGACAAAGCACATTGTGATAGCGATCTAAGAAACAATATTCTTATTCAGATTTTGTCATAACTGGTTTTCATGACATAAATCAAATTCACTTCAAAAACATAGAAAGCAAACTTATTCGGATCCAGAAATTACCTGCGGCTTCGCATCCATGTTGCCAAAATAAAGAAAATATGTCAAAAAGATTATATTTATGGCCATTTAAATTTACTTAGGTGTTAGTATTCGAGCCGCACCTGATTTTAATTTGTTTTCGTAATCATGAAAGTATAAATATATACACAGATCTGAGAAGCCTACCTGTGTTAAAAAACAAGTAATATAGATTTGATAACAGTCATGAAATTTATAGTAAATGTTAATAACTTTCTCTTTTATATCTGTATTACATTACTGGACAACACTCCATACTTAATATTTGTGAAAATGTAGAGTTAAAATTTTATTTTCACTAAAACTTTAAATATTTTTTATTGGATATTTTTTACTGTGTGCTCAACAGCGGTTGCAGAAACAGTTGAATTAAGAAATGTTGTAACTATGAAGCTTACCGTATGCTTTTAAAACTATAAATTAACAAAACTTGAAAATAGTGGTAAAATCAATTGAGGCTGTCCAAAGTGACCTATCTACCATAAATTTGAATTGGAGAAAATGGCTTCCAAAGTTTTGGCAATTTTTTTTAAAGCTGGTTTTAATTAAATTTTCTGTATATATTTCTGAATAGGAAATCATTAATTAATGAATACCAACAATTTAATATTATTCTACACATAATATTAAACATATCTTAGATTACTAAATAAATGGCACACAGCATACTTTGGCTTTTACAGTCATATAGCTGAATGGTGCTTAAGTCTCATTTTTGTGGTGGATGAGACACTTTGGCTTTATTGTAAATAAAATTAAAAAATTTCCTTTTATGAAGATAACAAGTTTTTTATTATATGTACCCACAACAGTGTTCATTTGCTTCCTCTAGGTAAAAAATTACCTTGAAAACATTATTATTACTATACATTTTACGTAAAAAAGCTACAAGTGGCACTTAGGTTCTTTTGGCATTTTACTAGTAGAGTATGTTGGGAACAAATTGGAACATAAGATTTTAAAGTAAGTTTTATATGCTGAGAATAATGTAATGTGTAACAATAAAAGGAATAAAACAAAGCAAGTTCAGTCTTAGAATAGTAACTCAAATTATTTTAATGTATTCTTATTCATTAATCCCTAAGAGGGAGTATTACAGCTTAAAATAATAAAACTTACATAAGAAAATACAACACACTATAAAATTAATCACTCGTCATTGGCCAACTTAAGCTAAGTGGATGGCTAACAAAAATGTGCAACAATAAACAATAGCAACACGAAAATTTAATTATTTAATATTACTTATTTAGGGAATTTCAAAAACTACATAATTATATAATTAATAAAATAGATAAAAACTAAGAATTACTCATCCTCATCACTGCTTGAGGTGTACAATGCTTCATCAACGTTGTCTACATGCATAAGGCTTTTATAAAACCTTTGAGAAATGGGAGGTATAAATGGCATTAAGTCATCAAGGTCTTTTAGCTTCTTAGAATCTACTGTCCGCCCTTGAGGATACAACAACGGTAGTTCTGTAGGAAGTGTTGTTGTGGCATTTCTTTTCTTAAGGCAGATCGTGTTAAAACCATAATTTTCTTCAAAATTGTACTTGAATAACATTTCAAGATCGGTGCCTTTCTTTATTTGTACATGCATAATATCTCTCCATTTCACTTTTTCACCATTTTGCATTTTCTTCCTGTTTGTCACTCGTTTTAGTAACACTCCAGATGATAAAAAATTGTCATGGGGCATTTCATGGACAATAAATGGTTTCTTCTTACATGCAGCTGCTGCTACCTTTGACCAGTCAGAACGTAAGTAAATAAGTTTGTGAAACTTCTTTTCCTTTTCTATGAGACCAAAATACTGGTCGCATGGCAGGTACGAGTGGCCTGAGACTAAAAACTTATGATCTACTTGTTTTACTTTAAATTTGGAGCTATTTACTACATAATCTAACATTGCAACAACTTTTATATTTTTATTTGGCCACCGCACTGGTCACTGTACATAATAATCTTAGATCTGTCATTGACATGGTTTTTAAAACAATGAAGAAGGCATGATGCTATCTCATCTGGTCCCCTGGAGGCTTGTGCCTCATGCCATAAGTAGACGAACACATAATTTGTTGTCAAGTTGTGAACACCAAATAAATAAGTCCATAACTGACGTTTGTAGTAACATATGCCTACATCCAAATCTGGAGTTGGTAAAGTCTTCATGAGATCAAAACTAATCACATAAGTATCACTGCTGGGTTTGCTGCTTAAGTTAGAATCATATTTCATCATTTCCCTGGCTTTTTCGGCAAGTATGTGATGGTTGTCTAATTCTTCTTTACTTTTACATTTTTCATTTTCACTAGATGTGTAATCAAGCTTATTTTTTAAGTAGTTGCATGTTTTACAGGTATCCTTTAAAGGAGGGTGAAAGTGGTAGTTGAAGTCATAATTGAAAATTTCTCGAAATTTAAACAAACTGCAGCTCATCAATTCTGGTGTTTGCTCTTTGCAATACTGCAGATATAAATTATACATAATATTCATGTTTAATGATGGAGACAAATACTTTCTTTGATTCTTTTTCCTGGTATAGTGTGATTCATAGATTGGAAACTTTTTTATGAACTCCTTCACTTGCTCACGAACAATAATCTTTGTTTTGTTGTGGGATTCATGTTTTCCACGTAAATCATTGGGTGATTTTTTTGTAATAGCACGTGCAATTAGTTGATCTGAAATCCTTAAAGTGTGTTTAAACACATTTTTGCAAACCTCCTTCTTGTTCCCACTTGAATCAGTAATATAGTAGTGGCGAGAAAAGTGCCTACTACTTACATCTTTGTCCGTTCTTTTCCTGTTAACTTCACATATGCTTACATTAGAATATTACGTTAGAATAAACATAGTTTGGAGGTTCCACTCTTTTAGCCCATAGAAATGTTTATGAATTTTTTCACGTTCTTCACAAGGAAAGTTTACCAAACATCTGAAGTTACACTTGCATTCAAAAAACCTGAATTCCTTTTCTTCGACTATTCCTTTTACTGATGTGTATTGTTGTCCAGAATTCCTCAATCGCTTGCGAATGTTTTTTTTCCAGTTTGCTTCTTCTTTCTTTCTCTTTCTTCCTCTATGAGCTAAACTATCTTCCTGGATAATAACTGGTAAATTATCATTGTTAACATTTTCTGACAGTATACGATCATCATTTACTGTACTTTCATTATTCAACTGACGTTGTTCGGGGTCCAACATTATAGTAGTTTTGAAATGATCACTTTCCGTTTCTAAATCATTATTGAGATCCAATGTTACATCTACAGGAATTGCTTCTTGAACACTGTCCATAATCAATACCTCTTCACTAGTTGATTCTACACTAATACTGTGGGTTATATTATTTACATTTTGGAGATCGTCAAAAAAATATTAAGGCATTGTTTGCAGCTTCTAAAATTAAGCTTTGTGAAGAGTTGTTTAGGGCATTTAACAATAAATCGTCAAAACTATCATTGTTATTTAAAATTTCGCCTTGATTGGGGTCATTCACACAGTTTCCTTTTGTTGTTTCCTCTTGAGTATATTTTACGATTGTGGTAGGAATTTCACTTTCAATAATACCAGGAATATTGTAATTTACATCAGAGTCGTCATGTGCATCAAGATTGGAGTGATTTCCTTCTTTGTCACTTTCATTATTTACCTTTTGATTTGGGCGTTCATTCAAATCTGGAAATAATAATAAAGTTGTAAAAGTAAATTCAAAGACGAATAATGTTTATGCCAAAGTAGCCTAACCGCCAAAATGAACCTATGTGCCCATTTCACTGCAAATCGAAAATTCCAAAGTAGCCTATGCGCCAAGACAACTTTAATCTTGTTATACTATTCTGTATTATTAATTTTTTCACCTTTAAACAGAAAAATGAGTGTTTTCCATTCCACTCTATTGGTATAACTGTGAGTTAAACATTTCCTCACTTGATTATTTAGCCTAGCAAAGAAAACAGCTAAGACATTATTACGATTAGACTAGCCTTTTTATTGTTTTTATTGTAACATTAATTACAATATTATCTTTATGGCACTTTAATTATGTGAAAGAAAATCATTTTTTCTATAAACCTAGTTTGTTTTAATGTGGATATTCAATTAATTCATCTATGAAAATTACAATCTAAGAGAGCACTGGTCATATCCTAATTCAAGGATCACAGTGTTTACAAACAAAATATATCATATAATTAAACTTACCTGTTTTTTTCACTGTATCAGGAGCATTTTTCATCATCTGCATGATACGTTTTGTACGTTTACTAAACATGATTACACTTAAAACATTAAAGTAATAGAGTTTTAAAGGCACTACGAAATCACGTTTTTCCTTATGGCAGAACAACATGTGTTTGGAAGATAGTTCACTTTGGCATATGAATCCTGGGTGGGGGAGCAGTGCTGCCAAAACAAATCTAGTGGGGAAAAAATACTCTACTGCCGTTTTATGTTTCATAAGTCACTTTGGCATTGTAGCTTACCCTTCAAAGACCCCACTAGACACATAAAAGCAAAAATACAAAAAATGTCGCTTAGGTCACTTTGGAACTGACAGTCTCAATTAACATATGGTTGTGCTATCAGAAAGCTATGTTTGCACAGAAAATTTGATTATATTTAACAGAATCAAATTCAGAGACCAATATGGGGGATTTCCCATATTAAAAAACCAGTGGTATCTTAAAAATTGAAATCGGCCTAGAGAGTGAAACATAGGGAGGGAGAGAGAGTGAGGGTGGGGGGAGGGAGGGGAGAGAGTGAGAGAGAGAGATGTGGGAACATAAAAACACAATTTTAGCTGTGTGTCACTGTCTAGTCACGGGATCTTGGCAATTTAAACTTTTGATGGGCGGAACATTGTTAGCAGTTACTGCTTCGATGATCTTGATATAGACACTATCAGAGTTCAAAACCGGAAAACAGTGTCTCTTTCTGTAGCAGTAAATATTATGTCAGTGATTTTTTTACCTAAATCTTTTCTTGTTACGTACTACTACATCTACTTACAACTTTACTCTGAACACAATGTTTCACTAATTGTACTGTTTATAAATATTTTCACTGTTGAGATTGACTCTAAAGGCAAGACATTTTGGAACTAATGGTTTTATCGTCAGTGAACTGAATAGATTTATAATGTTTATAACAGTTAAATTATGACATATAATATTTTGGAAATATTTATTGTTAGTTTTTTATTGAGAAGAAAATAGAAGGTTGCTAGCAGTAAGGTTTATTATTAATTATGTTTTATTCAAGTAATTTAAATTTATTTATGTGTCAGTACTATTGTTTAAATATCATATTTTTTTGTTTGATCTATGTAAAATAATCAAAATCATCACATATAATTTCATATATTCTTGATTTTATTTTAATATGAAATTTTAATTTTCATGGTATTTGGAATTGTTATTTATTTATTTATTTTGTGAAACTGTTATTTTTTATAAATATATAATGTATTACAACCCTATGTTAAAACCTATTAAAACCCAGAAGAGATTTACCTTCACACCTGCGGATGGCTGCTAGGAGGACAACTTCCTGCTTCAGGAGCTCCTTGATGAGCCCGTAGGCGTGATGGTGAGCTGTTCGTGGCCTGGCTTGATCTGGTCAACGTGTTTGGGAGTGTTCCTCACTGCTTACTCATTGCCGCGCTTCGCTCAACTGGGCTTACCATACATATATACACACAGTAGCGGGTCGACACAGGACATTGCTTTTGGCACATGGGTCAGGCAGGGCTGTCTCCGGTCCCCGCTGCTCTTTAGTCTGGTGATGGAGACGCTCATCAGACAGCTAGTGGCACTGTATGAGACCGGATTGGCGTCCTGTCATATGCCGATGACCTTGCTTCAGTTGAGCTGAGGGCGCTGTCTGAGACAGTCGTCCTTGCGGCCACGAGGGTTGGCATCAAGTTTAAGCCCGTTAAGTGTGCCAGCTTCAGGTGAATAAGCGGCCTGTAATGTCAACACGTTTTGAGGTCGACGGTATCCCGCTTAGGGTGCTTGGCGAAACATCTAGCGGTGGCCAAGTGGACACCATTCATAGCCTGCTTGCTCCATGATAAAAATTGCATGCCTTCCGCACTTTCCTAATCCCTCAGCTGATCTTCAACTTTAACACTGCAAGGACCAAGAAAACAATCAGCGCGAACTTAAGAAGGTTCAAGTGCGTCTTAAATCTTCCACAGCGTGCCAGTACGAAGTACTTCCTGGGGTGGAGCCGGCCTTCTTCCACTCTCAAACGTTGCTGACCTCTTGGCTCTGGCTCTCGCCTTCCACATCTTAAAATCTTCGGATCAGTGTCACTTGAGGGAGTCGCTGCCTCAGCCAGTCACCCGTCCACGGCGAGGGTTGACATGGCGCTCCGCGTCTCTTATCTTAAGGGGGAGCTGGACTTCGCCACGAACGTTGCGACTACATTCTCTCTAAACCGGTCTGCCTTTATCCGCCTCTTCAAGCGCCTTCCTGACCTTCATTGGGGGTGGTGTGAGGAGAGGCAAAACTTCAAATTTTCCGTCCCCGGGGAGAGTCAACCATCACGAAGGACAGCGGCTCCCAGTCGAGATTGTGTTCCATATTTCTATAAAAAAAGACCAAATTGACTTTATAACATTATTTAAATTTACAGTAAAAGTTAGATATGTGTATTTGATATTTTCATTACAGTACTGATAAACCACTGTATACTTAATATTTTCTTAATTTTACAGTTAAAAGTATATTTTTACTAGATCTTTAAATTACTTATCTGGATTTATTTTTATACCCTGTTCTCACAGCAGTCGCAGAAAAGGTTAAATTTAATCGTTAAGAACTTATAAATGATACTTAAATTAATGAAACATAAGATTTATTCACATTATAATAGTTAATAATAACAGTTGATTACAAAAGCACATTTACTGTCTGCTCATAACTCATAAAGAGAGTTTTCAAGGCTAAGAGACGTTTTAAAATAATCAATACTCATATATTAACAATCGGCCCATTAGTCTTTACGTAATAAAATAACACACAAAGACATACACATTAGGTTCTTATATAATACTATATCAAATAACAAATCATTTATAACTATAGCTATTTATAACGAACAGTTAGTTTTTAAAAGTCCTAAATAACAAATGTTAAATCCAATTGCAATATTATTCTTAATACCTCTTTCAATTTGTAAAATCTAAACAGTCAGTTCTAACAAATACGCGTAGTTTCTTTTTTAACTTTGAAATGATAAGCAATCTTTGAAACTACTGTACTTAATTGAAGACACTTAGAAAACACTGGAGAAAGCGGCAAGATAAAGTTCAAACACTTTACGACTTGAGGGAGCTGTAACACTGTAACAAGTGATATAAGTTTGGAGGTATTTCGTATCGGTTGATTTAATTTCCTGTTATGTTATAGCTCTATTTTTTTTCTTTATTCAAGCGCGTATATGCTTTTTATTAACGTTTTGCAATATTTTAAATGGTTAGACACACGTTAACCTATCTCGTTTTCACCATCTAATGCGATATTACTTGCTAGTAACCCGGTTAACCTACCAAACCGTTCTGTTGTTTCCCACTGATATTTAAGGATTACTATAAAGTTTTCAAAATATAAAATATCTCTTGTATTATTTCTTGTTCAGGTAAGATTCTATACAGATTCCATATTATGTTATTCTGTAAAAGATTGTTTGCTCCAAGACAAGACATCACTTGCTCACTGACCACAAAATTAGCCAGGTAATTAGCCGTAATTTAAATTTAAATTTCTAAGGGCTTAACCTGTCAGCCCCTAGAAATATCTCGCTTTTGAGTTTCCAATACACTAAATGCACATCAGTAGTGTCTAGAACGAACTCTAGAACTCTGGATACTGCTACTTCTGGAAGCAGTCAGCTGGGAACCACTAATCTCTTATGCCTTTTCGGATTTTATCGTTCATGATGTAGCTGCCACTGGAAATTCTCGAGCTTTGGAAACTCATCTTTCCCAGCTTCTAGGAATCTGTAGACTATGGCACTATCCTACCTCCTAAGAATAGCAGCTTTAGAACTTCCAGGCTTTTGAGGGTTCTGGTCTCCAGGAGTTGTTTCTCACGTCTCAGAAAACTTTGCAGCTCGGTTGTTCTACCCAAGATAAAACATCTATAAGTTAACCTTCACGAATTTAAAACAGTTTTTACGATAACTCACTTTTTTATACTACTTAAAAGTTCATAATTTTAACTCATGTTGATTAAGTTTTGAAAGTGAATGGTTATAATACATCTTTGGCATATCAAATCTATTTGGCACTAAAACAAATAAATATGGGTTTTTTAATATTTAGGTAAATGCTGAAAAATGCATATAAAAATTTAATTTTAAATTATTTTGAAATAGTCGTTATATTTTCTTTATTGGATTGGAATAGTTTTTTTCACTACGCAAAGGTCCTCCTTTAATGAAATTTTTACATATATTATGCCCATTTGAATAATATTTGGGTAATTTTTATTCAATATAAACATTCAATGTAATTATTTTAAAACGTACACACTCTCTTATTTCAAAATTTTATATTTGTGTGAATTAAATACCAGTTATCGTAGTGTTCTGGAATCGTAATATCTACTTTTACCATATATTGCGGCAGAGGTGAATTCAAATCATGTACATTATTCTAAATATTAAATAAAACATTGTTATTACATTCTTAATTGTTTGCAAGCAAGATACTAAATATTTCTTTTCTTTGTCATTTCGGTATACCATATATGTCGCTGAGGGAACAAGAACGGAGGAACTCGGGCACCAACGTGGCTTATGAACAATGTGCTTCGTGATAAAAATTAGAGAAACAACCGCGTGTAGTGAGCCCGTGACTATAGCAAATGGATTCACAAAGCAACATTCCAACAAAAAGTGCAATATTACCATGCCAACGATAGCAAAAAGTCTTCATATAGTGGTGATAAGGACTAGGAATACAATACTGTACAATTCATTTTAGTGATTTAAACTAATCGTAAATATTGTTCGTAAATCTAGTAATAACGTCTGTTAAGCCTTTTCTGCTAATACAAATGTTTTATTAAACATAAAAATGTGTTCGAAGCTGCAAGTATATGCTAGGTAACTATAGACTCAGAAATTATAATAGGATTTCGGACATTTTCTATTGTTTTGCCAATGTATTGCAAACCATTTATCGTCAAGATAAACTTTAAGCAAAGAAAATCCGAAAGTACAATAGTTGTAATGCTACAATCTAAAGCAACTGCTTTTAGTTGTAGCAAACACATTGACATGTTGAGAAGAAACAGAAGGCCTATGACAAGAAAAGTTTTAATTAGTCCTTTGTCATGTCAAGAGCTAGTGTGTTCTCTACCTAATCTCGCCGTGCTTAAACATTCTGCGTGTAAATAAAGTGTCACTTCAGATAACATATTAATTAGTTCTGGACTGCGTGTGACGGTAGAGTATCTGACTGTTTATCCATTGATATTATTATTTGCACTTAAACACTTCTATATCGTTATTACTAGATGTAATTTTCTTTCAGTATTGTTAACTGGTCTTTAAAATTTAATTATGATGATAGTTATCTCACAACCATGATAGTCACCGATGTGCTGACTTAAATCATAATATAAAGGTATCAGTTGATATATAAGGACAAATTTTTATACTTTTTGTTTTACATATGGAATAAGAATTGCTGCATTTCTATGCGACGAAGTGGGAAATTAGGTCTCCTTGTATATAGAAATTATTTTTAGTGTTCATTATTTAAATCGTATATTATTATAATGCACATAGATATAACAGGTTTTTGCACATTTTCCATTACTATATGTTACAAGAATAACTCAGTATTTCAAGTATTGAAATCCATCCTCTTTTTCACCAGTCAGGGAAACTTTAAGCATAAACATTTAAAAATACAAAAAATTAAAACATACACATATTTTTATATTTCTGTACTCTTAAAGTTATGTTACAAGGTTTCGATACATATAGAATAAAGTCTCAAAATTCCCGAAAGTGTATTGTTCTTTCAAACAAGTGATAGTAATAAACTTGTAAGATACATGTTTTACAAGCAAGCGTCTTCTTAGCAGTTTACCGCTTACCGATATTTTTTGGGAAAAAAACTAAATTTTTATTTTAAAATTCATAATAAAAAGTATATTTATAAATAAAAGAGCTTGTATTTATGAAAAAGAGTAGATTATGGTTTTAAAACTGTTTATAAAAAGTATATGTCTGAAAAAAAGAACTGGAATATTACTTCTAATATCGATTACAAGAAGATTTTTAGTAGTACACCTCTTATTATATTTGGGAAACAATAGTAGCATGCTCTCATAAACCTATTAACAGAGTATCCACAGTTACCACGTAAACTCAGATATATACAATTTAATAATGATATTGTTAATAAATTATGTTACTGAGGGATCCTTACCTAGCAATCCGTTAAACTGATTTCAAGTTTATAAGTTATGATTAACAATAGAAGAGCTTAAAGAGTACCAGAATTGATGAAATACCTTTAGTTGCACGTCAGTAATTCGTTAAGTCTCTCACATTCTCGATTGTATGGAGTATAAACTGCGGCTGTTTTGTGCAATGGCATGGTATGTACCTATGCAGCCTAATCTGGATTTACAGATTACACAATCTTCAGTTCTTTAAGTGTTGTGCTTTGACGAGATCATTGCTACAGTTTGATTAGATTTTGATGCTTTGTGCTTTATTAATCGTATGCTTGTTTAAGAAGAATACGACATATTGATCCCTGATGAATACGATACCTTCCAACCCTTGAATGGTTGTTTTCTTGTTTAGTAACAAACAATTATTATCGCAAGTATCCAAAATTCTGTTTTTCTTAGCTTTTATCGGCCAGCTAGTATGTATTTCAAATATTACCAAGGAGGCATTGTTAAACATAGAAACTGGGAATTTGGCATGGATATTTAAGTAACGAATATTAATACCGAACATTTCTTAGAGTGTTTTATATAAATGCCTTTAAAATAAGAAATAGTTATTGTTACGGTGATCTAAAGGTTATAGCTTATTTTTAAACTAGTGATTCTTTTAGGCTATTGTGAAATTCACACCGCTTATGCCATATCATATATAAAAATAAAAATCGAATTACAATTTGAAAGAACTGAACCACTGATATTTTCCACTTAATACTTTTATAAATCTCGGAGTGTGATATTAATTGTTTTTAATTTAACATTTGCAAACTAGCACGTTGAAATTATTGCCATTATAATATTCTGTTAGTATTGCTTAAATAAGAAGAACGTCCTAGGCTTCATTATTGTGAACTCGCCACAGTACTTTAACAAAATATTCACATTCGGCTGAATACGGTTGTTACTCTGAGATGGGTAAATGTCAGAGACAACTAACAGATGTCGTGTGACAGTGAAACTCTAAATTGGTAAAGTTCAGTTACAGTAAATACTGTATTGGTTGGTTCAGCACATTGCTCATTGGGTACTTTTACTCGTACAAGACACTAACATTTTTGTAGTATTTGTATTTATATTAGTTGTAATTTGACTCGTTTCAGGTTTATTCATCGTTATTATATCTACTTGTATTTTATTCAACTTGTTATTAAAACCAAATATTTACGGTTTTCTACTTTAAACTATATTTCTGCAATTTAACTATTAAACCACAATCTCGTTATGCATCTCCAACAGTTTTTAAGTGATTTAATGAGAGTATTTAATCCATTTTGAAGGAAGTCCTCGATACTAAGTTATAACCAGTTATAAAACTAATTAGGAATACCCAAAACCACGTATCTCAGATCAGGCTTCGATGAGATATAACTCAAATATGGATTTCATTTTCGACTTGTCCTGGGCACAGGTAAATGTAAGGACAGTCATATAGAAATGTTTACATCCCCCCAACAGACAACAGAGAATATTTTGTCAGTGTTTTGAGTGACAGCCTTCAATAACGTTTAACCAAATTCTATTGTTTTACATACACCATCACAGAACCATTATTCATATGTATTTATGAATGAATTTTCATGAAACAATTACAATTATGGATGTAATCACTTTCAAAATACCTTGCTACATCCTATATTTACAATTATTATTAAATTAGATTTCAAAACAACGTTCAATTTATAAAAGTAAATAAGAAGGGCAATAAGGAACAAGAATGCGCTGAAATCAAACCTTGTAACCAACGTTAACATTAACTTTCCACTCTGTAATTTTTTATTGTAATTCTATGAATAAAATTTCAAAATTTAGAACAGTATTCAATTTTATTACAGATTTATTTAATCTACTGTCTTGTTGTTGGTTTCTTATGGTTACTTATACACTAATTAGAAGGTTTCACTAATGCTCAGGTATTCCTATAAAATAATGCTTCATGTAAACATTATTATTCGTCTATACGTCAGTGGAAAGATAAACAGAAGTAAAGTGATTTCAGACCCTTAAGTGATAGATTTCGTTAGCGTTCAGCCAATATGAAATCTATGTAATCTTTACGTAATGAGTTGGCAATGTGATCTTAGTTCTATTAATATGTACGCATGCTCATACTTATTGTCTCCAAGATATTACTTAATATACTTTTTCTAATCAAACGCTTAGCGAAGGGTATGTCAGTCAAGGCCGGGATGGATGGTTTGAACAGAGCCAGCTAGAGAGGGGTGTCTACAAGTCAAGTTAATTTACTTTTTCTACTCAAACGCTTAGCGAAAGATATGTCAGTCGAGGCCGGGATGGATGGTTTGAACACGAGCCAGCTAGAAAGGGGTGTCTACAAGTCAAGTTAATTTACTTTTTCTAATCAAACGCTTAGCGAAGGATATGTCAGTCGAGGCCGGGATGGATGGTTTGAACACGAGCCAGCTAGAGAGGGGTGTCTACAAGTCAAGTTAATTTACTTTTTCTAATCAAACACTTAGCGAAGGATATGTCAGTCGAGGCCAGGATGGATGGTTTGAACACGAGCCAGCTAGAGAGGGGTGTCTACAAGTCAAGTTAATTTACTTTTTCTAATGAAGTTCTTAGCGAAGGATATGTTAGTCGTGGCCGGGATGGATGGTTTGAACACGAGCTAGCTAGGGAGAGGTGTCTACAAGACGAGTTAATTTACTTTTTCTAATGAAGTGCTTAGCGAAGGATATGCCAGTCAAGGCCGGGATGGATGGTTTGAACACGAGCTAGTTAGGGAGAGGTGTCTACAAGACGAGTTAATCTACTTTTTCTAATGAAGTGCTTAGCGAAGGATATGCCAGTCAAGGCCGGGATGGATGTTTGAACACGAGCTAGCTAGGGAGAGGTGTCTACAAGACGAGTTAATTTACTTTTTCTAATGAAGTGCTTAGCGAAGGATATGCCAGTCAAGGCCGGGATGGATGGTTTGAACACGAGCTAGCTAGGGAGAGGTGTCTACAAGACGAGTTAATATACTTGGACCTGAAACATGGAGGGAAACCATTACTTTGCATTATCACACGTTTGGTATTTTTGTCAGTAGGCCTAATATACTGAAATAATCACTAATATATTTAAAGCAAACAAAAATATCTATTTTAAAATTTCACATGGCAACAACATATTGTTGTAATAGTCAGTAACTGCCATTAAAGGAGACTATATACGTATTTCATAATACACGAGTTCCAGTTATCGTGCTGATCTAAAAAAGATTTACCACATATTTACACGCACATTATATATGCCTTTTTGGATGTTTAAGACGTTACGTATCCCAGAGCCTTGGTATTTTGAGATGTTCAATATGATTCTTGTTTACGTGTATAGTCAAAATTGCAATAATTTATCTTTAGCCGTTGTCAAATTACTTATTGTAAAAATTATTTTTCATTACATGCGTGATGGAAATTTTAAGCGGATATGACGCCAATAAGCGTTGTAAAGGTTATACAAGGCACATGAAGCTTGCTATGAGGGCTTAAAGAAAAGCCAGAACTGAGCAAGCTTTAGTAAATCCTATTAAAATCTTAAATTGTGTCTTATTAGTTTTAAAAAACCCCTTAATAGGTCAAGAATAATAATTATGGAACACTTGTGTTATTTTCCATAAAGGGCAGGAACAATTATAAACGTACAGGTCCTTACGTACATATAAAGTAAAAAATATGTAGGTCCTTTTTCAATATTGTAGTATCTCAAACCAGAAAAGCTAAGAAAAGCTCTTTATGTCATCTTATGATGCGACTTTTGGGCATTATTACTAATTTATTCACAATCCCAATATGGGGGCAACTTAATAATTTGAAATGATAAGCTCCATCGAGTGACCCGTAATTTTTAAGTTACTAATAGAAGAAAATTAACAACGAAACTAGAAGTCTCTATCTTAACTTTGTACAAAATGCCAGAGCCTTTACTCTTGCAATGCTTTATAGACCTTAGAGTTTGATTTAAGTATAAACAAGAATAAATATTTTATTGCAACTCAATTGGTCAGTGGTTAAAAATTTAAAAAAAGTTAAAAGCTTATTTAAGAAATACCATTAAATTATAGGATCTGCGTCGTTCTACTCCAACAACTTGTTGTGACAGACACATAATTGAACGCGGTTTCTGGAGACGTATTCCAGGCGGGAACACCTGGAGTCTAAGGGATTGAGGGCATAACTCCCTGTGAAATATTAAAGAACAGAACTTTCTTTACTAAGAGTTTTAAGATGTATTTCAAATTTTTCTTATAAAACTTTTAAGACTTCTTTATCTTCTTTGTCAGTATATTAAAGTTATCTGAATATACGTTCTTCATAAAATCATGATACGTATATCATTAAAATAATTAGTATTAATAATCATAATAATTAATATTATAACTTTAGATTTTTATCACATGTATGAATAATACTCAAGGTGGATTGTTGTTGGCCAGCGAAGCTTGTCATTTAAGCAGTTAGAATCCTTTATGTATGTACGTCTGTCTGACTGTCCATCTTTCAGCCTATCTGCATATCTTTAAAAACACTTATCTACAGAATTAAAATTTGTGCATGAAGCTTCATTTCTAAGTGGGCAATCATTTTTCACTGGTCAAATCAAACAATCCAATTATTTTATTTTATTTTTGTGAGTGATTATGTTTCCAAAGAAAGCATCACCCTAGACTACAAGTATCCACATGAGTGAATACTTGTATTCAGTATATTTAATTAGTATTTAATTTTGAATGCAGTTAAAGAGTAGCGACTTAAGTATCATTTTATATACGTTTAATCAAGGTAAGGTTATTTATTTGCTTTATAAATTGTAAGATGAATTACATTTCCTACAATAGAATATAAAAATATGTAATAAGGGTTTAACTTTCAATTCTGGTATCTACGCATCTGCGTGCTAACCAGTTTCATTTTAAACGCAAGATGTACATTTTTTTATTTTCAATTTCAACATTTAATATTGAATTTGATATTATTTAATATTATTTATGTTTTTTAACGACGCATAGTTTCTTACGGACAATCTAAAATTTAAGTTGTTTTCAAAGTTTTAACAACGTTTCAGAAAACCAGATGGTTTACATTATTTACTGAAAACGGATTTTTTATATTTAAAAAAATTATTAATTTGTAGTGTAATCTTGGTTTATAAGATAATAGCACAATATACTGAATGTATTTAAACATATCATGTGTCTCATTCATGTATTCCTATCTGTTAAAAACAAATTTTACTTTTTTTTATTTAATTGCAATTGCGGTATAATTTATAAAATATAACCATGCATAATGTAAGCACAAGGTCACACAATGAAGGATCGTCGCACCATTTTTCTTGTCTATTAAACTAATTATCTTCTTGCTGCTCAAATTCCATTAGCCATATCGAATATAAAATATAGCCTGGACTGACTGACTAAATCCTCTTAAATATGCACTTTGAGGATAGGTTTTTATGCTTTCGTTAATATCGACCTTAATGAAAATTTTGTTTGGTCCCTAAGTACATCGTATGTGTTTCACGTTCATATAGAGATTGAGTTAAATAAGGTGTCCTAAATATATATTATAAGAACGATTAAAACTGTAGCAAAGAAACAAGACGAAACCTCTATAAATCGCATACAGAGAATGTATTTTAAATATTTTCATCGAATTTAAGGACAAGCACATCTTAGCTGACAACGTATACGATACCGAGTTAAAGAGTTAGGAGGGTTTCACTACCTCGCATTGCTCACTGATTCACAGAAAATATATTTTTTACGGTATTCCCTCGAATTCATGAAACTGATAACAAAGACCAAGTGAATTAGCAGTATTTCATTAGATACAGTATCTGTGTATAATCAACATTGATAATACAAGAGAAGTGACCACAGTAGACAGTCCTACACAATAGCTATTGTTGTCTCTGTTTAATTGTGTTGGGATTGTTAAAGGTTATACAGACTGGGTATGATATTTGTATTAATTTTACCTTATCTAACAAACGATTTAGCTAGCTTAAATAGCAATCCCTATAACTCTTTTTATTGTACGATTCGAATGTTCTACTCATATTTATGAACAAAACTAAATCCTTTGTAATAGTGTCGATTTGCAATAAACTTTCTTTCCGTTCATAATATCCTACAAACTCGTTAGGAAACGATTATTTTTATTGCACACCACTGAATAACACTGTAGCAAAGTATATGTTCAAATATTCCAAACAATTTAAAGAACGCTATTAGATATTCTTTGTATAGATTAATTGTAAGAACATATAAGATATAAGTGAGTTGATTTTTTGTAAGTATTTTCTTCCTCGAAAAACATCATTCAAAAATTTTATTCAAAACAGTTCTATTGTTGCTGTAATACGCTATGAAGTGATTTATCTTCTAAAAATAAATAACTTTTATTTTAAATAGAAGCATTCCCTATTTTACCTTTTTATCTAAAGTTACCGTAGTTAAGTTAGTGCTTACTGTCAAATCACGGCCTACCCTCGCTATTACTTACTTGAGGTTATTTGTTAGTACATTAATTTAAAGCTAAAAACATTGCATAAAAGTTCTTTATTTTAACTCATTTTCTTTACAACCGCTAATTGAAATGATTCATAGAAATATTTTGTAAGTTGTACTATAAAAACTAATGTTTCGATTTTGTTAATTTTATTAGAAATAACGCACAAGCTTTATTCCTAACACTTAACCATGGCTATTTTTAGAAAGAATAAATTGCTAACATAATTTTTTTTCTAAGTTACATTTTATCGAATTACTAAGGAAATATTTGCGTTTCCAAAGTGCTTCCAAATAGTACTAAAGAAAACTGGAAAGAAAGTTCAAGGTGTGAAACAGGGCATTTTCATTCAAATACATGTTCAATAGTGTTATACCATATTTGAAAAATTCAGCTTGTAGGGAATTATTTTCCACGTATTCTTGGGATGATATCAAAGTTATATAACCTTGGAAGAATGAGAAGCAGCTCTGTTCCAGCTCCTACAGTTAAAGGTAGGTTACAGTCTATCACGGCCAACACTAAGGGAGCTAAACCCTCTGTAACAGTCATCCTGAGTAGTAAACTGGACCACCCTTCACCCCAATATCTCGACTCTTGTGGTTACATCCATAGGGTTGCTCAGATGTGATACATCGAATTTCCCTGTACCCAAACAACTTCAAACTGGAAGGAATTAAGCAGACAGAGGTCAACCTTACTTCTGGTTAGACGGAAAGGCATATAAAATGAGATTTTTCACTGGTGCAGTAAAAAACATAATAATATTATTTACTTACCATTAATGTAGTACGTTAATTTTACTCCTATATACGCAGAAATATTTACATTATGGACTTTTACCGAGAAATAAAAAGCGTATTTAGAACTATTCATGACAAAGCGCTTTTCTCCACTTTTAATGAAATGTAGCATCTAATAACGTTCTATAAACAAGCACAGCACAATTGCAATGATTTTTTATTTTTATTTTTTTTGTATCGTCAAACAGTTTAGAATTCAGTATATGTTTAATGTATTGATAGGACATGAGTTATTTAATGTTTTGCCATGGACGAATTAAATCTTGCAGTAATTTCATAGAGTATGCAATATTTTTATTGAAACATAGAGTATAAATAATATAAATATAAAAACATAGTCGATTGCATGATGTTTCCATACAATAAAAATGTCTTTTTGTTTTTTAATCTTAGCAAACATCTTGAATCCTCCATTTTGAATATGGTTTATATTTAAATATAGATATGGTATATAACAAAGATTTCTTCAATGTTTACTTAGGAGGAAAATCCTGAGATTATTATGAAAAATGATAGGAAATATCTTAGCCTATATTGTTGTCATAGCAATGATTAAAGGTCATTTTTATTTCATTTTTCTATTCTATTCTTTTGAATGCTCCCTATGATTGTTGTATTATATCTTATGAAATTACTAGCTATTACCCGCGACTTCGCACGCAATCTTAGAACCAAAGTCCTTATATTACTTAGTAAAAGCAATTATGATAT
Organism: Homalodisca vitripennis; assembly: GCF_021130785.1. Lineage (NCBI taxonomy): Eukaryota > Metazoa > Arthropoda > Insecta > Hemiptera > Cicadellidae > Homalodisca > Homalodisca vitripennis. The sequence continues at coordinate 71,261,284 of NC_060212.1, forward strand.
AATATGATTGGAGTCATATAACAATTTTAAAACGTAAGTAGGCATACATCAGGTAGATATTATTTAAGTTCGTGGTAAATAGTATCAGAGTTTAACTTAATTATTATATCTTATTTGGCATGTGTAGGAGCATTTCTGGTTCTAATTAATTATATGCATAACGTCACATCTGAATCTGCCTTTTAATCCCGATCAAGAAAACACAAATCTCGGATCACACAGGTCTCAGAAACTTACTTTGGTAAAAAAGCGTATATTTCCAGTCCTTTTCGTATATTTCAGGTCTAAGATATTTACTTTGGTTAAAAAGTGCCTACTTAAGACCGTTTAAATTCACTTACCTACTACTCACAGGTTGACATAGTTGAGTTTGCTAGGACTGAAAATCCTATTACGCCCTAGGGGGAAAGTCCTACCTACTTCTTATGTCCTTCCGGTATAAGGGGGAAATCCTTATTAAAGTTATGCAACATTCCAAAATAATCGTTATTAAAGTTTTGCGTTACATTTGTTTTTTGGACTGCAGCCAGGGAAAAAATGAATCGTTAAGGTATGTTAGTATTCATTTCTCTGTTTCTTCGTAAACCATTGTTAAAATGTAATATTATAATGTCAAGGAAGCCCACCAGTTTCAAGTAACTTATGTGAAAACATTCATAACTTTGTACATTAAGGTTTTATAATAGTATTCAATATATTAGATTATTTTAATTCGTCACTGGCGCAATCTGGAGTAAAATTTATATATTAATGTTTTATTTATTATCTGCATTACACTACCAATCAAGCACTGTTTACTTATTATTGATAAAATTTAAATGTAAACAGATGTTTCAGAAAGATTGTCGAACTATAGCTGTCAAGAGCTGTCAAAATACGTTTCGTTCTTATCTAACATTCGAATTCAATTTGAATTCGACTTTATTTGGTGAAAAAGCACTCTAAATGTTAATTCAGACCAAAAGCTATACCTGTTCCAAATTTCAGCACAATCCGTACAGCAGTTTCAGCGAGATTCGAGGACAAACCTCCAAACATCCAAATATCCAAACTCTCAAACTTTCGCATTTATAATATTAGTGGAATAAGACATACGGCTTTCCGCACTTTCGGCATGTCCGATAGAAGGTCTGGAACTACGATCTGTAGGACTGTCGGTACAGCATTTTCAGTGTTCTGCGCTGGAATATTTTAACAGTTTGAGAAGCAGTGTTTCTTATTTTAACATTCTCCTCTTCATGTATCAAAAACACACTCACTACCGTAATTTTCTCCTCCACATCCATCTTCCAACAGATCCTCCTCCAACTAACTTCTATTTTAGCGGAAGGCGGATGGAAGACAGTGCGGAATGCCCGATCCAGTGCGCGCACACCCTCCAAAAAATGTCACCCCCGTGACGGCCGCCGCATATACACAGTGGGCGCGCAGCTTAAAGGAGCTGTCCCCGTGCAAACAGAAGATAAATTTAAACAATCCTTCCAGGAACCAGCTGTCTCAAACGTCCTTACCCGGCCCGATACTATACAGTTTTGTTAAATCTTGAATGTTGTGCCAAATGCTTTGTTGATCGTGTTAATATTGAAACGGTGTCTTGCACCGAACGCAACAAATCTGACATTTCCTGTAAATCGAAGAGAAAAGCCAGAGTCGCAGTGGTTAGTTGGGAAAAAGGCTCAAGAATGTATATAAAACATCTGAATAATAGTAAAATATAATTAATTAACACTATTGTTTCTTTGGCAAGCAGCAGATTTGAGAATGGTCGAGATCGAGTGCCTTAGCTGAGTTTGCCTTGTCTCTATGAAGAAGTGAAACCCCTAAATACTTCCGGTCTAATTGAGAAATCATTGTTAATTTCATGCAACATTAAAAAAAATCGTTTATAAGCTCATGCTTATTACAGAAAAACGTACAGAATTGAATTACACTCGTTTAATTTACACACACACACACACACACACACACACACACACACACACACACACACACACACACACACACACACACACACACACACACACACACAAAGTAAGACAGTGAAAGTGCAATTTAACATTGGACATTGGACCATTGCACTAAAGCTTGCAAGTGTTATTTAATCACACTACTACTATTTTGTTATATTTGTATCGTCTTTTCATAAGCTACTATTGTAAACTTGCGGTTGCCGTTGGAAAAATAAATAAATCACTTTCTCGATTCACAATTAAAGTATGATTTGGCGCAAACTGATATAATTACCGTTAGTGTATATGTGTCTACCCCAATTAGCTGTTATTAGCAAAGAATAAATTTAAACTGTACGAATTTAATTCGTGTTCACTTATTGTTAGAAACTGGAAAAAATTATTACGTTTTACCCTTTTGTATATCTGCAGTCCGCCTGTGTGCTTTACTGTAAATCATATTTTTTTCAATATTTACAGATAAAATGTGTTTTATATTTCAAAATTTTGATTTACATAGACCAATCGATTTTATTAAGACCCAAACAGTATTTATTAGTTACAAACTCATTTCGATTAATATAAATATGGTGGTCGTTTTGTATGTCTATGTCAAATTTAGAAATGCGCCTTACAAACAGACAATAATAATTATCAATCAATTGAATAATCATTTCATCAAATGAATCAATCAAACACAATTAAATTAATATTAGAAATATGTGATTATTTATATTTTTAATTCCATGTGAATAACTAAGAAAATTGCACTTTTTCTTTTGAAATAAAATTAAATCCTAAATACGTCAAACTCCTTAAGTTTGATCGCAAGGAAGTAGTTACTTTTGTATGTATTTAATTTAAAAATATCCCACTCTAAGTAGTTATACACAAAGTATTTTATGCGATATTTACGTCCTCTTTTAACCTATATTGTTTTATTGTACTGTAGGTGGTTTTTTAAATTCAAAAAAAAATTTATTAAACTACTATAATTTTGAACTAATTATTTTTTTTTTTTCTCCTAAAGCCATGCTTCACCGTGAGCAATATAAGGCATGTACTTTATAAGGAGTTTATAACTTATAATATTTTTACACACAAAGGTGTATTGTATATGTATATTGAATTAATAAAAAGACACATACAAACGTAAAAACATTAAAAGCACAAAATTAAAAATAAATCTATTATTTAGACGTTTCTTATTCGAATGCAGTACTGTCTCTACTTTCGTTCGATAAACTACTAAGTATTATACATTGAGGGGATGAATTCGTTCTTACAACAATGTTTTACGTCGTAAATTAAGGGAATGTGCTGAAAAATATTATGGTTGTATAGAAATAAAAGATGTTAACCTATACCAAAATCTAAAAGCGCTGTTAAAATACACAATGAAAATGTACTATATTAAGAATGTACATTTAGGATATTATTTCTGGTAATATTATTACAAACCGTTGCCTATTTCTACTAAATAAGTTTTCAATTCAGAATGGTTATCAGCTACTTCCCAATATGTTATAGTTTGCGCGAGACAAAGCAAGTGCTCCATATATCTTCACAAGGTAAGTGCTGTTGAGCACGCCATACCAACATTACAGCACGATATATCCCACTGATTTAAATCACTAAGGGTTGCTTCTCTGAACTATTTCCATTTTCCGTTCTATTATTTCGTAAATCTCTAAAATAAAAGTCGTTTTTGTAATAAATAATAATTAAAATTGAAATAATTATTAATATTACATAATATTTATTAATTATAAATTTATTTTTTAAGCTTTCAAACCGTTGCCATTAGAATTTTATTTATTCCTGTTTTTTTCTCAGAATGTTCTATTCCACATTGCGGAAAGGTGCCTCATTTCAATTCCTTTAGCATTGCACCCTCAAGTAATTTGGCTTTGGTGAAAATATATTAATAGTAGTGACATATAAAATATATATATATATATATATATATATATATATATATATATAAATTCTACATAAATTAGCTAAAAACGAACATGCCAAAGAAAACGAATGTTAACAACTCGGTGGAAAGGGGAAGGTGAAATCACTAGTAATTAAACTATTCACTTCTCGAATATACTCGATAAATAAAATGATAGTTCATGAAGTAAATTCATGTATTTAAGAAAGAATAAAGATAATTATTGGTGTTTTTGCATGTTTATAAAGCCATCCAGCACTACATCAATATTAATTTTGTTATACCTAATATTTTACTTGGACGCATTAAAACACTAGAATGGGCTTAGGAATATCGTAATTTCAAAGGAAGAGTGCTGTGTTAGTAATTAACTTTTGCATTTTACAAAAGTCTGTATATGAATATTGAACGCTTATAAATAAACTTGGAACTCCTATACTTTAAATCTTTACTCTTAGACATTTATTACGATCGAAGTGTTTTTCTTTAGGATGTTATGTCTCATTGTGACATATTTTGTGAGTCGTCAGTGATTGTGTAAATAACATATTTGTCTAAAAAATTGGAAAGAGCATATGTTTGGTTCAAAATGTATGAAACATGCTCATGTACAACAAACCATTGGTTGATTTGACTTGGACGACCCCGGGAATTTAGAATTTATTATAGAGCGTTTAGAAGCCAATATAACTATTGTGATTCTGATTTGGATGATAGCTCTAAAGGGGATAAATTATTTAATTTATACTGCTATTCAAAAATTTTGCACTGTTTTTATTTGTTTGCGGACTTAAGTTACTGTTCTTAACATTACTTTTTTGTTTTATTACATTTATTTCATGTTAAAGTGAAATTAACAATTTTTCAATGTTACGAAATTTTTATTATGCTCCTTTTGATATTATTCTTACATTTGGTTCAATTGGATGTTTTCATATTTTAAAATGTTATTAATGAAATATTACTATTTTATTGTGATAAAATAATTACATAGTATAAACGTCTTGAAACACGTTACAACATTTTCAGGGTTCTTTATCGGGTAGAGGGAGACCCAGAGGGGATGAACCTCGAAGCCAGATCCCACTTATTTCGTCAACTGATTTTCATAGCCGCTATCAAATAACACAAAAGTCTGTCATATTTGATCTGCAACAGATATTACAAGTTAATCTTTGATTATATTACAACAAAAACTATGCACAATTCACCTGCAAACAGTTGTCTCGTTTAGACTCTTTTTACCAAATACATTTAGAAGTATGTAGGTCTATGACACAGCTAAATAAAGAAATAGACTGGACATGGTCATGCGGTAAGTGTATCCAGGTCAGAGCAGTGTCACTCGTGAGGAGTGGAGAGGAAATGCATGAGTCACTAATGAGTTTCGCACCTCATTATTTCACTAATGAAATTGTAGTACCCTTGAGAATGGTAGATCATTTGAAAAATAAATATTAGTGTTTTTTTAATATTCTAGGCAAACAAATGTTTAATATAGTTTTGAATGATGGAAGAAGAAAGAAACAAATTTGACTCAGTAAGAAACAAAAACTTCGTTATCTGTAACTTTAAAACCATTGGATGAAACGTTTAATGAAACAATATGTAAAACATTAACGTGTTTTATCATCTATTGGAAAATTAAAATTCTAAAAATATTTATTAAATAGTTTTGATCCTGTAGCTCTAAATACTTTGTTGAAGGTACTTTTGTTTAGAAATTCACTTAATTAACTAAGAGACATGGAGGGTAACAGTAGCCGTTTACAAGATGAGGGTAAATGGCTAATTGCCAGGGAGGAAGGACGCGCTGCGCTGTTACAATCTCCGTACACTTAAATTAAATCTATCATCCGATCAATCTAATAGTCTATTACATTACGCCATGAAAAAATCAGATTGGTTAGAACTGTTTACTCCCAATTATAAATATATAACATAAATTATTTTTGTCAAGGTCTCTCATACGTAATAAAATTAATTATATGGTTAAAATATACAGAGTGGAAAAAAAGTATGGAAACGCTTTCACTAATTTTGTATGGCTTCACTTATACAAATTAAATTTTGTACATCACCACTTGTATTAAGAACCTAGTTTTTGAGACCAGTGGGGACATTTTATCTTTTCAGGGGGACGGCCCGTGAGGAGTCAGACGAAAATCTTAAATGTAAGCATAGGCCGAGTTTGGTATCAAATTAAAGGTCTAGTAAAAAGAAACTCATTACCGCAAACCGCACTTAAAAAGGTTGGCCCTATCCAGAGTACGGGCCGTATGAATTTCATGACAAAGAAATTTAGTAATTTTGTCTCGTGAAGTAACTAATTTACTTTCAGTAGTATGTTTTATGTCGGTTATGTAAATTTGAAAAACAATTTCCAACAAAAAATTATTTTTTTTACCTCTACATTTGTTGGATAACAGTAAATAGGGGTTTTCCTGTCTTGTCTTCAAGAAACTGAGAGTATTCAATAATACCACCATAACTCCTTATAAACATGAGGTCAAGGTCCAGTCCCTCCAGCCCTTTTATCTCAGGCAAACATAAACTGGTTTAGGCAATACAAACAGTACTGTCACAGCAAAACTCCACAGTTTTGTATTTTTAATATCAGTTTGGTTTTTAGTCTACATTATAATTTCGTCCACGTAAGATAAAGTGAAAGTCTTCACTAGAAGGTACTGCGATAGTTATACATTTTTTTACTTAAGTGTTTACATTTTATTCTACTAGTTTTAAAAGCAATGTCACTTAGTGAGTTTGAGAGAATCACGCTGCTTATGATGCGTGGGTATGGATATCTAGTTCGTCCCTATGAAGAAACAGCGCATTTGTTTAATGACACTTTTCTTGATAGACCCCCAATTAGTAAGTCAACAGTGTTTAAGACAGTAAAAAGATTTGAAGAAACTAGAACAGTCAAAGATCGCGAAAGAAGTGGCAGGCCTAAATCGGCAACAAATGAACAAAAATCTTTGGATGTACTCCAAACATTTGTTGAAAATCCCAGCACCTCGGCCAGAGTGGCTGCAGAAGATCTTGATATGAGCCATACCTCAGTGTTGAATGTTTTACACAAAAACAAGTATCACCCTTTTAAAGTAACCCTAACCCAAGAACTTGCAGAGGATGATTTTGATCGAAGGACTGAATTTTGCGAAATAATGATGAGAAAGTGTGACGAAATTCAAAAATTTTTAAGTTTGATATTGTTTTCAGATGAAGCTACATTCTTTGTTAATGGACAAGTTAAAATAGGCATAATTGCCGTTACTGGGCCGACCATAATCCACACTGGATGATAGAAGGCCACACACAAAGGCGTCAGAAAGTGAATATGTGGGCTGGAATAATAAACAATAACATTGTAGGACCGTTTGTGATAGATGGAAATCTAACAGGCGAAATTTATTTCAATATGTTGACAAATAACATTTTGCCAGCAGTGCGTGCTCTTCTTGGGGCAAATTTTAATGCAGTATGGTTTCAGCAAGATGGAGCACCGCCCCATTACTATTTGCGGGTGCGCAATCTGTTAGATGAAGTGTTTCTTAACCGTTGGATTGGTCGCAGGGGTACCGTTGAGTGGCCGGCTAGGTCACCGGATCTTAAACCACTAATTTCTTTTTGTGGGGCTTCTTAAAAGATAATGTGTATAAAACTAAACCAGCCAACATTGAGGAGCTGACAAATCGTTTATTAGAAGAAGCAAGAAGAATTACACCCGAGATGCTTCAAAATGTGACTGCAGTAGGTTTTTATAATAGACTAGCTCATTGCCAACAAGTGTTCGGAGAGCAGTTTGAGCACCTCATTTAAAAGGTATGGTTATTTTTTGTAATACATAGATAATTTTTAATTTAATTCTTTTGGATAGTTGTGTTCCATAAAGTGTCATTTTCAGTCAGAACAGTTTACTTGAGACTGTGAAATTGCAGAGAAATAATAATTAATCAAACGTTACTTATGAAATTCAAACGGCCCGTACTCTGGATAGGGTCAACCTTTTTAAGTGCGGTTTGCGGTAATGAGTTTCTCTTTACTAGACCTTTAATTTGATACCAAACTCGGCCTATGCTTACATTTAAGATTTTCGTCCGACTCCTCACGGGCCGTCCCCCTGAAAAGATAAAATGTCCCCACTGGTCTCAAAAACTAGGTTCTTAATACAAGTGGTGATGTACAAAATTTAATTTGTATAAGTGAAGCCATACAAAATTAGTGAAAGCGTTTCCATACTTTTTTTCCACCCTGTATAAGGGTCAGTCTAAATTTAACAATAAATTAAATATAAAGTTAGCTTTTTTATACATAGTTACTGTTAAATTACTCTATTTCAATTTATAATCTTAAGACTTCTGTACGCGCACAGACTTAATTAATATAGGCGGGGAGTATATTGTCATAGGAAATATCTCATTTTGAATTAATAATTCATGTATTTTTGTGAAGTCTGTTTATATTTTCAGCCTCTACCATTATAGTCTATTACCGTATGTCTGGATTTGCAGTAGGAAAAATAATATGAACTCATTTGTAATTTTGTATGTTTTTATTTATCAGAATTAACATTTCCGCTCAGAGAAAAAATCTATCATTAGTTGTTTCTAGATGGCGGGCTTTTTAAATTTTAAAGGAAAAATAGCCGACGACAAGTGAAAAAGTCTCAAGACACAAATAAGGTATTTTGTAAAACATATATTATCTTCTTTGTTATGAACGGATTTATTATATTAAAAGTATTATTTCAGATCTGGAAATAATACTAATAAGAAGTGTTCTGGTTAGTTTTAACAGTTTATTATTTTACCATAAAAGAATTCACAAATAATTGTGTGCTTTCAATGGAGACCATTTCAATAGTATCTAGACAGGAGACATACTGCGCAGCGGGTGTTAGTGTGACGTATGTTGCCAACAGAACCTTTTCACTTTGCCAAGATCTTTGTTGGTAGAACTGCATCAATCTTCACCATTGTCAACTGAAGGTTTTGATATTGTATAAATTACTGCACCTTTTAGGAGCAATCGATGCAATAAATAACAAGTCTCTTTTTACATTTGACAATACAAAAGTAAATTTGAAGCACGAATGTTAGTATCAAGTTTTTATTAATACTGATCAATAACCAATGATGGATGCGTAATTAAAAGTCCATAGCTTATTTCATTTTCGAGATATCCTGTGAACCTACAGAGAGGCGAATGTCTGATTTGGCATAACAGAAATTTTCATAGGTTCCAATCAGTTGGAAGAGAAATTGTTCTATACTGAGTAATAGATTATAATTACGTTTAGCAAATCCTTTGGATTTGGACAGTTTTTGATCATATACCACAATGAACTCATATTTTCTATGTTTTAAGCAGGTTTCATGCAAAATTAAAGAGATACTTAAGAAATAATTCTCCAGATGTTTAGCGGACAGTTAGACTACTCAAACGCTTTTAGTCTGACAAAACCCTCAACTGTCTTAAGTTCAGTATGATTTCAGTTTCAGATAGCTCTACAGATTAAAGAGCTAGGGATGTGATATACCAGAGCTTTCTCTTCTTATATTTCATGCTGAGCTCAAGTTTGATAAATCATCAGCATTTTTATTTTCCTCCATCCTTTCAAAACCTGAATTAGACGTTTTTGATTTTACTGAGTGTTGAAGAAACAATCTAATAATACAAGCCGAGGTTATTTTGATCTCAACACTCAGGAGTACAGTTATGGATCGTATTGTCCTACCACAGACCACGATTCTCACAACATCAAAATACATTTATTTAGAGAACAATGTTAGAAGATTATGTTCATTAAAATTGATGATAATTTCCCAAAGAAAGTAATGGGTTAAAAGATATGTGTCATATAATAAGTTTTCATACATAAGATTATTACAGGAAAAGCCACTACCATACTTTTTTCATAAACCATAGCGTGCACATTCAAACAAGGGAATGTTTCAAAAATTTTGAACGTTTTGTTATCAACAAAAAAACGTTCTCAGGTTGTTACGGTTTGCTTTATGTGAGCTATTTTTGATCAATCTGGATAAATAAAGAAAAATACGGGATACTACCAAGGACTAAACCTCAGAAAGTTTGACCAGTTTAAGTTTAATAGTATTGACTTACTTCTTAGATGAAAACCTACGTTACACCACATACCTTTAGTTACTCTGAGCTAATATTAATCGTCCTGTAGACAATAGTAATAATTTTATAGTACATGAGTACACGGAGTAACAACAATTATTATAATCAACATTCATTTCATTCTAAGAGACTGGATATTTCATCTACATATAAATAGAGAAAAATATCACAGATTTTCCCCTATTTATATAAAAAAGATACTTTTGTGCGAAATATGGGTTTTTATTCCTGCGAGTTAAACCCATGATTTGCCCACCATTAGATTTCATCCTCACCAATATTCTTGTATTGGCTTTGTTATTGTTAAATGACTCATTATTGAATATTTAATAACTTTAATAACATGGCGTAGTTTAACAAAATGATAGATTATGCAGGACGACGTTTTAAAGTTTAAAGTTAATAAGAGTAATTTTAGTGATATTTAAAAGAGATTAATGACTTCTGTTAGGAAGTAACTTGGCTGTCGTTAAGTTTCGCAGTCAGTCCGCAAGAAATTCAGAACATTCAGGTATAAAGGATGCTTTTAACGTAAAATTAATCTCGAATACCGAGGAGGTAGGAGAAATTTATTGTTATTGGGATATTTATGAATATAGAAATTAAATTCTATTAGATAATATTACAGATAGTATGTATGGTATTGCGTTATCGTGATATATAAATATATATATATATATATATATATATAAAAAGTGTTTCGTAAATAATTTATAGCATCTAAAATGTGTAATCTGCCTGTAAAGAAAGTTTCAAATAACATTTAAAATAAAAATACAAACCTTAAGCAAAGATGAGTGGTATTCTTCTTACTCCAAAATCTGCTTGTAAACACGCAAAAACACATATATAATATACATAATACATAATATATGTATATGTATAATATATTATAGGGTATATATATATATATATATATATATATATAATAAATAAATAGATAAATATGTTATTTTGTGCGTGTATTGCCAAATCTCTGCTACCCCTAGCTGTTTCCAATATGACTTGGCTTTCAGTATATATTGCTTACTTGATTTACATATTGTCTACGAAACGCACGTATAAAATAAAATAAGTTTATTATTTTCAATATGAAAGCTGTTGATTTTGAGGGTGTTTAGAAATGTTAAAACACACCACATACAATCTGATAATTATTTCACGTTAGCTGCTATAGTAGATTTCTTATTTTGTATTATTAAAAACAAATGGAGCTCCCGAACATACACAATTATTGCTTCCTTCATATATTATCTAAAATAGTTCACTTTGGTAAACAAAAAATTATAAAGTACTAAGCACAGATTGAATACGTCAGTTAGTAAACCAAATATAAACTTAAAAATATTGAAAAAACGTATATGGTATAGAAAGAGAAAAACACTTGTTTAATATTTGCATTACAATTGTCATTTTTAAGTGATATTATTGTCTTTAAATAAAAAAAGTTATACAATTTCGTTCATATGGCTTAATGTATATTCAACACAAGGTGGTATTTTAAAAAGTCTTGATTTTATATTTTGAAAATAGACAGAAGAAACATTGGTAAAAATCCTATAAAATTTAATTTATAAAAATTATAACTAATTTAAGAGCTAAATATAAACCAATTTAACTAATATTTACGTCGTAAGGAAACGTATTTATCGATATAAACGTAATTACAGGTAGAATGTGTTTGTGCGCATTTACAAGCAGATTTTGGAGTAAGAAGGATAGGGACCTGGTACCACTCACCTTTGCTTAAGGTTTGTAGTTTTATTTTCAATGTTATTCGAAACTTTCTTTACAGGCAGATTACACATTTTATAGGCTATAAATTACTTACGAAACACATTTTTTATTACTGATTTATTATACGAGTATAAAGCTATTTTATTAGAGTAACATTATGTAACATTACATTTACATTTTCTTTTGTTTTCTACTATTTACGATACTAACATACTATAACAATAAATAAACGGATAATCTTCTACACAATCAAATGAACAATTACTTCTTCAAATGTAATAGTACAGTTTGTTTAGATTTAAACATAAAGTGCACTTGTCTTCAGGGGAAAAATTTAGTAAAGGTTAAAATATGTTACAATTAGAATTAACATGTGTGATTGTTATGAATTTAAACTATCGAAAGAGAGATAAACATAAACCTCCTCGCTTTTGTGTAAAGGGACTTGGGGGAAATACTAATAATGTTTTGTTTTTATACTTATGAAATACCTTCCTCAAGAGGGAAAACAAAATTAGAATTGTTTTTCTCCCTTCCCAAAAATTTCACAGAAGGGATTCCACTTTATGCGGAAAGAACATGGCTAAAACATGTTTTATAACCCTGCAAACAAAAATAAATCACAGCGCTCTTTAATTATAAGCATGCCCAAGACTATTTGCTGAATTAACACATTTTCTGCTTCTTCTTTTTAAAATTCCATTTCGTACTTCTGGATAACTCGTCCAATCTAATCATACTTCATAAGACTGGCTGTAGCACTGACCATTAAAAAATTATGTTAACAAAGTTACCGATAGAATCGTAAGTGGGGAACGAATTTAACCACACCATTTGTGAATCCAAAGAGCAGTCAATAAAATGTTGAATAATTGCAAATTCTCTAAATTTTATGCTTCCCAGCCTAAACCGACAATTGATGTCACAGGGGCGGATTTTTACAATTATGGTTTTGAAAACAGCTCTCGGTATGATAAGTGTCTTAATGATTAGTTAGAAAAACAGCTTAAACATGTACCTGTCAGAAATTTTCCGGGCAGCCCTTATACAAGAAGATTAACTTAACTGCATATTGCTTGTTTAAATTTTGAAGATGAAAGGTTTGAAAGAATATTATTATTTCGAAAATTTGTCATCGAATATCCGAAATTACTCTAATTTTGTAACATATATCGATGACAAATGTACGAGGTCCTATTGTACTTTTAAATTTTTATTTCGTTTTTATTACATAAAGTTATTATAATACTTATGAATAAAGCTAGTAGGGATAGGCATTTGGCCAATTATAGACTTCCGAAAATAACCTTAGTAATACCGGAAGTCAATGTGTTTATGCTTAGGTACAAAAATGACATAGGCAATATTTGCTTGATAACTTCGTTATCGAAACTTATAAAGTATGTAACTGAAATAGGTACAAAGTGCGGTGCAGTTATCATTATTATACGTTATTATTTTTAACGTCACACTGACGAAAGCAAGCTTTAGAAGCCCTATGATCATATCAGATTTACGTTGTCTCTCATCAGCGTCCAACGTTTCCAGAACAAACTCACAGTGTCATACACCGTCATTACGACACCATATATGACCACCATGTGGTCTGGGACAGCTTTATGTTACTTGTGCAGCAGTATCCAAAATATGGTAATCGGCAATTTATGGATATATGTTGTGAATGTAGTGTTGTCCATGTGGTACACATTCTTGTAGGGGTACAGTTGGCTCAAACGAGGACAAACTAAACAAACTGCTAACCTGGACTTTCATGACCATTGCAATAATCAAGATATTGGGCACGATAACATTAAGTGATATTAATCAATAGTCAAGTTTGTTACAATGGCGAGTTACATATGGGAATTTTAAGAGGGAGATTACAAATATAACGAGGCCACGAAGCGTTTTGGCCATTCTCTTACTTGGATCAAACCTTTTTCTTTTTTATATCCTCGTATTTTGACCTCAACCAAAATTAAAGAGGCTAACTTTCAACTTAGTAAAGTCCGCTGTATATTTAAAAACAAAGCTATGTGCTTATAAAATGTAAATTGGCTCTCGGCTCCGTGAACTAAACGATACTTAAACTTAGCTTGTTTCTCTATCAATCTCTTAATACAATTTACCACGTGAACTTCAGTATCAGAGCTATTTATTCGTTACAAATATAAAAAGCTATTCCAGCAATGGTTAAATCTAAATTTTTAATTAAGAATGTTTATTACTACGCAATATAAATACGGTTTTTTTTTACTTTTACAACTAGCAGAATGTACAGTTCCATTTATATAATAAAATGTTTAAGGTAGTAAATTTATCTTGAGCCATGCTGTTGCGCTATAAATACTTTACAGTAATACATTATATAAGATGCTATCGAAGGTAAATCTGACAGGGCAAGGGAGGTGACGCGAGAGAGCTACTCTAATGGAACCTTTTGTATGTCGCTATTTGCCGAAGCAGTGGGAGAGAGAGAGCGGAGAGCAGGAAAAGGCTTCCGTTTGTCAATGGTATAAGTTTGCTCTCTACACTTCACTTTATGCGAGAGGCTAACTTAATGTTCCTAATAAAACTAATCCTGATTTTACTGAAATTGTACCACTTTTGGATTGTTAAATAGATTATTTTACAATGTGTCGCATAGCAGGCTTAATTGAAATCACATATAAAACTTAATGTAGATAGCTCATTTCGTTTATGAGACGTCCTGTGGACAGTGATCCAGAAAGGATATCTTCTACATCGCCCCCGAAGACAATAGGAAAATTGTGCTATCATACTGAATAAGTGGCTTAAATTACAATAAGCCAAATTCCATGGATGACCATGCACTAACATATAACTCATTCTTGTCTTAATACAAATGAATTTTCATACAAATTTTGAAATCTACACGGATGGGTAGGTTACATGTTTTACTACGTTCCTTTGAACCATAAAAGAGAATTTGTAACAAAAATTCCATACTATTGTCAATACATTATCATAGAAATTTTACTTTCTATGTAGAAATGAAGTTTATCTAAAATGTTAAGTCTGCTAATTATATTTTGCTCGGGATACATTCCCACATTATATATCCAAATTTGTTCATTATATTAGGTATGTGTAGGCAGTTTTTAAATAATAAAATTTCCAGTGAGCTAGGGAGCGTATTAATACGTAAGAGTGCTCTGAAATAAAATATTGTCACCAACTTTTAAAGCTGACTAGCCACTCTATTTTTTTATTGCATTCTCTAAATGTAAGTCCACCTAAATGTGTTGATATGTTACATATTAAAATCTCATACGATTTTACTCAGTTTGTTTGGAAATATTGTATATTGCATTTTTCTCATTGCCATCATGGTTTCCCATAAGACCAATTTAAAATGTTTCTCCTGCGCTCAGCCAAAACCCATGGTGTGTAGTAACATGCACCACTATCTAAGTCAATGTTAAACTTATAAAAATTAAGCTTTGTGCAAAATCTCAAGACTATAATCAGTTAGTTCTGAGATATCGTGCGAACAGATAGACAGACAGACATGACAATTTTCAGCTCCTTCGCTATTGCTCAACAAATACACTATGGATTTCTTTGGAAAATAAATTCATAAAACCTAACTGTAATTATTAATTTTATAATTACATATTTAATATTGGAAGACCGGTCTGTTACAAATATTTAATGACGGAAGTATAATATTAAAAACTGCCAAGAGCCATTTTTATTTATTTCATAATTGCATATTTTTCTATTATTTATACATTTATATTTTATTACTACAACTTATAATTACACTCGCTGCCAGCACGTCTTACAGTACCTATTTCTCTGACGCTTACATTCACATTCAAAATGTTGTTACAAGCAAATAATTAGTTGGTATTTATCTGTAGTATGTCATAAACACCTCAGTCTGTATTAAGGTTCTAGGTCTGACAATTCCGTTCCTAGTTTTGGGACCGTTAAACAAGAATAACACGTGTTCACCTATCAGTAGTTGAAATAAATATAAACCTTTAAATTTATTAATTCGAATATTGAAAAAGTGGTAACTTATTATTGGGACACTTTGATTCAAGTTTGATTAATTAAGTCAAAATTGGTTCCAAGTTTTCCCATTCAGTCATATGCAAATTGATGTTAGAATATTAGGAAATTACAGTGGTTCACTTAAGAATAGAATTCAGAGAAAGCGTCTTCAAACATTATCCTTTATAGCACCTATTTTTCAATAAATTTGCTCATAGGCCATGCAACAGGGAATGCATAATGAAACCTATTAACTTTTAACTAAATATTTAAACATACATATTTATAGAAAAGAAAGATATACGTGGCATTTGGAATAATTCTGTAAAATATAATAAAACGAAATATGTAACTGATAAATGTTAGAAAACTATTGATTTTCATAAAGATTAATATACAGATTGAGTAACTGAGAATATGTGAAATATCGCTCGCGGGTGTTCCAGAGATTTATATCGGTGGGTGTTGGCAACAGAACTCTCTTTTACAGTGCTAGCAACATTTCCTGCATCTAACTGAGTCGACATCATTCTGTTTTTACCAAGATTTTGTTTTTTTTACCATGAGGTTTGTTAAGAAAAATGACAGTAATAGTTGCATTTAAATCCTAGTGGTTTAAGATTTACTGAAACAAAAGAATACTGCCTCCATCGAACATTCTAGTCACGCGCTTGTAACTCAGTTTTGCGTATTAAATTAAACAAGGAAACATGCTTTCCTGATGTTGGATATAACAATTCATTCTCTTTTCATTAGGCTACATGAGCTTCCAGTACCAAATCCTACCTAATGGTTCAATATATAACAAGTTAAAACGTAACACTAACCCCATGTCCTTAGCTTACTTTAAATGTTTGAGCATCTGAAAACTAAAAAATATACATTAATGGTTTCATTTACAGTAATGATATATTGTATAAGATCACTAAACAACGTAACTGGAGTTAAATAATTTTTTTACGATTTTGAAACGACTGAAGTTAAATAGGTTTGATGTAGGTATTTCAATAAATTTAATAAAAACTGATATTAAAAACAGTACTCTGAAAGGAAAACATAGCACTAAAAAGAAATAGAGTATGTGCCAAATTTGATTTGAGTGCGTTAGTTACATGAGTATCAATGTGTATAAATACTAGATCGTAAACATAATAAAGTCAGAAGCCGTGACGTTTTATTGTTGCTCCTTGTTATAGTAATATTATTATAGAAATTCGGCAGTATATTTTTTTACACCAAATCAAAATTTCCCAAACTCTTTACTCTAATGCTATTATTTTTGTGCTCAATAAATAAAAGCTATCCTCGCAAACTGATGTTGCTGATTCCATTTTGAATACAATATACTGGATGTTCCAAAATTACAGGACCAAACTTCTCCAAATTGTTCAGGAGGTCAAACTAAACGAAAAATGTTGTATAATGTATAGTCCTATCTTGCTTCGTTTACCTTAGATTGGCCATTTTGTTTTTTAAATAAAATTAATTTTATTTTTAATACGGGTTTACCGATTTTGTTGAAACTTGGCACAAATATTATAAATATGAACATAAGTTGTGAAAAAATATTTTTTTTAAATCTTATGTGTATTTTCAAAATGGCGGCCATTAAAAGAACGGTTGGTTTTGAAGTTATTTAGGTTTTAATAATTTAAATCCATTCATAAAAATCCATTGGTCATTCATGCTTAACATATCCTGTGAAAAAACAGACAGACAGACAGAATTGATGTTTTTCGAACCCTCGAGGTTGTTTAACTCCCAGCTAAAAAAAGTACTCTAATCTTAAAAACCCTCATATTTTTAATGAATGACCCGTTTAAAAAATATTTAAGGTACAGCTGATTGTTTTTGAGACATTTATAAATGATGAATCATGGTTTACTGCTTGAATAATTTATTCGTGCTATGTACTAGAAATAAACTAAACTTTTATAATATCTATAAAACATTAATTTGTATAACCAAGCAATAAATGTAAACTCTGGTGAGTATATTATGAACTAGAAGACCAAAATTATAAGTAATTAAATACAAGATGTTCAATATAAAAACGACAGGAATTTTAAGAAAGAATTCCAGAGAGTCAACTCGTAACTTGAGGTCTATTTTGCTATCTTTACGACGTGTCTCACACAAGAAGTAAGTTGGTGTAAGTGGAACAAACTTTACCGCATTATATAACAGTTGGTTTCCTCCCCAAAGTAGCTCAACTCGCTTTGTAGTTTTGGCAGCATTCCTACTACTTTGAGCATTCAGTGCATTAGTAGCACATTTAGTTGGTTTAGATTGCCATCACGCTTTCAGCTTTATTTTCTAAATCTGAAACCCTTCACAACATAGCTATGTTATGTGAAGAAAACTCTGCTGAATTCATATGGATTACACTATATTTTGTAATCTAAATATCTCTAATGTTGAGAAGATTGTTTGTTTTCAGTTTCTTCGTCGTCAAATTTTTCGATCTTTTTAAATAATTTATAGATTTATCAAATATATTATCCATCCAAATAAAGATAAATGTTAGAGTTAAAAAGTTAATAGTTTTAAAAAGCGTAATAACAAATTTATTTGAACATTTATTTATCAACATTTATCTTACCTTTAAGACATGAACCAGGCAAATAATTTCCGTTGTCGGAGGAGAAACGTAACCATCATTTAGAGCTAAACTGAGGTAAAAATTTTATTAATGTCAGTTTGCAACGAGCTAATAAATTTAAAAACAATATATAATAATTTTTAAATAGACAAATTTGTATACGCCAGCTTTTAATGTGATACTAAAGGTTTTTGGAAGTAACGGCAACAGCCCAGACCCACTTGATAATTTTTTGGCCTCCTAGGAAATCGAACCCGTGAACTCTCAGTTGGAGACCTTACGTCTACGCTAAACTTGACAGGTTATTTCTTAATGTAGAGATCAAACACTAATTGGATATGAATTTACTGGAATTTTTAATGATCTAGGGAATCGAACCCGTGAACTCTCAGTTGGAGACCTTACCTCTACGGAAAACTTGACAGGTTATTTCCTAATGTAGAGATCAAACACAAATTGGATAAGAGTTTACTGGAATTTTTAATGATCTAGGGAATCGAACCCGTGAACTCTCAGTTGGAGACCTTACGTCTACGGTAAACTTGACAGGTTATTTACTAATGTAGAGATCAAACACTAATTGGATAAGAATTTACTGGAATTTTTAATGATCTAGGGAATCGAACCCGTGAACTCTCAGTTGGAGACCTTACGTCTACGGTAAACTTGACAGGTTATTTACTAATGTAGAGATCAAACACTAATTGGATAAGAATTTACTGGAATTTTTAATGATCTAGGGAATCGAACCCGTGAACTCTCAGTTGGAGGCCTTACCTCTACGGTAAAACTTGACAGGTTATTTCCTAATGTAGAGATCAAACACTAATTGGATAAGAATTTACTGGAATTTTTAATGATCTAAGGAATCGAACCCGTAAACTCTCAGTAAGAGAGGCGCAGCCTTATCTCTACGCTAAAGTGAAGGTCAGTTGACAGGTTATTTACTTGAGCGTACACTCATTGAAGCTTATTATGATTCTGAAGCCCGATTAGTACTGAAACTGAACATGAAGCCGATTAGTGCTTTTTTAACTATTTATAGAAAAGAAAAATATACTTGTCATTTTAAATATTTTTGTAAAATTGAATAAAACAAAACGTGTTACTGATTAATGAATCTGCGAAATATCGCTCAGCGGATGTTCCACATATGTTTATTGACAGGAGCAACACTTCATGGCCTGAACTGAGTCGACATCTTTCTCCTTTAACCAAGGTTTCATGGGGTTTGTTAAAAAAGATAACAATAGTAAAATCCTCAAATACTTGGCGAAACTTTGCATGTCCTTAAATAATAAAACACGTGACATACATTTGGTGTCCTCAGGATCAAGTTTTTAAATTAAACTTCCATAGAGCTAAAAATACACAAATATATGCCATTTAAATGTTATGCAATCACTGTGTCTTCATTATAGGAGAGTTATAGAAAGTTTTTTTTTTTAATTCCAGGGCCTTAGCTCGCTTCAGATTAATTTATTATTTTCTGCGCACTTGAAAAATAACTTTTTACAGTAATTTCATAGTGCATGACGTCACGAAACAAAGTGGCTTACTTACTTACATACTTACTTACTTACTCCTGTGGCCACTCGAAACCCAGATGATTTTTGACCTCGCAAACAATGTCTCTCCAACTTCCTCTATCTTGAGCCACTTCCAGTGTAGCGCCAATCGTTCTTAAATCCTTCTCCACCTGATCTCTCCATCGCATCCTAGGTCTGCCCAATGGCCTCACTCCCTCTGGTTCCCCTCGCCACACCTTCTTTATCATTTTATCTTCTCCCCTACGGGCAACATGGCCCATCCATCTCATTCTTTTACTCCTGATCAGTGCAATCACATCGGGATCTTGGTATATTTCTCTTAATTCTCTGTTCTTCCTGATCCGCCATATGTCTCCTTCTTGAACTGGTCCAAAAATTCTTCTTAGTATTTTGTTTTCAAAGGTTATTAACTTTTTTTGGGATTTCTTTGTGAGTGCCAATACTTCCGACCCGTACATCAAAACTGGCAAGATCATGGTTTTGTAAATTCTTAATTTAACTTTCCCCATTAATAGTTTGCTTTTGAGAAGTTTTGCAAGGCTCCAGTATGTTCTATCTGCTGCTGCTAATCTACATTGGACTTCAACTTCTTCTCTATTGTCATGTGTTATCGTCACTCCTAAATACTTAAATTCCTTTGTAGCCTTGAAATCATGGTTGAGTACTTCTAGCTTTTCTCCTCCCTGTTCCATTCTTCTGCTTATTTTCATGTAGTGCGTCTTGTCTTCGTTTACTTGTAATCCTACTTTTGCAGCCTCAACTAAAAAGGCTTCTAATAGTCTGTTTAAGTCCCTCTTTCTCTCAGCTAGAATGGCTAAATCATCTGCAAATGCCAGGATATTGAACTTATCTCCCAAATTTTACTCCTTCAGGCATCCCCTTTATCTTTTTTAGTGCTTCTTCCAGAGCAAAGTTGAATAGAATTGGTGATATTTAAAGGTAGGTAGGTACAACAAAAGGTAAAAGAACTTTTTATGATTTGAAAACGACTAAGTTTAAAATGTCTAATTTGGTATTTCGATAAATTTAATAAATACATGATATTATAAATCAGTACTGTGAAAGAAAAAAAGTAACGCCAAAAAGAAATAAATTGTATGCCAAATTCGATTTGAGTGCGTTAATTATATGAGACTTAATTACATCAAAACAGATACGTGCAAATTGTAAATCGGAAAAATTATAGATGCCGTGTCGTGAATTTTATGGTTGCTTCTTGTATTGGCAATATTATTATGTTATTACTATGTGTACTACAGGTGCGTTTTCGTGACTTAGAGTGGTAATAGCAGTTCCCTGAGGTGTACCTCATTTTATGAATGAATTTTTTTGGTAGAAATTAACACACATACGCGCGCACACTCACACATACCATATATACATCAGTCTTACTCTTTTTTGTAATGAACTAGCTGTTACCCACCACTTCATACGCAATTTAAAACACTGAAGTCCTTGTAAACTTAGTAGATGCACGTATGATATAATAGATAGAGTGTCAAAGTTTAACAGGCATCTTATTTTTTTATTGTCAGTATAGGAGCGTTTCTGGTTCGAATTAATTATATTTTAAACGCCATAGCTGAGTCTGCCTTTTTGATAAGAAATGTCTCGAAAACCTACTTCAGTCAAAGAGAGTTTACTTCATTCAATGTTATATACTTTCGGTCTCAGATATTTCCAGTACCATGATAGGCTTTGCCTTGTTGTCCGACGAAGAAAAAGTTTGAACATAAGTTTAGCTGAGAAGCATACTTCGGTTAAAAGGTATCTACAGTACTAGCGACCGTATAAAATCAATTACGGTGTCAAATTTGAGATTGCCGAGCAAAACCCTATATACATTATGTAGCAAATTGAAATCTACATAGGTAAAAAACGACTACTTCCGGCTTTTATAATCTATTTTTAATCTAAGGTATTTCCAGTGCCATGGTTGAGTTTACCTTATTGTCTCGATGAATAAAATATACATACGTAAAACTGAGACGCCTACTAAAGCCCAGGGGGAAATCCTAACTAATTCTTATCTACTTTGTTATATGACAGAAATTATGTTCATGCAGATTTCCAAAGTTTGTGTGTGTCTTCTTTCGGACTGTAGTCTGAAGAAAATGGATCTCTGAGGCATATTAGTGTTAATTTATCTATTTTCCTTAAGCCACTGATAAAATTCCATATCACATACGATGTCAAGAAAGTCTACCAGTTTGGGTTACCGTACGTGAAGAAATCACAGGTCTGTTGTTTAGCATTTGTTTTATACCATTTTAAAAGTAATATTTACAATCAATAGATGTTTTTCATTCGTCTCTGGTGTAATGTGGAGTAAAAGTTCGATATCTGCATTACAATTTTGATCATTTATAATTTAATAATTTATATTTTATAACACTTAATTAGAAAGCGGTGTTTCAGCCAATGTGATGCACTTCAGATGAAAGAGTCAACATCTGTTTAGTTCCAGTTAAATATGGATTTTTAAACATAAATATTAAAACTTTTCCACAACTACAATAATATTCCATTAATATTTCTCTTCATATTAACCTTACTCAGATTTATGCAAATACTTTGCAAAAAGAATATCGAATCGGTCCAGCCGTTCTCTACATTAGCAACACATTTTGGGATTTATTTTTATTTATGGGATGTTTACTGTTTCTGTCGTTCGCTGATAGGTAACGTGCGTCCAGAACTGTTTAGCATTCTGTAATATATATTCTCGTGGACTCGCATAATCAAAGCCACAGTGATAAAGATACTTAAAAACGTTCTTTTCATACACGAATATAATGTAAGTCACCCAAATAAAGGACATTTATAATAAAATCTATATTTTTGCAATGCTACCTAAATCACAATAATTTATTGAAGATAGTTCATTTTCAGTGTAAAATTTAACGAATGTGTAGTTTCACCAAAATATAGATCAATTTTTTACATAGTATGTGATTTGAAATATGTGAAAATACTATAATTATTGACTGAACCGAAATATCAATTAAAACGTTGTCCCTTTCCTACGTGTTCGAGTGGTATTATCAACTGTAGAAACTAGGCTGAAAGTAAAAAAAAACATTAGACATTTTTTTGGAGTTCAGCAATGGAAATGAAAGTTTATATTAAAATAATAAACATTTCAAATCTTAGCCCGGAAACAATAATGACAATTACGTAGCCGAATCTAACCAATGATCCAAATTCTCTGTATCGACTTGGTAGCTTAAATGTTTTCAGTGTTTGCATTTATATTGCCATGGTAACATGAATAATTATTCAGTCACCTTTATAATTTTTTCATCAGTAGAGTCTTCTTTTACAACAGCTGGTACACGCAAAGATATTGCAATTTAAAAGATGAAGGAATTACGGAAGGAGGAGTTCGCATGCGACCTGCTACACTGGCACCAAATTACAGTTTACTTCTGCTACATCGTGCTGAATTATAAGACGGTAATAAGGGTTTGAAGAGAGGTGGTTTTTATAATCCACTCACTCAGTCATCCACCAGTGTCTGGGAGTACATCCGTCATGGTGGTAAAACTCTGGACTATTCCAAGTCTGAAATCTAGCCGATTTCTCATAAACATGACAGGTATAATGTTCGAAGAAAGGAAATTCAAGTCCTACTTACACAAGTTTTATGTAGTGTTATCTATTGTACACACACTTTACTGTACAGCTATCCTGGCCAAAACATTTCAAGAAGGTGGAGATCTCTACCAAAACACAATTCAAGAGTTGATATCCTTATACATTCTTGGGCTCGTTGTTCACTTGAAATCGGTACAATCGGATGTGATGCAGTTGATTCATTCCTTGAGAGAAGGCCTTCACAACTACTGTTCCTTCACTTGGAGCTGTGAGGTCGAAAATGAACTGAAGGTAATAAAAAAGGCAATATCCTTCTCAGAAAAAATAGTTCTTGGAAATAACTTGAAAGGAATCCTCGCTTGCTTTGTATGGCCCTTTATAACCATGCTAATCAAAGATGGATTGAACAAACCGGAGATGCGAACTGTTGACAGTGCACTGGAAACATTTCTTGCTACATACGATCTGATGAAACCAATAATTCTACTGTTGATGACAGTGATTTTGTGCAGCTTCCACAGCAGTTGGGAAGTTGTCTTGATCGACTGTGTATCTTGCCTGAAAGGTGAGCTCAGAATCCTTGCTGACTCCATTGTCAACATAGATCAGAGAGCGCAGGACATGAGTCTCAGCCTGATTCGTGATATGAGGGCAAGTCGATGGTCTTCAGCGATCAGACCTTTACACAGCTCCAGAGGATCCAAACCGTCTGCTAGGACCGATAGAAATTATGAAAAACTCAAGGAGATATGTACGATGGAATGTATCAAGGAGAACATCCGCCACCATCAAGCTATCATAAGGTTAGTTATATTACGGTTTAATTAAAATTGTTTTCATGATTACTTAATAATAAACGTGTAGGCCATTTATGATGATGATGCCAAAGATAGAGACATGATTTCCACGTTATCTGAACATTATGGTTTCATAAGTAACTATATAATATGAACTTATATAGATATGCAGAAGATGTGCAGAAGATTCCCAACTAAAATCTGAAGAAAATTAATTGCCTTTTCTTATTTGACATCATTGTCAAAACATATTCTCAACAGCATTATTACACAGTCTATCATAGTCATTTCAAAATGTAAGAAAATTAGTGTACATTTAACTTAATAAGAGTGTAGAGTTAAAGTAACGAAATACTTAAACTTCCAAACTCACAATGATCCTGAAAAGACCAACTTGGCAATAACTCCTATGTATTTGCATTGCGCTACGTTAAAAATCAAACGTCGTTTTAAAATTTACAAATTACTCATAAATATGTTTAAATGTTCACTTGTAGTTATAAAAACTTACTTTAGTTATGATATAAAACTAAGAATTCATTACAACCCAATTTCCACCAAAGAAACTACCCTGAATAGTATTTACCATAAAAAATAATTTGTCATAAACTTACTTTTTGTTACAGGCAGGCCAGTGTAATAAACAAGGTTGTGTGTCCTTCCATTTTTATGTACGGAAAGTTGAACGCCTTCACCCTCACTGTATTTGTGTTCTCTATAACTCAGGTACGTAGCATATACATTGTGTTTTCATTAGGTAATTGTACCCATAGTAGAAAGAAGCAGGTAGTTTAACTTAATTGCTGACCTTCACTTTAGCGTAACGGTAAAACTGGGGTACTCAAGCGCACAGGTTCCGAGTTCTTTTCACGAGAAAACAAAAACAGTTTGCCTATTGCTTTGGACCGTTTCTATAAACACATTTTAGTTCGATTGATTGTAATGTCACTCGCTTAGATAGAATTCCTTGGAAACCGCAAACGCACCAATGAGGTTGGTGAAGTGTATTCAATAGATTACTAGTCAACGCCTGTAAAATTGGCTTGACCCAGAGTTGTAAATTTTGGAAAATTTCTTTACAAAAACTCTATTGGTTCATATTTTATCTGTGTATCAAGTTGGTGTCCACACATAACGTAGCTGGGAAGGGTCTCAATAATACAGTTTATTTTAGCTCCATTTCACTTTTCGTTCTGAGCAATATCTGAAATTTAACGTCACTGTCTCAGGTTTAACTCCTGGAATCTGGAGTCAAAATTCGTCTGAAGAGATGTAAAAAATTCGGCGACGAAGAAGCTCAAAATGAACCTAGACTTAGAGTACATGTAATATAGGTGAAGGGGCTTTCTCATCGACTCATCGTCTCAATTGTGCACCAGATGAGACAATGAGAACACCACTTTAACTATATTAGTTTTCTTGTAGTCTGATGTCGAAACGATGCAAAGAGTAACAGCCTAATATGGCCATATGGCCACAGTAACACCTACTTTAATACCCCACACAGAATTTTTCTTTCTTTCTTTATTGTCTTTGGGGCTATCTGGGATACAATGTATTTTATTATAATTTTGCCTTTGCAATATGCATTATTCTAATGGTCAAGCACTATTAATTTAATACTTTATAAATTCTAAAATACTTCAGGTAACTTTTCAGACCTTTCTCTTCGTTAAAAACCTTTATAGGATTTCAATAATTATACAATATAAATAAGCAAATTGTTCCAGCTGTTCTCAAGATCAACAGCTATACATCAGTGATTCATTTATATTTATGAATAACTGTTACCCGCAATTTTGCACTCTATTTTAAAAATCTAAATCCTTATACTTTTTAGGAAAAAGCAATTGTAATAAGATGTAATATGATAAGGTCCTGTAAAATGTTTCAAATATAAATATGTATTCATTACGTAGATGTTAATTAGATTTCCATTGTTAAGAGTATCCCAGTGTAATCTGGTTCATTTCATGTCTTTAATGTGTAAGAGCATTTCTGGCTGAAATTAATAATATTTCAAACATCACAGTTGAGTCTGCCTTGTTATCCCGATAAAGAAAATACAAGTATACAGTTCTTTGAGACCTACTGAGGTGAAGAAGCTTTTAACTATAGCCTTTGTCGTATAAGATACTTTTTTGTACCACAGTAGAATTTATCTTGTCCCGACGAAGAAAAAAGTAAATATACGTAGGAGTAATAAATAAGCCATTATAGCCTAGGGGAAATTCTACTTACTTCCGGTGTACGGAGATATCTTTTTTAAGTTCATGCACCATTCCAAAATGGTCGTTAGAAAATTTTTCGTTAGATAAAGTTTGTTAATCCCTAACCTTAGTCAGAGAAAAAAATGGATCTGTGTTAATGCGTGTTCGTGTTAATTTCTCTGCTTTTCTATAAGCTATTTTTTGAAATGCCATCTTAAGACATAATGATAATTTTAAGAAGGCCCGTCAGCTTGATGAACCTTTTGTAAAATGATTCACAGATTTATTAATTATGGGGTTTTATAACAGTGTATTAATAATATTTACAATACATTATACATTTATAATTTGTCACTGGCACAATTTTAATTAACATTTTATTAGCTAACTGCATGACAGTACTGATCAAGCCCTGGTATCTTATGGAATTTAAATGTAAACATGTTTCAGCCAATTTAGTGTCCGTAAACTTTGAATTATGAAAAATAAATGCTACATTTTTTTTATTCCACAATACTGCGGGTAAATTTTTAATATTCCTCTTCATATAAACCTTTCTCAGTTTTAAGTTAATGTTTTACATAAAGGGTTAGCCGAATTGTTCCAGTAGTTCTAATGGTTAACGCTTAGCAATATATTTTTCTAATTTTTTTTATTTATAACATTTATTGTATAAAAACCTTAGGTGTTATTACTCCTTTTAGGGACGCTAACACCCTGAGTAGAATCAGTAGGAAATCTTAGATAAAAGCCAAGGCGGGCAATATCCATAATGTTTCCACTTATGTTTTCATCACACAGGAATATTGACATGTAAAATAACAAAATCAAAAGAACTAGCCATTTATTTTTTATGCGAATGCATCTTACCGACTAGTTTTTCGTTGTCGAAAATTTTATATAACTTCAATATTTTTCGTTCAATTGTCTTGAAATTGATTACTTTTTAGCTTTGATCCAAACTAATTTTAAGAACTAGTAGGCTGTAATTTTATAGAATTCTATGCTATTTTTATACAGTTTCTATGATTAACAACAAACCAACATTCCAACTTGGTAATTTTTGTCTCCATGGCAATGTATTATTATTATTATTATTTTAATATCAAATGTAAAAGAGCTATTTTTCTACATATAAAATCCGAACATAATTTCATTACAGTAGTATCGTTTATTAGTTATAGAATACATATTGATATAAAAAAAAACAGAAAAAAAACACTTAATTAACGCACTGAATTTAGGCTGAATTCTCAACGACACTCAAGATTCTACTTATGGCTGCCATCACTCTACCTTCGATGTTTTCGAAGGGGTTGATATGCTACTATGGACAAATGCTAGAAGATGAAGTGAGTAATAGTGTATTGGTGTAGTAGAATATAATTGACTTGGAAAAGTGTAACACATTAATGACAAATTGTATAATAATTTCAATAGTACAAAACTTAAATTATTATCTGCAAGATAATAACAAAACACTACACTGAGGAAGACCTTAAAGCATTATTTATTTTATATCCAGTGAATTTAGTATTATTTAGTAGCTATACGACCGCAAATATATTTAATACTGATTAAATGCTGTACTTGAAAGAAATATAATATTTAAATTATATCTAGCTAGCAAGCTTTCGTGAAAACGTAGGTAAATGAAATGTATTTTCCTCTCATGGTACAATGAAAGTATACTTACTTGGACTAAGTACTAATTAATATTTCTTTCCTCAATAGAGCACGTACCTCTTCAGCCGTTACTTGAAAAGACAAAAAATACAACAAATCACCACGTTCAAAGAACCGTTATTTCTTTGTTTGGGATCTTTTATTGAATATAGATGGTTTTAACTAACTTAATAACTTTAATCATTTGTGAAGAATACATCAATAAACAAGAAGCTAAAACAATTAAATTTGACGATTTGTGGTTTTTGAGAAATCAATCGTTGTTTTATTTAAGAATACGACGAACAACGTAAGTTAATGAGAAATAGTGCTCCGTAAAGCCTTTCTTACTTATTTATTATTTGTCATGACGAAATAAACATTGCATCAAAATAATCATCTTAAGATATTTTTTATAAATATTTGTAAAATATACGGTTTTAAGGTATTACAGTTTTTAAATTTATACATCCACCATTACAAAACCTGATCTGATATTTCATGGACCGTTTTCCAAAACAGGTCTGTATTACAGTAAACATTTTGCAAAATATAAATTGTCATATATCTATTTAATTTAAAAAATATTAGAGATGTAGCCTCTAAAAGTGTTTTATAAATATGTATAACACAATATGAATAAACCTTTAACACTTTTTAAACTTTTATTTTTCTTTCGATGTACATTTCGAAATCTGTGATTTCATCTTCAGGTACAAAATAAGGTTAAGTTAATTATAAAATAAATAATTAAAAACAATTTGTCATGTGTTTTTTACTACCTTGGTGGCTAAATTTGTTGTATTTAATTTTATGTGAGATCAATGTAAATTGTTTAAAAGTCTATTGAATAATACATTTTTGTTAGAAAATCTTTGTCATGTAATAATATATTATGATTAATTTTGGCACTTTTGTAAATTCCAAAATGTTCTAAAGTAGATAATAAGCGACTTTTTTGCTTGTGTGTAAAATTTCAAGATTGTTTTCGATGTTAGTGTATGTATGGCCGGTGTTATTTAATTTTATTATAAAAAAAAGAAAAAAAAATGCAGACCATTTGTCTAAGCGCATAACTTAGTAGGCTAGCACACTCACTTCTCTACCTAGGTCCTGACAAAAATTTTTTTTTTTTCTCAACGTCAGTCTCTCTGTCTATAGAATGAAGTCATTTGTTTTATGACTTGATAAAACAACTACAGCAAAGCCTGTTATGCGACAGGTGGTATCGCGTACAGGAAAAGTACTGAGAATAACGCATATATGTGTACTATTCTCCAAGTGAGTGTGTTGAAGCTTATCGTCCGGTTTCACTATTTTCCAGAGCGTGGACATAAAACATGCTCTGTACGCTTGTAACTGGACGAGGTACAGTCCACGAGTCGTGCGCTGTGTCCGTTTCATGATGTTACGAGCCAACAAGCCTCTACGTCTGCGCACTGTATTCTACCCAGTCAACATGGCCACCTTTGTTGAGGTATGTCATATTTTCAATTTTAGATATATGTTAAATTTATACTCCCAGCTTATGGCAGTTTTTACAATTTGTGCAGTGTTTTTAATTCCCGATTCTGAATATCTGAAACTATCTATTATTAATAAAACGTAATAAAGCCTATATTAATAAACATTTTCATCAATTCCAAATTGGATTTTGACGTCAATTAAATAGGATCACGTTACCACAAAATGTAATTTTTTTCATTACAGAATTTTAAACGTTATTATGTATGTGTGGTAAGGAAGTATGGTTTTTTAGCCAAACCACCTCTTTGCAAGATATTAAAAGCTTTATAGCTTCAATTAATATGAATCTCCTTTTGATATTAGGGAGTGGAATTTGTATTGGATTTGGATATTTATTGCTTAGCAATTAGAGCCTATTTAGAGTTCTCAAATATCAAAGTTTCCCGTTAAAGCTGTTGGTTCTTGCTAGAGCGAGTTATTATAAACTTTTGATCAACAATGCATGAGGTCTATTTTCAACTTATCTCACTGTTCATCAGTTATCTTATTTTTTATAGAACTGACTAATCTGAAAACGAAACTTCATCACATGTGCTTATAATTTATTGCAAATATCATGTGAGACTTCAGATAACACAGAAATAGACTACGTTTACGATCCTAGACCTCTTCTAAACCTTGTCAAGACCCTTGTAGGATCTGATGGCAGTAGTTGTCGGACTCACATTTTCTGACAGAGATAAACTGGTCATAACTCCGATCTTGAGCATACTGTATGGACTAGTAACATGAGGAGCACTAAGAATATCTTCCACTTCCTTGTCGTAACATTCCTCGAGATTGGTAGCTTCGTGAATGCCATTCGTGACAGTAAATTGTGCCTCTGCTGAGCGAACCGTAAACTTTGATTATTTTTGCAGAAAATTGGTGATTTGGCAGTAAGGATAAAAACTTCAGGTGGGATTTGTGGAACGTTTTTCTGCTGCTGAAATATAAGTTGCTCTTGGAATTCAGCATTCTGTTGATGGATCTGATTGAATTGCTATTGTAAAATTTCGGAAATCCATATAGTAGTTTAACATGACGCAAAATTCAAGAAACAGAGCGAGCTTTTTAATTCTTAGTTCATTCGTTTTATAACTGTCTAGTGAACTAAAGCTTGTTTGAACGAAGAGTTCTAGCTCTACTATTAAATTAAAATGAGTTTATTTCTCCACAAAAATACGGTTTTACAACGATATACATTCTATGAAGGTACACTGCCACTCCATCCAGTAGTGTGGTAATGCAATAGGCCTAATAGAAAAAATGTTTATTAGTCCAAACTCTACTTTATAACTGACTGCTCACTCCACGCCGCCTGCTAATCACGTAATATTTTCAATACAATTTGACTAATGTATTTGCAAGTCATGCTTTTAAATATTAAATCTTTCTCTTGACACTGTATTAAGGAAAGGGACATTTAAAATTTAACCATAATAAAAATAAAAATAAATAAAACACACTTATACAAATAAATAATATAACAATGAGGTAATAAATAAATAGACACACTATAAAATAAATACAATGACGAGAAAACAATCAATAAACTGTCAGAAAATAAATAATTATACAAGTGTATTGTTTAAAACCTGATATCATTATTTTTCAATAACTATCTTCAAATTAATAATAAAAGATTTAATAATCTTAATCAACTATTTGATGTACATTAAAATATATCAGGTACAGACGAATTGAAATAATATATATAACAATCTGGTATTTTAATTTCGGCAAAATCAAATTTAAACCATCACTTTTGATTTTTAAATATTATTTATGTATTGTGTGAGTTATCATTTACATACTGTTTAACAGCGTATATATGGCTCTCACGTTAAGTAGTGTTCCCGGTTTAGAGCCTGTGGTAGTGCCTATAGATGACCTTACTCAGTGTCTGGTGAGGGAATGTTGAACTTAGATATATTGTGTTGTACACTATCGTTATTTTTATTATGGTGCAAGTATTAGTTATTGTTATTGCTGAATGGCTATGTTGTTGATTATTACACGAGATACTTTTGATCGCATTATTTATAGTAATTGATGCTTTTGGGGCCTTTTTTGCCATTACTACATGCTTCATTGTCGAAATTATATTGAATAGTTTATTTACATGTTGTAAAGTGGTTAATACGTTAAAAATAAATAATAACAAATATTTGAATTTTGTTACAGTTTTTGTCAGCTGTGTACACGTTTCTCAACTTTCTCCTCACCGTCGATGCATCAAAAAATTAGGAACTTAAGGTTCAGAAATGCACATCGTGTTTTAGAATCTGCTCATAGATTAACCTAGTCATCTTGCAATATATGAATTTATCTTTCAACATTATGTTTTGTTTATTACCACACTACACTATAGCACCACCTAATAGTAAACTGTAGTAACACAAAAACGTATAGACAAAGGCTTTATTACGTAAGTGTACAGCTATTAATGTGAAATGACTTGTGTCCTAGGTGTCATACTATGTAAGCTTGTATTATTATGCTGTCATAATAGTACAAGGTTATCAAAAGTACTTAATGGATGTGTGCATAATTACAATTGATGTAATCTGATACATTATTTCAGATTATTTATACAACTATATACCTCATGGAAAGTTCTAAACTGGATTTAACTGGTTTTTTTACTTTATGTATGATTAAGGGTTCCCACAGACAACTTATACATTGTAGCATACAATAATGTAATATTATTTCATGAATAATGTAAAAGTTGTTCTCACAATATATGTTTGATTACATTTGATGTTACTTCTTATTAAATGTTTGTAAAAATTTTAATTATCAATTCTTATTATAGCGACTTACAAAAATAATACAATAGAGTTTTAGCAGATGTCTGGCTTTATAAGTTTACATGTAATGACTGAAATTATTCACTTTTATCATACAATATTATACAATAAATGTATGTATAAGTTATCTGCTTTATAAAAGTGGTGGTATAGAAAAATGTTTTATACAATAGTTCAAATTATTCTACGGACAATCCAACAGTTTGCCACAAAGAATGTGTATGACAATATTTCATGTCATTTATAACACAATAATATTACAATCACGTGCAAAAGTACTATAGTGTTGGGCATTTTACGTGTAGAATAGTATTATAGTATTATAACTCACGAATGTTCAAATACTGTACGAGTCATTTGTGGATAACCTATAAGAATGGGTGTATAAAAAGAAACATTTTTAGAGTATAAACAGTTGTTCCATAAGAATATATTCATCTTATATATGAGAATAAGTGTATATAAAATTGAAATTTATAATAGAAACAGTTGTTTCTTAAATTGCATTAATCTAATATATGAGA
This sequence comes from Homalodisca vitripennis, assembly GCF_021130785.1. Lineage (NCBI taxonomy): Eukaryota > Metazoa > Arthropoda > Insecta > Hemiptera > Cicadellidae > Homalodisca > Homalodisca vitripennis. The sequence goes on from NC_060212.1 coordinate 71,294,355, forward strand.
CTAGGTGTATGTAAAAAAACCATTTTACAGTAAAAACATTTGTTTCATAAAAATACCAATCTGTTTTCTAACACATATTTTCATGTGTACACTTATTGTTATCTCTGACATAATATTGGATCAACTAATCTTTAAATATTATTAAAATGTGCTAACGCTACTACAGTTTTATCAGTAAGATTACTATAACTACACTATAAATGTTGTTAGTGTTATGTGTTAGGTCACATTGTTTCGCATAATATTACACCATGTAAGATGCACAGGACTTGTCAATAAGAATATTATGAGAATATGAATTTAGTTTTATCTTTGTAGACTTGTATGTTATCAAACTTTATTGGAATAGTATAATAAGCTATGCGTTTATTTTAACTGTGTTGTCAGTTTATATGTCTATATAAAAAACGATGATTAAACGTTGTCAAGCACTCAGAATTTATATAAAACCGCAATATTTTATATAAACCTCTTTCTTAATTTCAAATATAATTGTATTTTAGCTACCCTACATGAAACGCATTTAACATAACAAAGCTTTGAAATATGGACTATTATTTTATAATTTTCTTGGGTTATATATTTAATTGCGCAGTCATTATAATAACATTTCCTATCTATTGATTAGTCAGTAATATATGATGAACGTATTAACATTTTCTGATATTATTAAAATTGCAATGCTCTTTATGAATTGAACATATTCAACTGTTCAAAAAGTTATTGTAACAAAATAAATAGTCAGCATGAGCTAGTTGGGGCTAAATTAGTAATACAAGACACTTGAACAAAACTATATTCTATGACGTAACGGCTGATTAGTTAGTATTAGCTAAGAAATTAATTATCACATGATTTGGTTGCAAGAACATCTGATTACACAAACTGCTATATTAACAAGTACAAACATTATTATGTAAAGCGCAACTTTAATAATATTGTCAATATTTTACACCTCAATTTCAATTCAGATTAAACTTTCTTGAAGTTATAAGAATGATAAATTATTAAATATAAGTTTTTGAACAAATAATGAATGTTTCACAAAATGTATCTAGCGGCGAGGTAAATCTGCATTGTTAGGTTTTGCAGTAACGCGTTAAAATCCGAAAACGTGATATCACATTTTAAATTAACTTACATCCTAGCCTTACGAAGTATTATTTTTGCAGCCGGTATAGATAAAAGTGTGTTTTTTATGAATGTTTGTTCGGCACATTCAAATATTTTGATTTGATTCTCTATAAAAATGTTTAGGGGCCGCATTTTCATCTAAATATTTCACGCAGTTATAAGGGTTAAATACTTATAGTTATTAAAAAAATATTCGATGACTCTAAAAATACATGTAAAATATTTAAACGAGAGCATTTACATTTATCGGGCATAACCTGTGAATGAAGTAACTATCAATCATAAACCAACGTCCAGTCAATGAGACTTGCACGTGACATTTTGTTTGTAAAGTATAGCAAAATGTTGTGTAGTACAGCATATTGCTACTGTTTTATGAGTTATAGGCTTTGTTTGTGGGCACCGACACACCAACGCAACATCATTTCGATTTCTCTCCCGCCCTCGCCATACAGAAGCTTGACGATTCCGAATTTCCTCTTATCTTCCTCGCTTTCCCTCCAATCTGCAGGCTAGAACTATACTAAACTGCGTACTTTTAGTGTGGTGATATGAAGTAGTAGTGTGTAGACACTCGCAGAGCGAGTCACGGCCAACGACGGCTTGATTACCTTATGTTTTTGTTTATTCTACTGCTAGTTCTAATACTTAACTATTTAGTTACCTATTTGATTTTTATTGTAGACAGTATTTTGATTAGTGTATTACTTCTAGTTTTTTTCCTAAAGTTTTAAATTACTGCATTTTTTTTTTATTAAAAGTAATTTTTAGCTCTTTGTGCGTTTTGGAAAGTTTAGTGAGGCTGTTTTTTTTTTTTTTTTTTTTTTTTTTTTTTTGACAATCCTAAGGTCAAAAGAAAATATACTTTATAAATTATATTTATTTACTCAAAAATTATTTACCTGTACCATTAAATAATTTTGACAGTACTGAGACTATTATATTTCAAAATAAATAATAATTTTAAAGATATTATTTTACGATTTTGTTAGTTTTCCTTTAGTTACGGATATCCTAATAACCTAAAACCGTTCTTAAGATAGAATGTTTTTGCTTAAAATAGTGAATCTACTGACATGGGATACTCGCACTCCCAAACTTCTTCAACCAGTGCACATGAAGCCCATACCGAAAACAATGATGAAGGCCAAGGTCGACCATCAACATCCTAGAACCATACTGTTTTTCACCACTATCGAGTGCTCTGACACCAGTGATATTATTGAGCCCAGACCGAAAACAATGATGAAGGCCAAGGTCGACCATCGACATCCCAGAACCATACTGTTTTCACCACTACCGAGTGCTCTGACACCAATGATACTATTGAGCCCAGACCGAAAACAATGATGAAGGTCAAGGTCGACCATCAACATCCCAGAACCATACTGTTTTCAGCACTACCGAGAGCTCTGACACTAGTGATACTATTGCCCAGACCGAAAATAATGATGATGTCATGGTAGACCATCAGCATCCCAGAGCCATACTGTTTTCACCACTACCGAGTGCTCTGACACAAGTGATACTATTGAGCCCAGACCGAAAACAATTATGAAAGTCAAGGTCGACCATCAACATCCCAGAACCATACTGTTTTTCACCACTACCGAGTGCTCTGACACCAGTGATACTATTGAGCCAAGACCGAAAACAATGATGAAAGTCAAGGTCGACCATCAACATCCCAGAACCATACTGTTTTTCACCACTACCGAGTGCTCTGACACCAGTGATACTATTGAGCCCAGACCGAAAACAATGATGAAGGTCAAGGTCGACCATCAACATCCCAGAACCATACTGTTTTCAGCACTACCGAGAGCTCTGACACTAGTGATACTATTGCCCAGACCGAAAATAATGATGATTTCATGGTAGACCATCAGCATCCCAGAACCATACTGTTTTCACCACTACCGAGTGCTCTGACACAAGTGATACTATTGAGCCCAGACCGAAAACAATGATGAAAGTCAAGGTCGACCATCAACATCCCAGAACCATACTGTTTTTCACCACTACCGAGTGCTCTGACACCAGTGAAACTATTGAGCGCAGACCGAAAACAATGATGAAGGCCAAGGTCGACCATCGACATCCCAGAACCATACTGTTTTCACCACTACCGAGTGCTCTGACACCAGTGATACTATTGAGCCCAGACCGAAAACAATGATGAAGGCCAAGGTCGACCATCGACATCCCAGAACCATACTGTTTTCACCACTACCGAGTGCTCTGACACCAGTGATACTATTGAGCCCAGACCGAAAACAATGATGAAGGCCAAGGACGACCATCGAAATCCCAGAACCATACTGTTTTCACCACTACCGAGTGCTCTGACATTAGTGATACTATTGAGCCCAGACCGAAAACAGTGATGAAGGCCAAGGTCGACCATCAACATCACAGAACCATACTGTTTTCACCACTACCGCGTGCTCTGACACCAGTGATACTATTGAGCCCAGACCGAAAACAATGATGAAGGCCAAGGTCGACCATCGACATCCCAGAACCATACTGTTTTCACCACTTCCGAGTGCTCTGACACCAGTGATACTATTGAGCCCAGACCGAAAACAATGATGAAGGCCAAGGTCGACCATCGTCATCCCAGAACCATACATTTCACCACTTCCGAGTGCTCTGACACCAGTGATACTATTGAGCCCAGACCGAAAACAATGATGAAGGCCAAGGACGACCATCGAAATCCCAGAACCATACTATTTTCACCACTACCGAGTGCTCTGACACTAGTGATACTATTGAGCCCAGACCGAACACAGTGATGAAGGCCAAGGTCGACCATCAACATCACAGAACCATACTGTTTTCACCACTACCGCGTGCTCTGACACCAGTGATACTATTGAGCCCAGACCGAAAACAATGATGAAGGCCAAGGTAGACCATCAAAATCCCAGAACCATACTATTTTTCACCACTACCGGGTGCTCTGACACCAGTGATACTATTGAGCCCAGACCGAAAACAATGATGAAGGCCAAGGTCGACCATTGACATCCCAGAACCATACTATTTTTCACCACTACCGGATGCTCTGACACTAGTGATACTACTAAGCCTACGATACTTGACCGTCTTTTCGACAATTACTTCGTGCTGTAATATCCGGGTACATGGAACATAAAATACACTGTTTATGTAAAACATACTTACATCAAATTTAAGTCAAGATTTAATCGTAGAACTTTAAACATTGATATTAATGCGTCAAAATTTTACGTAAACTCTCGGCAAAATTGTTTGCTGACCATAGGACAAATATTTTTAAGTTTTCCGTAAAAACCCATCTCAGGCCAAATTGCAGCCTAAAGTCAATATGACAAAAAGGTTAAATACTGATGGGATCTACTAACTAGAGTTGCTATTGTAAAGTGTTTGTCAGTTAAAGGTTCAGGAGCGATAACCAAACACTTTGTTAAACACCAAACTAGTTTTTCTTAGGACGCCTAAGAAAACTTATAAGTGAGTTTGACCTATTTCATGCCTTTCATCTGACAAAATATGGGGTAAAACGTAGTACGTCTTAAATGTCGTCTGAAATTTGCAGCGAATTCTTGGACATTATGAAGAAGAGAGTCTTAAAATAAATAAAACTCTGATTTTCGTTATTATTGACTCTACACCAGGCACTTCTCACACCGATCAGTTGACGATAGCACTGCGATATGTTTCACACAGCTAAGCCTGTCCTAGTGAACGACTAGTACGAGTATAGCCAAGCGTACCATACAGCCCAAGGAATGGAAACAGCAGCTGTCAATGGCTTGCAGAACTTGCAGACATACGAACTGTCCAGGCCAAAGCTACTGAAATGCCTTCAACATGTCGGGAGTCTACTCTAGTCTCCAAGCAAGAATACGAGGGAAAATTATCTTGTTTAGTTTTTCCGTGCGCAGCCCATTCCTTACACCTAGCTGGTTGTTTTTTTGCTGAAAAACCTAAAATTGGTAAACAAAAAAAATTACTAAGTACTATTTATTATTTCCATGGTAATCTAAATTAAATATTCATTGCAAAATTAAAACTTGAAGCGTCAAGATGGACAAAGGTGAGTTCATGGTCCACGCTATAGAATGTAGTAAAGAGATAGCTGGACGATGATGAATGCTATTTCAATTTACTTCTCAAGATCATCAAATCATTCTAAAAATTATGCTCATTTCCGGTAAATTACATTATTTTGTTATGCGAACAGCTAACTGAGCCCAAACCAGTAGGATAACTACCGTATTGAAGTTTTTAGTAGGCATATATTCTGTATTTGACATCAAACTCTAAGCTGACTTGATGAAAGCCATGTCAAAATTCTTCATAGACCAATCTCCCTCCTTTGACTGTAGATCTCTTGCTAATTACATAGCTACTACGAATAGTTATTACGAATGCTATACACCTAGTCCATTCAAATTGTTTGTGGATGAGTCATCTTAGTCTTACAAAGTAACACAATACTGAGGGATCGAGGTACTGGTTTGTGTAACTATGATGTAGGTATGATCCATTGTTACCTTAATTAAAATTAGAAAATAAATTCCTGTAATGTTATGGGCCAAATTATTCTTCTTAAATTTTCAATAATTCACTGTTACAAAATTGTAGGATAATAGATACATTATTCCCTAATTATTCTTTCACTTTATAGTTTTGTATAACATTTTATCTAAATAGAATAGAATATTTGGTTATGTGTCAATTTCCAAAGAGAGCATTAAAACGAAGGAGTTAATTAAGACTAAAATTTTTTATATGTAAGTTTGGAAGCTCAGGAGTTTGGGTCAGTCAGTATTGATCCAAGATATGGGTAAAAATTATAAATAAAATTTGATATTTCTATCTATTCATAATTTGGGCTATATATTTTCAATGCGAAATTGAAGAATACATTAAGCAGAATTTTTATATCGTGCAAGTGAACATTTAAATGGTAAGTTACCTTGGTTGCTGGCTATATCTAATATAAAATGTAGTGATTGCATCAAGTCTGGTAAACTTTTATTGCCATTGACATTTTTAACAAATTTGACAAAAATTAACTTTATCTTCTATTAGGACAAGAAGCTTAGAAAATTTCACCTAGTCCTATAAGGACCTGCTTCCAGAGTGACAGGATAGTTTGGATGGGTAAGGTTGGGAGTAGAGGCCGCCTCTTGTTGAGATTCATAAGGAAAAGTTTAGGACACTAATCTAAAGACAAGTCCCCTATGAAGAAGGAGAAGCCAGCTCTGAACCAGCCTCTTCAGTCAAAGCAGGCAAGAGGTGTCGCACCCTAGTATGTCCAGGCTGGCAAAAACCATTGACTCTTAGGAAACAAACCCCACAAACTCCAAAAGTCATGTCCCGCAGTAGACTAGACCCGAATTACCCTTGAGCCCTAGAATGTCGACATTTATGGACAGTGATGTGCCGCTCCTGGACATTCATAATGTTGCCCATATTTAAGTGACATCGGTTTATGCTGTACCCACTGTGGGTTCAACTGGAAGGTATCAACCAGCCAGAATTGAACCGTCTTAAGGATGAAAGTTCAACTTACAACATGCATTATATAAAGTATATATTTCACAATAAAAATCATGACCAAACTAATAAAAAGCCTTGTTGAACACATAGATTGTGACAAACGCCTTAATACATCTGCTGTCTTTTAAAAATACTTGCCACTAAGTATAGAGTGGCAGTGAATGTGTTAGCTTAATATGTAAAACAATAATATTATAAATTTAAAACAAATAAGAAAAGGCACTCCTCAACAGAATTAAACCTTTTACGAACATTATAATAAAGTTATCTTTTATTTAAAGTGGATTTTACTTGTATAGTGTTTAAATGGCGACTCTCATTCCAGCTTATTTAATGGTCGTACTTATTACACTACATTTGCACCAGGAATATGTCTGTGATCATTTAAATGTTAAAGATTTGTTAAAACACTGAGTGTACTTTTGAGAAACGAAACGTAAATATCGTATTGATCTTATAAATGGATTAAATCGCTCATTATTTTTAGGTTAGGTGAAGTTTGAATGACTTTGGAAACAAAGTGATTTTAATATTTCATAGCATGTTAGTGCTAATAAAAAGTGTTGTTAAATTGTTTTAATCTTGTGGTTAGGTTCCCCATACTAGGTAACTGAATAGTGTAGTAAATCTCTAAGACTACTTGCAATAGAATAAGTTAAATGTTTGTAAGATAGTGAACTGCAAAACACTCTAACAATCTGGAATGCTGCACATCAGACAGTTGTGTGATCAGCCGTGTAACACGTTCACTACAACTGTAACATCAGCGGGATTGTACCGTGATTGACATGGTAAAATATTGTTACGACTGAATCGGGAATATAAAGGTTATCCTTATTGCTTCTCTTTTATTGTATCCAATAACGTACATCCTGCAGCATAAAACTGTATGGTAAATCCTTTAAAAACCAGGGTGACACCATAACGTGTCCGGGATTAAACATTAATTTTGCCCAAAGAGCTAACTTTACAACTAACGTTTTTATGAGACATGTCACTGACGGTGTGGTTTATATATTTCTTATTCTACATTTTCCGATGACACTTCCGTATTAAACCTTCAATTAGTTTTAATTAATTTCCCGCTAAGATAGATCTAAAATTTAAAACGTTAATCATTTTCCCTTTAATTCAAAATTATACTTTATTTAAATTTTTCATTCATCTATGCCTGGGTCTATGTTACACACGATAATATATATTAACGCATGCCTGATAAAACAATCAGATTTATAAATTGTTTTCAATCAAACATATCTGCGTATATAAATTAAATATGCATTACCAACATTAGTTTCTCTTTCAAAAATAAAATAAGAAGTTAAGTTAACAGAAATAAACCACATTTAACACCTAAACCAGCCTAAAATTAAAGAACAATATTTTTTTAACATTAAGTATGTGTCGAAAGGAATAAAACTAATGGACGTGTTTGACTTTAACGTTGCAAGGTATAAAAAAACTATTACATTAAAATTAAAAGAAGAAGATAGTTTATTATGTATTGCAGCCTTGAAAACCCCAAAACTATTAACGATAAAACAGTCAGACGAATTTTTTTAAGATATACTAGGAAAAATTATATTGTAATTCTTTTACATTTATTTCAAAGTGGGCAGTGATACATTGGAGATTAGACAAATTGGTCATAAAACTAGGTATTCATAGCGCATTGTAAACATTTAAAATAGATTTAATAGTTCATATACAATCTTCATAAAATTTTTTTGTAATATTTTTATCGTCAATAAATTTTTAATAATTAATTCGATTTATATGTAATTTGTATGGAACCTGATAACTTTAATGTACTAGGAAAGCCCACTTAAAATTATTATTTCTCATAAAGAGGAACACAATATTCAGTATAAATGAAAATGATTCAAGCTAGAGCTAGTTACTGTGCATTTCTCTAAAATATCCTTGAATGATATTACCCAATTATCATTAAAAAACCTGCATAATCGGTTGTATTTTACTATTTCTTTTCTTGATTTTCCAATTTATCTACTTTATTTTTAAAAATAATCATAAGTAAACTTAAAGAATGGCCAGTATTGATGATATTTTCCTTAGTTTATCTGATGTACTTTGAGTGGTGGAAAACATTTAAAATGAGTGAAAATAATTGTTTCATATTTTTTACATATATTTATATATATATACTCTCAGTTTAATATTCGTTAAACTTAGCGGATGTATGTCTGAAGAAAAATTCTGCTATTAATTTTAAGGTTACCCTGGTTGTCTGCTTATACAGTTCACATTCGCTATTACCTACTGGACTGTATTACAATGTTAGAAACAATATATTTTTATTGCTTCAAAACTGTTGATAACCTTTGATATCTTTTTAAATTTTTATTTTATAACTTTCAATAAAGCGGCATTAGTTAGGTCCAGAAACGGTTCGACTGTCATTTCATTGATTGTATGTTGATTCCGTGAAGTATGTGTGGAAAACCCTGGAAGAGTAATATTAAGTAACACAGTTCCTGTGTTTCGACAGCAAGAGATGGATTTTTTTTCCAATTTATAAAGTGAAACCTAGAAAAATGATCTCCGTAGGTCTGCATTAAAGCAGGCTCTCGGAGAGACTCTTTGTTTGAGAGCTGATTGTGCTAGTTGCCTACTACACCTTTGAAAAAATGTTTCATTGAAGACTCTTGGAGCAATTGGAAAAAATTGTAAATAGTACGTAATGTGATTAAAACAATACTTTCCGATACAGATTACTTTTAGACTAGACCTGTCGAAACCAAAACCTTCTCGTATATGAGTCTATTTTTGTCTGTGGTATGGGTAACAAGCGTTGAGTTTGTTATACCGCGCACAATGTAAAGTTAATTTCACTTCAACCTTGGTACTGAAAAAATAATATACAAAAAAATTATTTTCATAAAATATGGTCTACTGGCTCACACGTTCTCGCGCACGAGAACACCGTGAACATATTAATCTGTACTCTGTCTCAAGTACCTTCTTCTCAAATATAGAGCGAGGCGAGATACATGTTAAATCTAGGGCACATCCTTAGTTCACACAAGCATACAAGCAGTAAACAACTGAACTATTCATAGAATAGAGTCGTCACGCTCCGGTTATAACAGTATTTGCAAACTTCAAAACCGTGTTTTCCACCGATGTTAAGGAAACACGCAAAATGATCATCTTGCCAGAATCGGGTAGTATTTCGGGGATAGGAACTTTAAGAGAATCAGAATTAGCTACAACTACCGTAATGTTTTATACATAGCGATAGCTAGTATATAATATTCCTTGCTCCATGAAATAGATTGTCCAGATACTATATATATATATGTGTGTGTGTGTGTGTGTGTGTGTGTGTGTGTGTGTGTGTGTGTGTGTGTGTGTGTGTGTGTGGTGTGTGTGTGTGTGTGTGTGTGTGTGTGTGTTTGTGTGTGTGTATTCTCTTCTTCCAGAAACAAAAATAAAAAACCAAATATTGGTAAACTCTAGATGAATTTTCGTATGATTTTATCATAGTTCTTCAGTTAACAATAAATGGTGTATAAATCTTTACAAAATTATATTATTGAACTAACTAAATATAAACAAGAAAAATAAATAGAATAATAAACAGATAAACAGTGGAAAATACCTCACAGCTGATGTTTCATCAGAAATACCAAAGAGTACGAAACTAATTTTAGAAATTAACGAATATTTAAACCTAAAGGAAATTTCGATTTTAAAACAAGATGATAAGCAGTTATTTATATACAGGGTGTCAATTAAGTCTGGAACCTCTTTTTTAATTTTTTAACCATAATAGTAAGAAATACCAAAGTTCACACGTGCTTACTGGTGATAGTAACGCACACATCTGCCCAATTACCGACCGGATAATCCCTTTGGGGGACGGTCCACAAGGAGTCAGACAAAATTCTTAAATAGCTGCATAGGTCGAGTTTGGTATTAAATTAAAGGTCTTACTTAGCAGAGTACAATGCCGCAAACCGGACTTAAAAAGGTGGATTCATTCAGTAGTTATAGCTATTTGCATTTTAATACAATTGAACGATGTAAATTATTAAGTATTACAAGTAAACACCAATTTTTAAGTACCTGTGATCAAAGTAAGTGTTCAAAATGTTCCCCTCCCATCATCTGAAAATGTAGTAATCGAAGCCAGGAATCCATAATTATTACCAATAACACAACTACTGTTAGAATGTGAAACTGGCAGATTGAGTCATACACAGCATCCACAGAAACTTAACGTTTGGGCAGGTATTATAGGAAATCAAATTATGAGCCCATTATTTATCAATGGTAATTTAAATGGTGACTCGTATCTAGCAAATAACTTTAAAACGCCGCCATTTCAGTTAGAGTGAACCTTTTGAGGTCCGGTTTGCGGCAATGTATTCTACTAACTAAGACCTTTAATTTAATATAAAACTCGACCTATGCTGCTATTTAAGAATTTTGTCTGACTCCTCGTGGGCTGGCGCTCTTTGCATGTTGTTTTTTTGTTGTGTTTTTAAATGTTTACACCCCAACACCGTGTTTACATTCTTCGGTTGTGGTGAAATCACAATAAAAATACTACTATTATAAATCAAGAATTCAGTGGTAAATATGCAGGTGTCGTGATACCCATTCGACTGTATATGCGGAAGTTAAAGAAGAAATTTGAAAATAAAGCGTGGTCGTCCACGATCAATGTACAGCGATTAAAACCTGCAGAGAGTTGCTCAAACGTTTCTAGCCAGTCCCAAAAAATCGAATTGTAAGGTATCTGCTGAACTATAAATATCAAGAAGAAGCGTGCAAAGAATGTTAAAGCTGTTAAAATTTAAGCCATGCCGTCCAACTTTACTCCAAGTACTTCACGATGATGATTCTGCTAGGCGATTGGAATTCTGTGAGACAATAATTTTTCGCTCAGAAGCTAATCCAAATTTCATGCGAACAATTTTGTGGTGTGATAAGGCATATATCAAACTAAATGGATGCGCTAATCGGCATAACTGCGTGTACTGGTAGGATTTAAACCCTCATAAAGTAATCCAAGCAGAACTTAAGGTGCCTGTTGTTATGTTATGAGGATATATTTCGAGTAATGCATTGATTAGTCCTTATTTTCCTCAAGGAAATGTTAATTCAGAAAGTTAATTACGATTGCTGCAAGAAGTAGTAGTTCCCCAGCTCAGAAACAATCCTGCTTTCAATACCCATTCGCTCATCTGGCAAGATGATGGTGTCCCAGCACATTTCGTTATCATTTCATGTCATTCAAGATTCTTTAAATAACACATTTACAGTAATGAGTGAATTGGTCACCGTGGTACAATCGATTGGCCTGTGCGCACCCCAGACCTTACCCCATGTGATTTTTTTCTGTGACGTAGTATATAAAAGACCGTGTAAGCTTCAAAACCGCAAAATCTTGACGAAATCAGAAACCTAATTAGAAACGCATTTAAACTTGATAATAAAAATAAAACTTGATTGGTAAAAATGTGTGGTTCTGTTCTCAGTCGTTGTATGAAGTGAATACAAAATATAGGTGAACATTTCGAACAGCTACTAGAGCATTGTATGGTAATATATAAGTAATTTCATACAATGAATTTGTTTTCTTGCCTAAAGTGTTTTATTCAATTAACCTATAATGCCTTTAAATTTCTCTTCTGAATAAACTTACATATGCTCTACCCAATAATATATATATAGACTTCTCCATTATTATATTAGTCCTAATAATATAATACAACCATGTTCAATTTAGGAAAACAAAGAACAAACAGTAGATAAACATTATTATTCAAAAATTTAATGCAATAATCATTAATGCAACTGGCACATCGAGGATAGTTTTGGGATATTAGCAAATTCTTGGAGGTTTACACGACTTACTCGTATCTGGCCGATAGTTTGATTCTTCACTGTTCATGGCAGCGACACGTTCAATTTCTACAACAGTTATACAGTTTAGTAACTATTGGTAACAGGTAATTTTCAATATATTCACTAACCGAATCAGCATGTAGGAACGAGTTTTATCTGACGGACACCGTTCTGATTCTTTTTTGAGTACCACTGCTCAAACGAAATGCAACAGCAATATTTAAATTCAGTATCTGATTAAAATTAAATATACGTTCCCAAAAGTATTGATCTGAATATACATCCGGTAAAGTTTCATTGGAAATAAAGCATCTTATATAGCCTTTTCGTCTCCTTAAGTGTAGTTTAGTAATGGTCAGTAGAGATATTTAACCCTGCCTTGACGATATCATCAAATTCCAATTCATAATTCATATCTAATTCATTTCATAACATTATAGAGTATTTATTCTGAATTTAAAATCGCTAATTTGAATACTTACCATCACTCACATCTCTTTTCACAAACGGACGTGATGGAACAAAATTTTCTAGAGCGTGAAACATTTTAGCGGATAATTCACCGTCGACTATAATAGGTTGTTGCGATGTGGGGATAACCTCCATCAATAACATACTGAGACTCAAGGCTAGCACTACAGACCACATCATGGTTTCACTGCAACAGACAGAAGTATGTTATGGATAACGTTAAGGGAGGATAGGCAGCGGACACATGTCTGCAGGTACTGAGACTCACAGCTAGCACTACAGACCACATCATGGTTTCACTGCAACAGACAGACGTGTTATGGATAACGTTGTAGGAGCAGAGGCACAGGACACAGGTCTGCAGGTATTGAGACTCATGGCTAGCACTACAGACCACATCATGGTTTCACTGCAACAGACAGAAGTATGTTATGAATAACGTTATGGGAGGATAGGCGGCGGACACAGGTCTGCAGATATTGAGACTCATGGTTAGCACTACAGACCACGTCATAGTTTCACTGCAACCGACAGCCTTATGTTATGGATAACGTTATGGGAGGATAAGAAGCGGAAACAGGTCTGCAGGTTTTGAGACTCTTGATTTGCACTACAGATAACATCATGGTTTCACTGCAACATACAGACATATGTTATGGATAACTTTATGGGAGGATAGGCAGCGGACACAGGTCTGCAGGTATTGAGACTCACGGCTAGCACTACAGACCACATCATGGTTTCACTGCAACAGCAGACGTATGTTATGGATAACGTTATGGGAAGATAGGTAGCGGAAATAGGTCAGCAGGTTTTGACACTCTTGATTTGCACTACAGATAACTTCATGGTTTTTACTGCAACAGACAGACGTATGTTATGGAAGGATAGGAAGCGGAAACAGGTCTGCAGGTATTAAGACTCACAGCTAGCACTACAGACAACATCATGGTTTCACTGCAACAGCAGACGTATGTTATGGATAACGTTATGGGAAGATAGGTAGCGGAAATAGGTCAGCAGGTTTTGAGACTCTTGATTTGCACTACAGATAACATCATGGTTTCAATGCAACAGACAGACGTATGTTATGGATAACGTTATGGGAGGACAGGCAGCAGACTCAGCTCTGCAGGTATTGAGACTCTCGGCTGGCACTACAGACCACGTCATGGTTTCACTGCAACCGACAGACGTATGTTATGGATAACGTTATGGGAGGACAGGCAGCAGACACAGCTCTGCAGGTATTGAGACTCTCGGCTGGCACTACAGACCACGTCATGGTTTCACTGCAACCGACAGACGTATGTTATGGATAACGTTATGGGAGGACAGGCAGCAGACACAGCTCTGCAGGTATTGAGACTCTCGGCTGGCACTACAGACCACGTCATGGTTTCACTGCAACCGACAGACGTATGTTATGGATAACGTTATGGGAGGACAGGCAGCAGACACAGCTCTGCAGGTATTGAGACTCTCGACTGGCACTACAGACCACATCATGGTTTCACTGCAACAGACAGACGTGTTATGGATAACGTTGTAGGAGCAGAGGCACAGGACACAGGTCTGCAGGTATTGAGACTCATGGCTAGCACTACAGACCACATCATGGTTTCACTGCAACAGACAGAAGTATGTTATGGATAACGTTATGGGAGGATAGTCGGCGGACACAGGTCTGCAGATATTGAGACTCATGGTTAGCACTACAGACCACGTCATGGTTTCACTGCAACCGACAGCCTTATGTTATGGATAACGTTATGGGAGGATAAGAAGCGGAAACAGGTCAGCAGGTTTTGAGACTCTTGATTTGCACTACAGATAACATCATGGTTTCACTGCAACATACAGACATATGTTATGGATAACTTTATGGGAGGATAGGCAGCGGACACAGGTCTGCAGGTATTGAGACTCTCGGCTGGCACTACAGACCACATCATGGTTTCACTGCAACAGCAGACGTATGTTATGGATAACGTTATGGGAAGATAGGTAGCGGAAATAGGTCAGCAGGTTTTGACACTCTTGATTTGCACTACAGATAACTTCATGGTTTTTACTGCAACAGACAGACGTATGTTATGGAAGGATAGGAAGCGGAAACAGGTCTGCAGGTATTAAGACTCACAGCTAGCACTACAGACAACATCATGGTTTCACTGCAACAGCAGACGTATGTTATGGATAACGTTATGGGAAGATAGGTAGCGGAAATAGGTCAGCAGGTTTTGAGACTCTTGATTTGCACTACAGATAACATCATGGTTTCAATGCAACAGACAGACGTATGTTATGGATAACGTTATGGGAGGACAGGCAGCAGACTCAGCTCTGCAGGTATTGAGACTCTCGGCTGGCACTACAGACCACGTCATGGTTTCACTGCAACCGACAGACGTATGTTATGGATAACGTTATGGGAGGACAGGCAGCAGACACAGCTCTGCAGGTATTGAGACTCTCGGCTGGCACTACAGACCACGTCATGGTTTCACTGCAACCGACAGACGTATGTTATGGATAACGTTATGGGAGGACAGGCAGCAGACACAGCTCTGCAGGTATTGAGACTCTCGACTGGCACTACAGACCACGTCATGGTTTCACTGCAACCGACAGACGTATGTTATGGATAACGTTATGGGAGGACAGGCAGCAGACACAGCTCTACAGGTATTGAGACTCACAGCTAGCACTACAGACCACATCATGGTTTCACTGCAACAGACAGACGTGTTATGGATAACGTTGTAGGAGCAGAGGCACAGGACACAGGTCTGCAGGTATTGAGACTCATGGCTAGCACTACAGACCACATCATGGTTTCACTGCAACAGACAGAAGTATGTTATGGATAACGTTATGGGAGGATAGTCGGCGGACACAGGTCTGCAGATATTGAGATTCATGGTTAGCACTACAGACCACGTCATGGTTTCACTGCAACCGACAGCCTTATGTTATGGATAACGTTATGGGAGGATAAGATGCGGAAACAGGTCTGCAGGTATTGAGACTCACGGCTAGCACTACAGACCACATCATGGTTTCACTGCAACATACAGACGTATGTTATGGATAACTTTATGGGAGGATAGGCAGCGGACACAGGTCTGCAGGTATTAAGACTCACAGCTAGCACTACAGACAACATCATGGTTTCACTGCAACAGCAGACGTATGTTATGGATAACGTTATGGGAAGATAGGTAGCGGAAATAGGTCAGCAGGTTTTGACACTCTTGATTTGCACTACAGATAACATCATGGTTTTACTGCAACAGACAGACGTATGTTATGGAAGGATAGGAAGCGGAAACAGGTCTGCAGGTTTTGAGACTCTTGATTTGCACGACAGATAACATCATGGTTTCACTGCAACAGACAGACGTATGTTATGGATAACGTTATGGGATGACAGGCAGCAGACTCAGCTCTGCAGGTATTGAGACTCTCGGCTGGCACTACAGACCACGTCATGGTTTCACTGCAAGCGACAGACGTATGTTATGGATAACGTTATGGGAGGACAGGCAGCAGACACAGCTCTGCAGGTATTGAGACTCTCGGCTGGCACTACAGACCACGTCATGGTTTCACTGCAACCGACAGACGTATGTTATGGATAACGTTATGGGAGGACAGGCAGCAGGCACAGCTCTGCAGGTATTGAGACTCTCGGCTGGCACTACAGACAACGTCATGGTTTCACTGCAACAGACAGACGTATGTTATGGATAACGTTATGGGAGGACAGGCAGCAGACACAGCTCTGCAGGTATTGAGACTCTCGGCCGGCACTACAGGCCAAACGTGGTTTCATTATTAATGGTAATTATCAATCTTTATCATTCAACAATTTCTACGTCAGTTTTAAAATACAGAGTGCGTAGACCATAAACGTATTAAAAATACTGTCACACATATACTTAACCACACATAATTTCTCTCATCATTGAGCCATCCTTGATATATTTTACATCAGAACCAGATAATTAATCGTGTTAGTTTTTTAATTGCATCCTAGCAGCTCATTATAAACTCGCCAACTGTTACACAGAAGTATGTCTCGGGTAACATTGTGACAGAAGAGGCAGCTGTAACATGTCTGCGGATGGTGAGACTCATATATCACAGCATAAATTAATAATTACAGTCAGTAATTCCCACTTGTGCGCGCAATTGCAATAAATTACATTAATACAATATTAATAATATTATAATATTGATATAATATAATATTAATATAATATTGTAGTGCACGATAATATCACATTATAAGCGGTTTGACTAAGTATAAAACTGACCTTGATTCTATTAATTGCGTAACAATATTAGACATCTGTTTTTTATTACAAGAGCAAAATTTCATGGGCTCTAAGACAGAATAACAACATTTAAGACAGAGAGCAAACCTATGTTTTATTTATTACTTTTCATAACTATATACATATTGTCTTCCCAGTGTACTTAAATTTATTTCCTGATTTGATGTGTATAATATATCAAACATTTTTTTTAACATCTGTGTTCGGTAACTTCGAGATATATCAAAAAATAAAGCTATTTGCATACACGTAATTAGTGAAGTTTAAAAATACGATTCAAATTTTAGAGTTGATCACTGTATTTATTCAAACAACTCATAACCAAAATGGTAATAAATTTCATTAAAACAATACTTTTCCAATATAGTTTATTTTTTGTACGAGGCGTATCTAAACCAAATATTTCGTCATCAGGTAACTCGTCAATACATATGTACATAATTTTTATTACAATTAATATTAAAACACTATATCATGTAAACTCAACCAATTGAATCATGTGATTTAGTTACAAATATAGGCATGAAGTTAGTATCTTTCATTAATCTTACCATTTACGTCCTACATCACAAACAAACTAAAACTATCTGCCGTCTTTTTTAAGCATTTAAAGAAATTTGCAAATCTGAAAGTAAGAAAAAAACATGCACAGAGCAAAATACGGTTCCTTTTTTTAACCCTCGAAAAGCAAGGTTCTAGCAAATTTATACTTCTAATTAAAGCATTTTTTACAGTTAAAAGTAATGGCATTATTCTTAAAATTAAATGTATTATTGCAATTACGTGGTGATTAGGCCTATATTAAAACTTACCGTAAGAAAAGGATGTACGTAGTTGAGTGATACAAGTTTTGCATTCAAATGCTTTATATACACAGATTGCACGTGTTTTTGTAGTTTATAAGTATCTACATCCCATTTACTGCTGTTCATCATCATTTATGCTCTAAGTAAATGTTTTATTACTGAAAACTATTGAAAGAGTAATACTTTTACTAGGGCGTTTTAGACAATTAATATTCTGTTTTTCAGTTAATGTCATTTTATAGTTATTAATTTTTTATTCTGATTATATTGCATTATTCTTATATCATTATTCTTGCATAAATTGAAGTGTAATTGACAGATTATATTCAATTATCAACTAAATGTGATACAGAAGTGGTAAACGGTAAATTTACAATAGATTGTTTCCTATTCTGTTACTACAATAAACTTTTAGTATAAAGCTAAATTTATTGCCATGAAATATGCAGTGGTGCGTAAAATGTACACAATAAATTTATCACCACCTTCGTTTAGACAGAACGGTTACTGTGTGGACTAACGTAATTATACTTGAAATTATTTGAACAGCAACTGGACCAAAAATATTTGTAACAGTCAAGATTATATCAAATGTAATATTAAAAAAAGCTATATAACATTCATTAAACGTAATTTTACTACAAGAATAGAGAAATTCAGTTATTCTTACTTATATTGAAATACAAGACAAGAAGTTTCGTAATGTCACATAAAAAACACAAAATCTAGTGATATAAAAATCTGTAGCTAAATGAAAAAATGTATAAGTAAACCATTTTCTACTAACTAAATATACGCTATATCTGAATTTATGTATTGAAAATATTTTTCATCAGTTGGATTCAAGCTCTTCACGGATCTATTTTTTATAATTGCATGATTTTGTCTTTATGTATCTACAATATAACAAAATCATAATATTATTATTATTATTATTATTATTTAAAGCTTCACCATTAAATAATGCCACTAGCTTCTACAACATTTAAGGCTGATTCACAAATATTACTTTTTTGGTGGGTTATTTGTGAATAAATAGGTTATTCTCTTCACCAAATCAATGTGAACTGTATAAATATTAATTACAACAAATATAAAAAAATAAATTAAGGAAAGGATCAAAATAAACATTACAATGACAAGTAATTTCATTTATGTGTGTGAATAACTACACAATATTTTTATTGTCTTAAATTAAGACCCCTCGGATATCTTGTTTTAAGTATACATTATTATGTAGTATTAAGGTTTTCACGTCTGGAATTTCTGAGATTCTACTTTTAACTTTTATGGTGTAACAATTTTCTAAGTAATTTTGTTCGTGTACATGTAGAGAGTGACTGCTAATGTCCTTCTGAGCCGCTATTAACAATGTCAAATCGATGGTCAGATACTCGTTCGCGTAGCCGAAAGGATTCGGTGTTTGGCCGATATACTGTTTTAACAGAAGTAACAAAATAGATATGTCACAGTTGATATTCCCTTTGCTTGATCTCTTATAATAGTTTAGAACGTTTACTTATTAACATTATATTACAGGTGCCACAGTAAGGTTTAGCTAGATATACAAACAAAGGGCTGTGATTCCTTATTTACCTTTTAATATTAGTTGTGATAATAAATACAACTCTTTGAGATTTGGAAATTAAGTATTTATTTTATTGAGGTTTGGAAGAGTTTAAATGCTTTCTCCATGTTTGAGTTGATTTTGTCGAGGCAAGAATAAAATTTTGTTTCAAATTTTTGGAATTGATCGTTATGGGAAAAATTATTATTATTATTTGATGGTTGATTCAAATTGTTCTTGATAACTTTATAAGGATATCCTAATTTTCTAAGACCATAAGCTAAGTTATTAATATAATCAATAAACACGTTTTCATCGCTACAAAGGTCTTTCACAGAAATTGAGATATTTTCAATTCAATAACCCCGTAATTAAATTTGCAAACGGAGCTATCCTTGGTTCTAATATTATTTTACTTATAGATATCATTTATTCTTATATCAAAAACAGGTAATTATTAAAATAAAATATATTAATTTAAGTAAGAAATAAGTAAAAGGATAAAATTCAGTAGGTCTTCTGTTGAGGAAATGTTTGACCGGAACTGTTATACCACCATCATCTGATATGTTTGTGTACACTGTAATGTGGAATCAACAATAACTAAAATCATGTTTATGAAACTGGTTGGTTTATTTTTGATAGGTTTGAAATGAAGTAGTCAATTTTCTTTACTAAGGTTTGTAGTTGTTGTTGTCTCCATATATATGGATTTTTTTATAAGATAGAAAGTTGGAGATCTGGGAATTAATAAACATGGGAGTTAATTAATAAATATTGGTAGTTAATACATTTATTTTTTTAAGATATACCATTCATTTTTCCCATGCTCTTTCAGAAATTATATAAAAATATATTTGTATACACACTTATTGTATATACTTCTATATACATAATTATATATACTAGAAGTTACCTGCAGCTTTGCCCGCAATCTCCTCATCTTGTGCTTTATAGTAAAAGATATATAATAAACTTTTCATATATACACATATATGTATATATATATATATATATATATATATATATATATATATTTATTTATTTATATAGTCTCTTAGAGCAGTTTCAAAAGAAAACTACAATTTTTCGTACAATATTTCGTTGGAAATAACAACTTTTTCAAGTACACTTTTAAAATATACACAGAATCTTGTATATACAATAAGCTACTTTTCTTAAATAGTCATTTTTAAGAAAAGTAAACTTTTTTATTAAAAGTTATTGTTTTCTACAACTAGCTACAGTTTATTTTATTGTTATACAGAAAAATATCTGCTAACGAGTATTGGGAAGTAATACTAATAGTACGGGCGTGCCGACACGGCATTGTCAGCTGTTCTGTAAATTCGTTAGGTGCTTGGATATTTCTATCCGTAAAACCTTTCTTGGCGCGTTAACAATATAAGTTTTCTATGGACGTTTCAATGGACTGTAAGACCTACTCTCTTCATGGTTATTTGACGTTATGGATACACCTATACTTTAAACAGCAACATATAAAGAAAACCATATATATTTTTTTATTTGATTACAGTTTTTCATCATTTATATATGTTTTTTCTTTTATTGCTTTGTGATTTTTTACTGTTTAGAAAAAGTGTAAATTTTATCATTTGGAAAATGACTCAAACTGCAATTTTTGGAGAAATGCCCTTATAAACATGTTTTTACGTAGTAAATAAAGTGTGGTTAAAGAGATAACGAAAATTAGATGACATGGCGCTTTTTTAGTCAGGCAACAACAGATCTGCCGGCACACCAACACTATTAAGAGTTTAACTTAAAAATTACTACCGAAAACATTATTACTGTTATTTCATTAAGTGTATATAATAAATAATCTGACGAACTTTAGATGAATAACTATAGTATGCATAGTATCATTTATAACTTTGGACTGACTGTCCTCACGTTATCTCGAAAAGTATTGAGTTATGGACTTGATCTTTATCATGAAGTTTCAATTCTATATAGGTTGCATGGAATTTGATAATGGTGTGGCCCTCTATTGAGTTTACTGAGCATTAACGAAGGCTAACTTTATGCAGGATATCTCGGGAACGGATTGAGCGTTTACTTAAAACTTAACTTATTTTTCCTCTACTCAGAGGATTGTTGAAAAATTCTGATATCTGTCTTCCACGAGACATTTCGAGAAACGAGATGTGCACTGTATTTCAAGTTTTGCATGGAAATGTATTGCTACATAGACAAGTTATACTTTGATAATGCTGAATATCATTCCGTAGAAATTGCCTGAAAATAGGCGAAATCTACCACTGATATGGATGTATCCACAGTGGCCATTAATAAACTATGGGTTTGAGGTTTAGATGAAATTTTACCCGTAGCAAGATGAGATCGATAAGATCGAGTTAGATAATATGAGCTCACCTAATAGAAGGTCCTGGACCTTAGCTTCTTCAACCTGTTATGTCCGATTATCTGCGCATTTGTGTCTAAGAGCTTGGAAACTTTCCGTTGGTTTAAGAGGAGGTATATAATTATATTAAGTTTATGTCATTCATAGAATTATTAAAATCGTTTTGGTTCAAAGAGGTACATTGATTATAAGTTCATATTTGTTATATACACAAAATCCTGAGCATTCACATAAAGAATGAACAGAATATTATCTTATTGAACCACGTAGTACATAATGTGGAATTATGTCCAATTAATCACATTAAAGTCAGAGTAAGCACAAAAAACACCACAGGAAAGTTTGCCATTGATAAAATGTTAAATATGCATTTGAACTTTTACAGGGTGGTAATATTGCGTCTTAATTTATAGTTTTATCCAGTTAGTAGCTACACGTAAGAAAGTAAATTTATTTTCCATTCGTATAACAAAGGACCCATTTATCACTCACGTTCTAACGCGCGTGGTATTTAAGGTTTTTTAATAAAATACAGAATACAGAAAGGAATAAAGTTAATGTCAAGAAATGGATCGGAAATTTTTAGATAGAAGTTTGTATATGGAATATAATTAAAATACGTAACAGGTTTTAGAGAAGAATGTAAATTGAAATTATTGATTGAAGTCAGTGTTTTAACAAAAACTAAAATCCCTGTTATTCTTCAATTGAGCGTAAATGAGCTTATCAAAATAGCAGAGTCAGCAGTTTAAGACTGAAAAGTAATTACGAGAATAGAATGTGCATCGAAAATAAAGAGCTCACAATACTCCATGAATAAGACAGAAACACCGGTTAACGTACAGCGTAGATTTAATTTTGGAAAATCATACAAAAAGTGTGTTAATTTTACCTGCAATATTACCTGTGTTTTTATAGTGTAATATTTTCATAAAAAAATATTGTATTTCTCAAAAACATGTGTGCGTTTATTGATATGGTCTATATATAAAAACACGTATTGTATCAATGAGAAGTAATGCAATTCTTCGGCAACTCTAAATATTACTTGGTACTGATTTACGGTCATTAGGCGTGGAGTCTAACTGACTAATAATTAAGTCATTAACTACCGATGAATCTCGGTATGCAAGACTCCCTGCATACCGGGAATGGGAATTTCGTTCTCTTACGCATGAGAATTTACATTTTTAAAGGAAAAAGATAAATTTATTTTTTAATTCTTTCTTGGGCACATTTGTCTTTTTAATTTTCAAGTAAAAATATAAGCCATAATAACTAAAAAAGTTTTAAATGTAAATATTTGGATAATATTATGATAAACTATTAGTTATATGGAATAATTAGTAGGAAATAAAAATTGTCAGATATAGTTATCATCAGATTTTTCTTTCAAACTACCCACGACTCTCCGTTCGTTCGACTCTCCGCTATTTCCTTATTCTTATTGCATAATGTTCCCCAGACCAACCCCCCTTGGGTTTAACCGTCAGGAGTTATTAATATTCGTAGCGTTTTAAGTTCAAAAAATTAAAAACAATTTTAGTTAGCCTATCTTTATAGTAGGAGGTAATACCAATTTTATTTAAGTAATCCTTAAATATTCTCATCTTCTAATAGTTTTGAAGTTAAATATTTTTAACCATCTACAAATCGTCTCTACAACCATACATCTGCACAGGATTCTAGCATGTTCTAGTAGTTGCAATTTTCTATGAACTGGAATATCCTACAGCTTAACACACCAAGAAGACGAAATCAGGATTTGAAGTAATTGGGAGCAATCAGTATCAGAAAGATTCCGAAACAAAGATACTGTTTCCAAAGGCAGAACTCTACAGTCTCTGTCAAGATTAATTTGTTGAAACTTGGCTAATGATATGTATTACAAAAGTTCAGAACCTTTATAAGGTTCAACCTAGGAGTCTATTCAGGTGCTCCTAAATTTTGGGAGATTTGAATCGCCAAGGGCCAGGAACACCCTCAAAAACTTTGATGTAAAATAGCAATTCATTGGCTGGAAACATCTAATAACTAAAACATTATAAGGCAACGTCTGCTTGCACCCACAGGCGGAAAATTCTCAGAGAATGATAACATCTATCGGCTCGAATCATCTAATTTAAAAGATCCCTCAGAAGTGAATACCCAGAGGCCTAGAAGTCTGATATGGACGATATTGACTGATAGAATCTGGTACTTCTTATATTATGGAATATTTTGAGCCAAGAATACCACCCTTGAAGAGTCAAGTTGCTTCCAAAAGTGAAAGCAATCAGAGAAATAAGATGTTATAAACAAGAAGCTTCTATTGAACAAAGACAAATTGGCTACAAACACTAAAAGCTTCCAGAGGTTAAGAGCTCCCAAATTCCGGGAGCTCTCAAAAGATCTTAAGTGACTGCAAAGAGGGTGTTAGAGGGAGAAAGTTCTGAAAGGTTAGGAGAATAAATACAGATATTCATGACAAGAGTTTATTAAGAGGCAAATATCGAGAATATATAGGAAACTCCTTATATAAGCGAAGCTAAGAATTGAAAGCTTCTAGAATCTAAATTATTCACCTGTGTATCTTTAATATAATGTCTAGTGAGCTAAAATTTCTCGTCTGTATGTTGTTTTGTAGAGAGGCAATTCTAAAGTTATCATCAGACGTATTTCGTACTAATTGATTCTAAATATAGTTTTTGTTATAACTTTCTTGTTCTCTGGTTGAAAACTATTGACAGTTTTAAAATTTTCGTGCCTTTAGTTTATTTAAACCAATTTAGGGACCAATATTTAAAGGAACATAAAAATGAGAAGGGCCTTAATGCAAAAGATATTTAAATGATACTTTTAAACCAGATATGGATAATTTGAGAATACATTTACAGTTAAACCTATAATGTAAAACATACGAACTTCCTTTACAAATAATAGCTGAATATTGGTAAGACGTACTTGTCATATATCATACATATTTACTGGCGATCCTAGATGCAAAAAGAAATGGCGAGCTCTGTTCAACATTTTAAAATCTAAAAAAATGTCACAGTATCAACAGAGGGTTTGTACAAACTCTGTATAATGAAAATGCTTACTCAATTCCAAATACTCTCCATCTTGCTTGATTTATTTGCCCAATTGGTGAGTCCATAGTTTGAAACATGTTTTATATTATCATTCAACAATGCCAGAGAATAAATCTCTCTCATTGTTTTAACTTCAATGTTGTTATATATGAGCCTTTTCTTCCCCACTCCATACGTGGATATGAGGGAATTCCGAGCTAGGTGTTTTGAATGAGGTGCATAAGGTAGTAAAATGATGCTATTTTTTGCAAAGAATTGTATGAACTCATTGTATTTTTATTCAAATGCATTACATAAGGTCCAGGTTCATAAAAATCCATTTACATAACACACTACAATTTTTATGTAAGTAGTTTACAAGGTAAGAGTACATCCGACCACATCTTGCGTAATTTGCTTTGCTGATATAGACTTTGAAGTAATCTACATAATTTCGTTCTTAAGATTTACTCAGGATGCAAAATTTCAATTCTATTGGTAGTTTATTTTCGAGATATCGTGCTGAAAGAGGGATAGATGTAAAGGTAGACAGAAAAAAGTTTTTTTTTAGTTTTAAAGACTATTAAATAATAAACTTTTGCTAACGCGCAGCCAATAATATGCAAGTGACGTATAAAACCCAATATTTAATTAAAATAAAACATATTTTATACGGTTTAGATATACAAAAAACACCAAAAGTTTATTGATTGCTTGTTAGTAATATTAAATATTTAAAACAACTATACCACGGAATGATGATAACTATTTCAGACGTACTTTATAGAACATGAATCTAATAATTGTGTAATAGTTACTCTCAGACTGTAATTTAAATACATAGTAACTATAATTTTAATTTATAATAATACACTTTAGTTTATACGTTATTATAAAAATACAAATGAATACAGAAACATTTAATACAGTATAGAGTTCTATAATAGCTTGAGGAATAAAAAGTATTAATCAGATGCTATATGTAAATATATATGTAAATATATATGTATATATATATATATATATATATATATATATATATATATATATATATATATTTACACATAGCATCTGGTTAATACTTTTTATTCCTCAAGCTATTATAGAACTATAACTATATATATATATATATATATATATATATATATATATATATATATATATATATTTGCGATAGACTTTTAATCAAGATATACATAAAGTAGTACAACGCAATTGTAATAAGATACATGCTACTTAAATCAAATATGATTTGTTTTGTTTCACTTAAAACATTTTTCATTTAATTTTTATCGAAAAAAATTACTAAATTTAAACATATACAATTAGGGTGTATCTGTGTGCAAGTAACGTTTTCTTTGAATTATATTGTTTGTTTCTAATTAATCATTATCTCTTTATTAATTAAGAGTATTGGTAATATTTTAATATTATGTTTGACATGGGAATAATATTACAGCTATGTTTTATATTTTGATTAACCATATCATGTTCATACGATATGTTCAATAATAAACCACCAACACTATTAGGAATATAATAATATAATATTTGTATGAATTATGAAATACCTTTAAAAAGTTTAAGCGCTGAACTTGATACATATACATCTTGGGTATTAACTCAAGACACTCGTATGAAAAAGTTCATTTAAAAAGGACACAAATAATTTTTATATTACTACATTCTTATTGTTCTCAAACCCTTACCATAACTTATTGGGCAAAAAGGCTGTTTATCAGAACGAGAGGATTCGAGTGATATCACAGAAATATTTGTACATCAGAAGAGCGGCTTGTAAGTTCCTAAAATATTGATGGGGGAAGGTGTGATAGAGTGCTTCATACCCTTGTAAAGCTTTCTAAATGGCTTTAATATATGTAATATTAAAATATGTTTATATTTTTTCGATAATTGTATCACCATTTGTTATTGTAATTCTATTCACTACTCAGTAGCATTATAGTTATCATTTCAAAATACTAGAACTCATCCGTGGCTGTATACGTTATTTCCTGTTGAATAACAGACATGTCATTTAAAATGGCTTACTAAAAGCTTCTGAAAATAAGTTATATACATTGGACAATATTCCAATTTTCCAATTTATTTAAAATAAATTGTCTTTTTAAGTTTAAAAACGGATGGAGAGTAAAATAGTTTTCATGAGTACCAATATAATACTTAAATTTTACGCAACATACCACAATATATGTATGAATGACTAAAAATTTCAGTCATACACGATCTATATTAGGCCACAGGTAGGAAAGACTAAATCCGTAGTAATGTTAATTAAAGCTCTGATGTAAATTACTATGGAAATTTTGAATCGGAAATAGACATTCTTAAGGTCTATATTATTTCTGTGTTCGTTGTTAAGAGGTTCAAAATTTACAAAATTACCACTTGATCTTATTCCGGGGTTAATGAGTGAAGAAGCGTTTATAGTTTGCAATATTGTGTTAAGTGCTAAATGTCACCTTGCAAGTATAGGAAATAGGAATAAGTAGAAAATAAAATATAGTTCTTCCATAATTTAAAACCCAAACCAACCCCTATATATGGTCGATAGTTCATGGAAAATCTTTTCTTTTTTTCTGAGAACAAATGTGTCAAATTTAAACATTGTATAAGACATTGGGATATTAAAAAACAATAACATTAATTTTCCTTGAAAGAGGGTTGGAGCACTTATGGGCGGATTGTCTCCACGAAAGTCGGCTTCCTAGTTACGTATAATGGCATTGAGGATTATTCTGTCTGAAATTTGATAGGACAGTTGTAAGTTTAAAAATAGTTTTTTTTAAGTTTTGTAACCTTTTCCAACCCCTACGCATGGTTGAACTTGAAATATTTCAATCTGTATTTTAGGGCATCGTAAACGTGTGCAACATTTATTTATTCTGGGACAGCGGATGGCTGGAAACAAAGATACAGTTCTTTTTAGAGCTGAAACTCTAATTAATACCCTTTTTGTGGGTTCATCTTCAAGAAAATTCTTTTTATCTGTTGAGAACATAAGATTTAATATTTTTGGACTTCGAGAAGTTAAAAAAAAATATAGTTCTTATAGAATTTGTAATCATATTCAACCACTATGGGTGTTTGAACTTTATGAAATTTGTTTTTATTTTGCATACGTGTACCAAATTTGAACTTTTGTGATTCGGGGAATAATAAAATTAGGGATGAGTCTCTTGGTGAGTGAGAAATTTCTTTTATAAACAGACATTACTCTAAACACATTGGGATTAGATGAATTTGAACTAAAACTAGTATGCACAGCAGTAATTACAAGACCGGTGTTACTAAGGAAGAAGCCGCGAGCTAACAGAGGCCGAGAACTACCAGAAGCCGGATGCTAGAAAAGGCCAGGACAAGCCAGAGGACAAGACCTTTCAGAAACCGAGAGTTCGCAGAAGGAAATTAATGACCCGACTGAGTCTTCTTAAAACTCATGAAGTCCTAGCCATTCTGTCCCTAAGAACGATTACTCTTGGTATAATAAATACTTCTAGAAACTTGAAATTCGCAAATGACGTATATGTGAGCCCAATGTAAACTTTCTGAGATATCGGAAAATCGCAGAATTAGTCAGTCACTGAGTGAAGCCTTTTATATATAGAGATATATAAGATGGGCCAGCTAACCGATCATATTCACAGATCTTTCTACCCAAAATTATGTGATTTATTAAAATTTATTTGGGAGGAGAGAAATACAACTATGATCACACAGGCCAGTCTAGATTGGGTTTCATATTGTTTGTGTGTAAACCAAAAAGATTGCTGAAACCACTCCCTGTACAAATAATATTCTGAAAAAAAAAAATATTTTGTAACAAAATACCTGTGCAGAATGAAACCTGTTTATGAATTAATCAGTTATTCGGATTGAATAAAATTTATTCGGATTGGGAGAGGTCAGTACTTTTTAAAATTTTTTTATTAACTGGCAGATTTCATAGTGAAAACAGATTTATTTACCTTTAAAAAAGGCAGCCGGTCTTTACTAAATGTCTTGTAACAGGCCTTGATGATGATCCATGCAAAATAATTAAGCTACTATTTCGTGTTATTATGTTACATTTAAAGATTAAAATATAATATGATAAGATTCTTTACAGTTTTATTTATTATTATTGTTATTTAACAACAAACAATTTACCTTTGCCATAAAGTTTATTCATAAGACCAATGAAATATTATTCGCTATTAACACTCAGCCAAATCATCAAACATTTTTTGTTTATAAAACAACGAAGCTTCATGGAAAAATATAGGTCAATAGATGAGTTCGGATAAGGAGGAAACATAGATGAAATTTCATCAGTAATAAAACTATAGGTTATATAAAACCGTTTACCTAAAGGCCATAAATAAACGATTCGCAAGATTGGCATGGCTTTAGCGATATTGGAGGAACATTTGTACTCAGAGGAGCTTCTCGTAAGCTGCTGAAATATTGACGGGGGAGAGGACAGGCGAGATGGGATACTTCACGGCTCTTTAAAGCGTTCCAATCGGTTATGTTCTTTTTTATGTTGATATCTGGGTTATTAATTTATCATATTAGGGGAAAAGATTAAACAACTATATAAACTGAAGTTTATTACTTTAATATTAATCTCAATTTAGTCAAACAACATTACTACTCACTCAATCTTGTTATAGCTGCAGCTATCCCGGTGTTACTAGACGTTACGGGCTTAAGATGTTTGTAAATGACATTTGTGTTCATATATGTATTATTAATCGCACTTTTCAAATTAATAATTGTTGAGCAATGTAAATTGTTATTGAAATACATAGTTGTTTATAAAACCACTAATTACTGTAAATGAGTAATTTAACATTTCACCATTTATTAAGAGAATTCAAGAAATCAAGGATAGTGGAAACAGTAAAGTTCAAATAACAAAGGCTAAAAGGGTATCCATGATGTGTTACTGGTTATTCGTTTTAGGTAGATTATACTACTATATTAAGTAGATATATAATCTATATTTTATCTCGTAGCAGCAATTGCTGAGTTTTTTACACTAAATAAGTCACTAGGACGAACTCGTTCTATATATAAAACAATTAATTAGAACACTCAAATCAATAAATAGGAATTAGAATTAAATTTAAATTAGAAATGATTTAATTTGGAAAACTGTAATTACAGTTCGAATGTAATTTTGAACGTAACTTTCTATTTTTATCCATTTCTTTGCACCATGTCAGTTAGGTATAAATTACCCATCGCTCTTCATTCTGAAATATTAATATATCTTTTTTTTCTTATTCTGGTTCCCTACTACAATTCATCAATTACAATAATTAAAAAAAAATTACAAAATAAATTCTAACTGGTATAATAATCCAGTAAAAAGTTAAATTTTATAATAATATATATATATATATATATATATATATATATATATATATATATATATACGAGATATATATTATATAATATTATATATATAATTATATATATATACATATATATACCTGTATATTATCCAAACAATTATTTTTATTTTAGACATAATAATATCGGTTTAGAGTTCTGTTATTCTATTATTAAGTATTGTTACGAGTAGTATGTAAGATACTAATACTGAGCGATATGAACACATTTTATCGTACTGTGTCCCGTGATGATATCATATTTCCCAACGTTATTTACAAACTCTAAATTTTATATTAAAGTTACAGCTTGATAACATAGTACTTGTGTTTAATCTGTAATTATTGGTAATAAGACCAGTTATGTAGCTTTAAAGAAAACAACTCTTTGTAAGACATACATTTATATTATATTTTACATTTTTATTGTTATTTATATTAAAATATTGATCAACTACCTGGTTGAAATGAAAATTGACGACTTGCTTGAAATAATAAACCTGCGTTCAGTGCGTAGAGGTGGCGAACACAGCAAGTTTACGTGCAAACGATTTACGATTTGAGGGCGTCGTAAACACTTGTCTAGACGTTGTCATTTCCTCGCTGTTTGTCCGTAGCTGTTTGAACTAAGTCGGGCCTGTGTCTGACATACAGAGAATGACTATATTGGATAAATATCACTTGTTTTAATAAACTTATAGACTTGTCTGACTTGACTATGATACAATAAATGAAATGATATTATTGAGCACAAAAATTTCATCACGTTATCTAACTCTAAGGCATTATAATATAAAAATTATTGGAAGAAAGATAATAATCATTGTTACAAGCGGTAAAATACCACTGAAATATAGAGGATTTACGAGGAAATTTTAAAAGAAACTTAATTATTGTAAAATTTTAGGTTGTACACTTAAAACGTATGCATATATTTAAAATTAACCACCACGATGATTGATTGGCTGAGTCTCTCTCACAATTGGATGACGACATCATATGTGTCTTTTTGCATCTCCATCAGTATTTACAGTAAATTTTGAACAGGTTAACTTAGAAAGTTGAAATTTAGTCTGAAACTCCATATCTAAAAACTCTTATTTTAAATTGAAAATTGTGAACGTTGATCAAATGAATGTTACTCTCTGGAAAAATATGTTTAGGCCTACTGTGGGGTGAACGCGTCCTCTCACGCATTAACTCAAAGTAAATTGGTGGGCGTTTAACCCTATGAAACTTGTATGTAAGCAACATAGACTGTATGAAACAAGTTTTTACATAACATTTCTTGTATACAAAAATCTACCTAAATCATAAATTTACAGGGATAATGAATCTGACTACACACCATAATGAATTTTTCTATTGTTAATCTGAAAAGGGTTCAGTAAAAACAATTTAGTTACAGTCAATTTATTACTCATATTCATTTGTTTTTTGTATTCTATATTTTTCATATCAACTGTTTGGAAGCACTCTACCGTCCTAGTTCTACTTGTCAATACACCGTAAACTAATAAATATTACAATAATTTTATAATGTCATATATGTATAGAAATTGCTATCAATACGGTTTGTTTTCTATCAGATTAGATTTGTAGAAAAACATTAAAATGTTTTTTACAATGTCATTTGGATATATAGAAATTGCTATCAATACGGTTTGTTTTCTATCAGATTAGATTTGTAGAAAAACATTAAAATGTTTTTTACAATGTCATTTGGATAAGTAACAACACATTCCCTCAAGTTCCCTTTAATATTTATACGTTATATATCCTTATGTAGATTTTTATTTTGTCACAAATACCTAAAGTAAGTTCCCAGCTATAAAATTTAACAAGATATACGTTGTGATGAATAGAAACATAAGATCTAATAAAGAGAGTACTTTTAAATGATTTAAATAAACACTAAATCCACTGGAAAGAGAGCACCTGACGTTCCACCCAGAGAGAGTGGAAGTTGTTACAGTTTATGTGTAAAGGCGTCAAGTGTTTCGCGTTTATGACTGAATTTTAGAACCTCTAACCTGAGGCTTGTTACTCTCAACCTCTACATTTCGGGAAAGACTGATGGAAATTCAATTAAAATGAAAATAATTTTGCACCGAATGGACTAATCACATGGGGTTGGATACCGCCGACCTCGTAGTAATGAATAATCGATTTTCAAGGTTTATATGTTTAATTGTGGCAAATAAATATAAAAGCACCACCTCTAGATGTTTAAAATAAAATAATTTATTGCCACGTTGCTGCCAAATAGAGTGATAGTGAAGTAAATGATATCCTAGGGGTGGGCCTAATGGTTCCAATGTTCAATGGGAAATTCGCACACGAAATTTATAATTATTAAAACTTAAAATTGACTTCCTTTCACGTTGATGTCGACTCACGAGCGCGGGCGGCAGCATCATGGCCCGATATTGCAGCTGTTCGGAAAAAGTTAAAATTAATAGATTAGAAGTCTAAGTCATGAATGATGGAAGCACTCGAAGTGGAAATCAGAGACTCGGTTTAATTCGCCTAAAACAAAATCAAGACGGTTTCAGCCATTTATCGAGACAATTTAAGATTCATGAGAACGTGGTCTCGTCAAAAGGACATCACCACACTATTATCAATATTAATCTGCCACATAAAACATCAATCATGGTAAGTTACTTTATTATTTACAACTTTACTTTATATTACATTCAAAATTAGATGTCTCGCATGATAGGGCATTATAATACGAAAATATAACTTTTACTTACGGATAAGCCTTGCGAGGTGTTTATCGGCAGCAAGATGGTCAGCTACAAAGTTTTTGAGATAAAAAAAATTAATACGCGTGCCAAGTAGGTTATTAATCTGCCAAGAATTTAGTTCGAAGATCGTCGAATGTAACTTATAGTAACCAGAAACGCATATCAGGGTTGTACAAATAAGTCACATATAGTAAAACTGAATAACGGTACAATTTCCATTATTTCGATTTTGAAAATGGAGATAATCTTAGGTTATTCAGAATCTGGTACAGGTTAATACAGTTGTGTTTTCACTAGTATTCATAAATGAACACATTTTTATAATTTCTTAAATCTATTCGTGATTTTATTACATTGTAGGATTATTCACCCGCATACTAACACAAAAACGATTTCTCCTTTACTTCTTTTAATCTTCACCTACACAGTACAAACATTGGTAATATTGAAATGAAATATAACTGCGTAACCATAAAGCTTCAATATGTAAGAGCTTAAATTAGGGACTTGCATTACTTTTTAGTTACAATTACAAACATAAAATAAGTGTTTTAAACGTAGTTTTTTGACATAAATCTCATAAGTTTCTTCCAATTATTAATTTAAAAACCTTTTAAAAATTTTTATTCTTGGAAATTTTGTTAACTTACTTATTTAGGAGCTACAGTCTACTAAAGTAAAACCATGGCATGTTTAAGATGGTGAGTATTTTTAAACGTAATAAAAAAATAAATTACGATATTTTAAAAGACACAATAAAATTTAATTTGTTTACCAATATATTTTGTATT
The DNA here is from genome assembly GCF_021130785.1 of Homalodisca vitripennis. NCBI lineage: Eukaryota > Metazoa > Arthropoda > Insecta > Hemiptera > Cicadellidae > Homalodisca > Homalodisca vitripennis. The sequence goes on from NC_060212.1 coordinate 71,328,494, forward strand.
GAATTTAAAAGTTTAAATTAATATCTTAATACATAATAAGTCTTAATATAATAAGTTTTGTAATAATCACAACAACATCTTTGTATGTAAATAAAAAATATTTGAAAATAACGCTGCTAATATGTTATTGCTCAACCTACGTTCATATAAACAGCAATAGAAATACTATTATTATTAATTGATGCATACACAGAGTGCTGTGTTTAATGTTAAGAAAACAATTATTATTAGTAAAAATAACGTTTGTTCAAGTTAATATTTCCTTCCTCTTAATAATGTGATCCTCTTTATCCTGTAATGGCAGACGACATACAACATACATAAACATACTGTAATCCTTTGTAACTGACAGCTGACCACAACCATCAAAATCTTTACCTACTTGAGATAGAGCCTCGTGCATTTTATCACATTTCCAGTGAACAGTTTTCTGATATTTACCTTTATATATTACCTTTATCACGTGTTATTTTATTTACTTTCAGTTATTGAGTAATAAGGATAAAGAGCGTATATTTTTCCAATTATCATTTATGTCATTTATTTTAACTTTATGGTAGATACAGTTGTATTGTAGGCTTTAGTTATCTAATTCTTACTAGCGGCAGACGTCCTTTGTTTCAGAATTTATGCAATCATTGTCACCGTCTAAGAATATAATATAACCTTATAATATCTTGTTGTAGGCCTATCTACAAAACTTCTAATAATAATAAATTCAGTGTCAGAGCTATTTAGGAAGAAATTATAGTTTAATTTTTACAACGCAAACTTACTGATCCAACACAGATAGTGAGGCTCCTTACTCAAACTAGAACTAGTAGGTTATCTAATTTAATAAATTAAAATTCTTTTTAATTATAGTGAGAGATAAATTCAGTCCGACACCGAGTACTGTCTTATTAACTACTCGTAACACTTTTTTTACAGTACCTATGGCATTTTTGTTAAACATTTCATTAACAATATACAGGACATTTTAAAGTAAATTATGTATGTAATAACAAAAACTGTATCTAAAAGAATCATTCACATAACACTAAAGAACACTGTTTTCCGTTTTTAAACACTGGTAGTGTCTCTATTAAGATAAGCAAAACTATTACTTCTAACAACCTTCAGACTGCCATCAAAAGTTTAATTGGTCACGTGACTGGACGGACAGACAACTTGAAACAGCTCAAACTGTGATTATTGTGTTCCTGTTTTGTCCTCCCACTTGAACGTGTTCTAAATCTTACAGTCAGCGTACATTGATCAATTTCATGATCACAACTTACAATAGTTTCCCATATATTTTAAGAGTGCTATTTTTATGTGATATAATCAATATTGTGTAAGGCAATAATAGAAACTGAATATTGACCTTTAACAATTATATTTATGACGGAATTTATAGTATAAATGTATTAAAAATATTTTCTAAATTGTATTTACAAGAAAAATTTAATAATTTTAAAATCTATAAATTCAAACCGTTTCTTCACAAACCTGCATACATGAATGGAAAATGGCTTCTTACAAATTCTGGAAGTGTAGATTAAGGATAGAAATATTTATTTAATTAGTTTTATTAAGGAACGTATTGTCTATAATATATCTACTTAATTAAAATCCGACTCTAAAACTGAATAAGCGACGATGTATTTGTTAAGGTAGCCTTAATCTATCTACTCGCCTACAATATATGGAAGGTTTAAAAACCTCTAGGCTCAAAGGAAAACCAAATCATACTGATGTACTTATCTTTTGAGTTAAATATGTCAAAAGGTAAATATACTGGGATAGGTGAAAATTGGTTAATAATATGACTAATGAGTCAAAATCTACGTTGCTTGTAGACTTATATTATACAAATTGGTCTGGGTTCTTATTGTACACCAAGATGCCTACATCAGTGCTCAAAATAGATGATGTAAGTTATATTGGACATGTAGACTCAACAAGTGTTTGATATAAATATACAATAATAAACCTCTTAACACGTTTTATAGATTTTATTTATACAATGTACATTTCAACGAACTCATCATCAGGTAGAAGTAAATAAATTGTATAAATCGTCATATGGTTTAATTACTTTGGCGGCTAAATGTTTGCATTTAATGTCATATGTGATAAATTTATATAGTTTCAAAGTCTATTGAATAATACACTTTTTGTTATAAAATCTTAATAGTAAATTTGGATTAATTTGGCAACTTTTTTAAATTCCAAAATGTTCTTAAGTTGACAAGAAGTGACTTTTTTCATGTTTGTAAAGTTTCAAGATTGTTTTCAATGGTTTTGTATGTATGGCCGGTCTTATTTAAGTGGTCAGCATATTTCCAATTTTATGATATCTGCAATGCTTTTATATGTTCATTAAATTGATGTGAAATATTTCTAGGCCTACTATTAAGTGTTTAAAAAAAAATGCCTAACATAATGCTTGTACTTAATTTGTTATAGCTTCTTTGTACCAATGAGGTGTCACTACTTTTCTGGAATAAATCTATACTAGCTAAATTTATGACTGCTAAGTACTGTATTTACAGTAATGTTATCGTCCCTCACCGTAAGAAAATACCTGTGATGTGTGGTATACATAAATAAACAGTAGGTAAATACTAAGAAAATGATTCAATGTTGCCTTCTCTGTTTCATAAATACAATCTTGAACTTCAGCCGGGCAGTTTTAGCTGGAAGCACTATCGTATAGAGTGGGATATGGTGGTTTCACAGCACTTAGAAGTGTACTGTAGTAACCTCATAAAAAGCACTTATGAAGAAGTCTGTTTAATAACATTGATTCGTAGATCAAAATGTACACAGTCGTTAAAACAATACAATGGGATCTTCCACGTAAGTGACAATACCTGCGTTACATTGTGTAAACCAGGAAACCTGACAATAAGCAAATGGGATTTACGACACATTCATTGTCAGCTTCAATTGTTGTACGTGTGTTAGCGCGTGTCCAACTAATGAACTACTGGGAGCGTTATTGCAGGTTCTCTATTGAACTTGATTTCTCTCTCCTTCTCACCCACCCACCCTATCTCATAATCTCTCTCTCTCTCTCTCTCTCTCTCTCTCTCTCTCTCTCTCCTCTCTCTCTCTCTCTCTCTCTCTCTCTCTCTCTCTCTCTCTCTCTCTCTCTCTCTCTCTCTCTTACTCCACACCCCCATATTTAAGTATGAAATTGTGCCTGTAGACCTAGCTATGTGATGTAATAATGGCTCATTACATGTCCTAAACCATGAATGTCACTATATGGCTGAGCGGCAGCGAAGCCTACCACTCTAAGCGCTAGGCAAAATTAAATTTTTGTCTGGCTGTATGTTCGCACCATATCTAAACAACGAGCTGATCCATAGATGAATTAAATTTTAGACCAGGAACTGTTGAGTTTAATCATGGTGAATGTAATTCCATGGGACTCTGCAATGGTTTTATGGGTAACTTAATGGCAACGAGAAAATCACTGAACAAAAAAGATTTGTGAACAAATGGAGTATAATCATTTAAAATTTCATCACATAGCCTATTTGATCTTGTAACACATGTAGCCTAACTGTTATTAATGACCTACAAATTCAAATTCAAATTCAAATTCAAAAACGTTTATTCAGAAAACATAATACAGATCATGCAGTTTTATTACAATTTATCCCCTCTAGCTTAGCTATTTGAGGGGAAAATCTACATTTAAATTACATAATATTTTATTTTTACCTATTGCTTACATTTTAACATTTATATAACAGTAATTGAATATTTATGATTAGAACATACATATTTACTTAAATCAAGGAAAGATATAGATATTTTAAACAGTTAAAACTGTGTATGTGTGCGTGTGTGTTATTTTAATTGGATGGTTCATGTTTGATGATTGTGGTATTGGCGTGTTTTTACAGTGCTTGTGCGTTGGGGATTTTCGTTTTGTGCGTGAGAGAGGTTGGTACTGCAACTCACTTGCAGTCTTTCTTGATTGTGATGACGTTGAACTTGTTTTGTTGACTGACAGAATTAGATTGCTTGCTGGTCGTTGTTTTATGTTGCCTATTCTGTTGTTTAATTTATGTTGAAAGATGTTTTATGTTATTCAATGTTATAGAGTATTTTTGAGTGTTTATACATGTTTGTTTACCGTGTTGAAATAAATCAAATGTGTTATGTTTAAGTGTAAAATCTGTCCTTACTCTTGTCTACCTAGTGTTGTGAGAAAACCCCGGTACGTGTTAATGTTTCCCCAATTGTGGCTTTATTATTTTGTGTTCGTGTGATACATTTACCTAATCCTATGAATATGGTAAGTAGACTATCCTTCTTTCCTTCAATGCTACTTAAATGCGTAAGCCTTTTTAGTTGTTGCTTATAGATAGAAGATGATTTTTTAACTTGATTTTGAATTTATTTACTCTGAGTTCGTTCAAAATTTCTTCAGGTAACGCATTTAAAAGCATTGGTATCCTAGTTTGCAAAGTACATTTTCCATAACTATTTGCATATCTATTTACAACATATAGTCTCCTTCTTAAATTATAATCTACATTTTCTAGTATCCTATATTCTTCATTTAGAAAGTTTCTGTTTATATCTATATACTTTGCAAGATTATCAAACATCAAAATTCCCAACAGTCTAGGTTCAATGCAAGGGAACAACACTTCGTATATCCTACATAATACTTTCTTAAGATGGATCAGTTTATATTCTGGAGCCTGATAGTAGACAGATATGCCATATACAAACAAAGATTGCACTAGACTAAAGTATATTATTCTCTTTGTAGCCACTGGAAAATATTCAGTAATTTTAGTACATTTGTACAGAACCATTTTTAACATATTTTTTAAATAGGTTACATGCGATTCAAACTTCATATTACTGTCCAAAAGTATACCAAGATGTTTGATAGTTTGATGAAAAACTAGATTTTGACAGCTGCATTGATCTCTACCAGTTATTGTTCTAAAACATTTATGAGAATGACATAAAATGTTGACATTATTGTTCTGTATAGTGTTTCTTGGAGTTTTGAATATTATTGCTTTTGTTTTTTGAGAATTAAGTTTTATTGAATTATTAAAAAAATACTTTACTACCAAATCAAGATCCTGTTGCATATTATTTAGGGCTATATTTAGTTCTTTATTAATTACATAGAATATATTATCATCGGCATACTGAAGTATTTTACCTTTTAATTTTAAACTTGCTAAATCATTTACATAAATGTTAAATAAAATTGGAGATAGGATTCCTCCTTGTATCAGACCAAATTTTTGTTCATATCCACTACTGACAATTTGCCCTATACTAGCAAACAACTTTCTATCTTTAAAATAATCTTTAAACAATTCTAATAGAGGACCTCTTATTCCTATGGCCTTTGAAAGATCAGTTGCTACTGCCAGTACATACTTGTTTTCATTTAGTGATTTGTTAATTTCATTGGTTAAACATTCTAATAAATCTATAGTTGATCTGTTTGGCATAAATCCATATTGAGATTTATTAATTAGGTACTGAGTTATTTACTAGATATTTTTTTAGCTGTTCACAAATATAGTGTTCTAGGATCTTTGTTATTACTGAAATTGAACCTATAGGCCTATAACATTGTAACATCTTTTTACTACCGCTCTTATGAATTGGCCTCAAATAAGTTTTTTTCATGTCAATAGGTATTTTACCATTCTTAACAATACTTTTCACCAAATGTAACAAAATAGGCTGCAGATATACAATATTGTTCTTTATATCTTTTGGTCTAATTTGGTCTGGACCTGGTGCCGATTGGGCATTTAATTTATTAATTACTTTAATTATCATATTTTCATTTATTGGTTGAAAATACATACTTTGAGTTATTCCAATGTCATGGTTTCCGTCATGAAAGTCTTGAATAATATCAAATTTGCTATCAGTCATTTCATTGCTTATACTTTCAACTGATGTTTTGAAAAAATCTTTAAAGTCATCAGCCTTATTTATTACATCTGCTACACTATCTAGACTAAAACTATTTTTTATATTTTCATAAACTGACGGTTTTTTCTTTTTATTAACAACACTATTAATTATATCCCAAGTTTTTCTACTGTTTTTCATATTTTCCTTAATTATTTTAGAATAATAATTTTGCTTTACAATTCTAATTCTGTTTGTTAAATTATTTCTGGCATTTTTAAATAGCCTCATATAATGTATGTTATACCTATCTCGTTTCCATTGTGTCCATAAATACTTTTTATAGTCTATTAGAGCTCTAAGTTCATTATTCATCCAAGGGTTGACTCTTTGGGTTTTTTTTCTATTTGATACCTCTCTAGTAGCCATTGCATAGATTGTATTGAACTTATGAACTAGTGTTTGATAAATGAGCTCGGTATCTCTAATTGCTATAATAGATAACCAATCTTCACCTCGAATACCTTCTTTGACTAGTCTATCTTTTATGATGACGTTATTAATTTCTATTGTATTACAAACACTACTATTTAAGTTATAATTTTTAAGACTAATTGTTAATCCTGTCCAGTAATGATCTGATAGTTTTTCTTCTACTATAAATGCTGTATATTCTTTAGCTATGGTTCTAATATTGATATGGTCTAGGCAAGTTGCTACTAAATTATTACCATAAAATTCTACCCTTGTGGGTTCTTGAATTGTATTTAACGTTCTATTTGTATAAAGGACATTTAAATATTCTTCAGATCCATACATGCCCGTTAAATAACATATATTGATATCCCCAGCCATAAATAGGTGTTTAGCTCTAGTGACTAGATTTGATGTGAGAAATATTTCCAATTCCTCATTAAAATTATTAACATTTTGACTTGAAGGTCTATAGAAAGCTCCTAAAATAACATATTCTTTTTTGTAACTTAATTGTATAACAAGGAACTCTGTTGAATTGAAATGGAATTCTAATGTTATATCTTTTATTTGCAATTCTTCTTTAGTAAAAACCATAATTCCCCCACCTCTACGACCCGTAGGCCTACATTTAGCTACTGAATTGAAACCTGGCAGATTGTAAAAATTACTTTCTTCCTGAGTTACATTAATTTCTGTAAGTACTATGACATCCACAGAATCTAAGGTGTTGCACAAACTTAAAATTAAACTGTCCCAATGTTTTCGCAAACTTCTAATATTTGTACTTATTAAATTTAGTTTTGATTCTGTTTGTAAACTATTTTTATTTAATAAATTTGATGCATCTTTCCAATCAGATATTACATTAAAGTTCCCGTGAATATTCAAATCGATTTCTTCTAAATCAATTGTTGATATTGGTTAATGTGACGTTGAAATTTAGGCTGTTTGAATTTTTATTTTTTTGTTAGTGTGAGGGATCATTACTTTTTGTGCAACCGCTTATCCTACCTTTTCCAGATCTGATTCCGTAAGAATTCTGAAAGCTTTTGACTGGTTGTCTTTTTTCAACATAATTCTATTTCCATTTAGCCATATGTACTTAAACCCTAACCTATCCTTCACTTCTTTGGTTTGTTTCATTAGTTCTGAGAAATAGGGAGTTAGATGATCATTGAAGTATATTGCCCTTTCTGGATGAGAATTTCCTATTAGTTTTGTACTTGGCCTAAACTTACGTGCACTACGGACTACTGTGTCTCTAATGGCTCTAGTCGTACACTGCACTATGATCGGCGCCGGCGAGTGTGCTGAAGGTAGTCTGTGCGCTGTGATGTCTTCTTTTCTGAGCTCGATATTCATGGCCTGGAGCAATCCTGTGATCTTCACTGGGACGTCTTCTTTGTCGTCTTGAGGAATACTGGTCACAATAAAATTTCTACTCCGCCCATACTGTTTCTCCATTTCCATTTCCATTTTCAAATCCCGCATCTGATTCTTCAACTTCACAGACTCTTCTTCCATCTCCTTGACTCGGTCTATGATGTTAGTCATAGTTGCCTCTAACTTACTAATCATTTCAATTATACTATCGACTCTTGAGGCAATTTTATTCTCTTGCCTCAGGAACATTTTATCCAACAGCTTTTTCAAGGCTATGTAAGTAGGATCATCACTTTCAATTTCTTCGTCTGTCAACTCTACACTTTCTGTACATGTTTTACTTATAGGTCTGCACTTCAAACATTCCCACTCAGACCTATACTTTACAGTCTTAGCCTTCCAAGACGTTTTGGTTAGCCCTGCACAGGTGTAGTGCAATTCCGCCTTACATTTACCACATGTAACTTTATCTCCATCACCTGATATTGACTTTTTACAGCTTCCACAAAACATCTGTACGTTATTAAGGCGTATGACTGACAATTAATATGTTTTTATTGTTTGATTAGTAATGAAGACTGTAATGTCTAACCTCAATCTTATAACCTCAAAAGGTACCAGAGAAAACTTTCTTCTACTATCAATGTAGACGGTATTTCTAAGTACAAACCTTTAACTATATTTATAAAACAGATCCTTTCACACCATATTAAAATGTTTTACTTCATAAATTATGTATAGTTACAAAAATTTCAATGAAATAGTAAGCAGCACTGAAAACGTATGTGAATAGGTGAACTGCCATAGAGGTTTTGTAAGACTACCTTTAAATTTTGTAAGAAATTAGCGAAACCTGCTACGTGGACATTGGTGTACCTTTTTAACATTTTACTTAAATTGTAAGAAAAAATAAAAATTAACTGCTATTAAATAAAGATCTATTAAAAAAATAAGTAACAGAATTTTAAAAATTTAAATAGAATGATATACAGTCATGATTATTGGTAGCGGGGTTAGGACCACAAAGTCCTTCCTATAAAGATATAAAGGAAGATTTTGTAGATTTATCATTTTATTTTAAGAAAAGCAAATTTACTGAATAGAAAAAATCATCAACACTGCAATTGTGTGTTTACAGTAGTATACAGTTTATATTACTAAAATATGTCCGTTGAAAATAATTCAGAAATAAATTAGAATGAAAAAGTTACTGATATGGTGATTAAATTGGAAAAAATGTATCATGGTTTTGTCCAAAATTGTTGGAAAGAGGTAATCAGTAGAATTAATAAGGTAGAGTAGAGGTAATAAGGTGGCTAAGTAATTTAGTAGTTGTGTCAAAATCCAACATAATATAAAACAGTTTGTTCAATATTTATTAAGCATGTTTTCACAGAGATATTGCATTTTACAGGATAAACCAATTGCAATTACCTTACTGAAAGTGTTTTAAAATATGCCACAGGGCATATAATAAAAATGCACTTCTTATAAGATTTATTACATACACATTAAAGTTTTAATTTTAATAACATTTTATAAATTAAAATATTCATGTTTTCAAAGATCTAAGTGAGTTTGTCCTTCCAATTATTTTACTATTAAAAATTTTCAGTGTTGTGGTGTTCTAAATATCTAAGTTGGATTTTACATGATAATGCTATTTTGAAGTATCATATAAGGCCTCGTATAGGCATGTCTTATTAAGTAAGATGTAAAAGGTTAAAGAGATTTCTTAACGGATGTAAATTATAGAAACTTTTCCATATCCAAGTAGGACTCTCTGATGATGACGCTTCACCTGGAATCAATGGGACGAAAGGAATTTACATTTTAATCGTAATGTGGAACACATATTTTCAATCCCACTAATATTATAAATGCGAAAGTTTGAATGTTTGTTTATTTGGATGTTTGGATGTTTGTATGTTTAGATGTTTGGAGGTTTGTCCTCGAATCACGCTGAAACTGCTATACGGATTGTGCTGAAATTTGGAACAGGTATAGATTTTGGTCTGAATTAACCCTTAGAGTGCTTTTTACCACCCATAACACATTCATTTCAACAAATAAAGTCGAATTCAAATTTAAAAATTAGTTTGTTTACATTCGAATGTTATGATAAGATCGTAAACGTGTTTTATATTGGATCCGACAGACTGCGCTACGGCACGTAATAAAAAGCGAACTGATACTAACAGCTGTTAATACTTTCAGCTGAAGTTCATCAAAGAGGCAGAAACATTTGTTTACATTTAAAAATTAGAAAATTGTTATTGTAAAGTGCTTGACCAGTAGTGTAATGCAGTTTGCATAGAAGATGTCATTGCCTAATTTTACATTTAGATTGCACCAATGATCAATATACTATCTAATTCAATGAAAATATTATTATACGCTATTATGAAAACAACCTCACTGTACAAATCCGTGGATGTTTGCACATAAGGTAATCGAATTTGATTAGATCGAAGGTAAATGAAAATAGCCGAAAGAAGACGCTTTATAATCGAAATTGGTTTTCGTTGATACATTTTCTTGAAGCCACACTCATCAATAATACTGGAAATATCTTAGATAGAAAATTAATTTAACAGACCGAATTTGATTCTTTATAACCTAATTAGTTTATCGAGATTCATCCATATAAATTAATTGTTCTGAATAACTTATCAACACCTAGCAAAAACCACGAAAGATACAGGCTGGAAATATGATACATACCTTCATAATGCGCCCAAGAGGCTCACGAAGGAACGACTATCAATTATCTCAGCAATGTTTAGAATCTGATTGAAAAAGAATACGTGAATATAGTGTACTGTTTTTCAACGGGAAATTGCGTGCGAAGCGGCGGGAAACTGCTAATATGTAATATTTACTGACATCTTGCATAAAATTAAGGAATCCTGATAAGATTTCTGTTGGCCGCACGCCTTAGAAACTGACGCGGCATGGAGGAAAAATTGTCTTATAATAGTAATATCTAGCTGGGCAAGCAACAGTAACGACTGACGGGACACTTTTGTGCCTAAAGCAGCAATCTGGTTGGGTGGAGAAGATTTATTTTCTTCTAATGGCCAGTTTTGATATTCTAGATTTTTAGTAGATTTTTTTTCAGTTTAATGACGAAGGCCTGATTCAGTCCTAAAGGATAGGACGTTTAAATGGTATTTACGTTTAATGGCTATAATCCATCAGTGAACATGGTATCGTGCTTAGTATAATATGTAATGTAAATAGAGTCCTTATAGCATTGTATTTAAGGGATTTTCAAGAGAACCAGGCATTGATCATATAAGCTATGTATGGTTTTTTTTTACCTTTCACATATTATTACCGGAAATAATAAATAGTATTGATGAATCCAATCCAATAATAATATCTTTGATTACTTCTAGTAACGGTGTTAATAACTTCATCAACTGATTCCATGAGAGTGCTGTGAAGAGACAGGACAAGTTAGCTCCGTTCCGTACGTCACAAACTGTAAAGCTATTCTCCAACTTTACAGAAGTTTGCCTCATCCAAGTATAGTGAGTCGAATGAAGTATTCCAACTTACGCTGTGAGATACAGTATAATAATCTTTACAGCTTCTTTGTTCAACTTCAAATATTACGAATTTTAATTTATATATAATATTTAGAACTTTAGTGATTATTTCATAAGATATAATGCATTAATCATGTGGAGCATTTTAAAGAATAGAAAAGAAACATATAATAAAAACGACCTGTATTCATTGCTTTGGCAACAATATATGCTAAAATATTCCCTAACATCTTCAGTAATTTTCTGGCAATTTTTTATCAAGTGCTAGCTGTTTCCCGTAGCTTCGCACGCTTTTCATAAGCTTTGCCCGTGTATGTGCACTTCTGGTTCAAGTGAATTATATTTCCAACGACGATGTAGAGTTTGTATTGTTGCCACGATCAAGAAAATCTGTCAAAAGTGTATGTTTATAGCCATTGTTTACGTACATGTACTTTATTATAAAGTGGTCTAACACGCAAGCTTTAAGTTCAACCAGAAATGTATTTTGAAGACAAATACATCAATACATTAAAGCTTAGCGCCTTCAAATAGTTTTTCGCTATTTAATATACTTAACTGTCTCGTAATCGCAGTTTATAGTGCAGAGGTGCTTCAAAAACTCTTAACTTTTGCATTGCCGCCTGGTGGCGAGATACATCAATAGCACATAAACCTTCTCCGTCGAAAAATACATTAATATACAAATTTTCATAATGATCGGTCAAATAGTTTACGATTCCACAAAGGACAAACACACAAACATTCATATATATATATATATATATATATATATATATATATATATATATATATATATATATATTGAAGAAATCTTAGCTATATACCATATTTATATTTTAAATAAAGATTAAATTCAACATGGAGGATTCATATTGTTTGCTAATATAAAAAAATACATTTTTGTGTTAAGTTTTTTTTTAATTGGCCTTGTTAATACTTCTTACATTTTTGTAATAATTTTATATTATAAGATTGTAATAACTATCAATATTATACACAGTCTTGCCTCACACAAGAGTACCAATACACGAAATTTATCTAGTAAAACCTATATTTTAGAAATACATGTTAAACTGTTTTGCGTCATCATGAAAAATAGATCAATATTAGTTAAATATAAAATATAGAACATACTAAAGTGTTTAGAGGACAAAGCGAGAACACAAAAACACAGTTTAAGCTGTGTGTCACTGTCTAGTCACGTGACCTTTGGCAATTAAAACTTTTGATGGTCGAAACATTGTTAGCAGTAAGTCCTTCGATCATCTTGATAGAGATACTACCTAGGTTAAAACCAGAAAATAGTGTATTTTTCTGTACCAGTAAATATTATGTGAGTGATTCTTTTAGCTATATCTTTTCCTGTTACGTACTACTACATCTACTTACAACTTTTCTCTGAGCACAATTTTTAATTAATTGTGCTAGATATAAATATTAATAACATTTAGTTTTTCCTCTTAAGGCAAGACATTTTGGAACTAAAGGTTTCATCGTCAGTAACCTCAATAAATGTATAATGTTTATAACAATAAAATTTACGTAGAAAAATATTTTAAAATATGTAGGGTGTGAAAAGATTTAGTGTTAGATTTTATTGAGAAGAAAATAGAAGGTTGCTGTCAGGAAGGTTCATTATTAATTACTTTTTGTGTCAGTAGTATTGTTTAAATCTCATGTTTCTGGTCAATGTAAAACTGATCACGATCATCGCATGTAATTTAATATATTCATTTATTTAATATAATATAATATAAATTTAACATAATATATTTATTTGTTTTACTTTGAAATTTTATCTATGGTTTTATAGTATTTGGGATTGTTATTTGTTTATTTTTTTAAACTTTTTTTTTTTTTTATAAATATATAAAGTATAAAAACCCAAAAGGGCTCAACGCCTGCGGATGGCTGCCAGGAGCACAACTTCCTGCTTCAGGAGCTCCTTAATGACCTCGGGAGGCGTGGTGGTGAGCTGTCCGTGGCCTGGCTTGATCTGGCTAACGTGTTTTGGAATGTTCCCCTCTTCTCACTATTTCCGCGTTTCGCTCTGCACCGACCAGCCGCCGCTTATTGAGGATCTCCTCGAGGACAGACAGTTGTCACCAGTTGGTGCTGGGTACTGGCTCGAGAGGCTTCCGCCTATTCCGAGTGCACAAGTGCGACCCCCTTCCCACCGCAACAGCGTCTAACCTACTGGCGATCGACAGAGCGCTGAGACGGAGGGAAGTTGCAAACTTTTGCTTCCCACATACCAGTGCAATGGCATGAAGGTCCGGCAGTTTGCCTCCGGCGCCCCCCCCTACCAGCTCACAGGGACTTGTGAGATGCCGCTCCCACCGGGCGTGCCGTGAGGAGGTGACGAGGCTCCTCACGGTGTTAGAACCACTGCCACTACGAGTCCAACCTCAGTCGTGGGGGAAACCTCTGAGAGGGCAGAGGTTTGGGCGCCCCCACCCCGTAGTACCTTGTTTGCCGAAGCCATTAAGGTAGGTCATAAGGTGAACCTACCCGGCGAAGGCCGTGTCCAACGCCTACCCATTCACAGGATTGCACCCCTCGCGTCCACCCAGCCACCCTTTCTGGCGTGGACGGTCTCAGCAAAAACGTGTCGGGTGTTAGCATCCCTCGACCTACAAGTAGGCCGTCCCTCCTGTCCACGTGACAGGCTGGCAAAGGGAAGTACCCAGCGGTCACCGCGTAGAGGCCCCCGAACTCCGAAAAAACCTGAGGTTTTTATTCAGATACGACAGGGCACGGTGACCTGCCGCAGAGGGGCATGACACGCGGGAACCACGTATAGCCATACCCCTCCCGCCTCTCCTCGAGGACAGTGCGACATCTATCCACACAGTAGCGGGTCGACACAGGACATTACCTCCGGTGCAGGGGTCAGGCAGGGCTGTCTCCGGTCCCCGCTGCTGTTTAGTCTGGGGATGGAGTCGTTCATCAGGCCGCTAGTGGCACGCGGATCGGCGTCCTGACGTATGCCGATGACCTTGCTTCAGTTGCGCTGATGGTCCTGTCCAAGACCATCCTCCCTGCAGTCACGTGGATCGGCCTCAAGTTTAAGCCGGTCAAGTGTTCCACGCTTCACGTGAATAAGCGGCCTATAAGGCCAACACGTTTTGAGATCGACGGTATCCCGCTTAGGGTCCTTAGCAATGGTGAGGCTTATCAACATCTGAGGGTTCCCACCGGGACACCAATCTTGGGAGCCTGCTTGCTCCCTGGCAAAAATTACATGCCTTGCACAAGTTCCTGGTCCCTCAGCTGGTCTTCAACTTTAACACTGCTAGGATCAAGTAAACGAGCCTGTGCAAACTGGAGAAGGTGTAAGTCGGTTTTAAATCTTCTACAGCGTGCCAGTGCGAAATACTTCCTGGGGTGGAGCTGGCTTTCTTCCACTCCCAGACTTTACTGACCTCATAGCTATGGCTCACGCCTTCCACGGCTTAACATCTCGGGAACGGAACATTGTACACCTGTCACTTAGGGACTCGCTGTCTCCGCCGGTCCAGCGGCTCCCAGTCCAGATTGTGTTCCATCTTAAGGTCTTCCCAGCAACTCTAATTCCGAGAACCCTTCTTCTATAAAAAAATTAACCAGACTGACTTTATACCATTATTTAAATTTGCAGTAAAAGTTTGTACAGTGTGTTAGTAGCTGCGTCTTTGATATATGCATTACAGTACTGATAACCCACTTTATACTTTCTTAATTTTACAGTTAAAAGTATGTTTTTACTAGAGCTTTAAGTTACTTATTATTTCTGTATGTATTTTCTTACTGTACTCAACAGCAGTTGCAGAGAATGTTAAATATGAACGTCCTGAACTTACAAATGGTACTTAAATTAATGAAACCTACAATTTATTCACATTATAATCTTTTGAAATAACATTTGATTACAAGAGCACATTTAAATTTGCTCACAACTCAAAAAGGGAGTTTTCAAGGCTAATAGAAAGAACTGTGAAGACATTTTCGAAAAAGCAATAAGCCTATATGTTACCACGGATCCTAAGAATATCCATTAAAATCTTCAATAGAATCGGTCCAATAGTTTTAAGTAATAAAATAACACACGCACAGAAAGACACATTTAGGTTCGTATATAATACTTTAAACAAAAAATAATATATAACTATAGCTATTTAAAACAAACAGTTAATTTTTGAAAGTCGTAAATAACAACTTTTAAATTCAATTGCTATATTTGTTTTAATAACTCATATGATTTGTAAAATCTAAACAGCCAGTTCTAACATATACACGTAGGTTCTATTTTAACTTTGAAATGATATGCAGTATTTGAAATTACTTAATTGAAGAAATTTATAAAACACTGGAGAAAGCAACAAGATAAAGTTCAAACACTTTATGACTTGAGGGAGTCGTAACACTTGTCTAGACGTCAGAAGTGGTGTAAGTTAGTAGGTATTTCTTATCAGTTGATTTAATTTCCTGTCATGTTATAACTATATTTTTGCTTCTTCCTTCCAGTTCCTATATTCTTATTATTCACTTTTTGTAATGTTTTAAATGTTTATATATACACGTTAACCGATCATTTTTTTCACCATCTAATGCGATATTATTTGGTAGTAATCCGGTTGACCTAACAATCTGTTTTATTGTTTCCCACTAATATTTTAAGGATGATCAAAAAGTTTGCAAAATGTAAATTGTCTTATATTTGTGAATTCTTTTTCAGGTAAGATTCTATACAGATTTTGTATTATAATATTTTGTAAATGTTTGTTTGCTTTAAGACAAGACATCACTTGCTCACTGACCACGTAATGAGCCAGGTAATTCGCCGTAATTCAAATTTAATTTCTATGCACTTACCCTATCAGCTACTAGAAGTATTTCGCCTCTGGGAAGGGATGAATAAATGTGAATGTTTACCTGCGGAGTTTAGCTCCAGTTCACCTGCCTGTTACGTGCAGCATCTGAAATCCGATGCTGTTGCAGACCTGACTCCTGAAATCTGAATTCATGTTCGTCTGAAGAACGAAGAAGCTCAAAACGGAACTCCCCGCATCGTGTCGACATCAGAAACACCCAGAGTACAAAAAGTAGTGCAATCTACCTGAAGAGGTATTCTCATTGTCTCAAAATCCGCATACACATATTGTCTCAGAATGTTACATTTGTGTGAGCTGTCACAGTTTATATACTATTTTAAAGGACCCAAATGAATCAAGCAGTCTCGAGATGACTACTTGGACCTTCTACAGCTGTGTAATGTTTTTTTTAAGTTATCAACTGAAAATGATAAATTAAAAAACGAAATTGAAAGTCTTAAATCCGACCTATCAATCCTCTCATTAGAAAATAAAACCAACCAAGAAATAATAGTTTCTTTCAATGACAATATCAACTGTTTAAATGTTAGGATTGAAACCCTAAACAAGAATAATGATGAATCTGATAGAATGATGCACAAAACGCCTTTCCTCGATTCTGTTGTTCAGGTAGCACCAGTGCCTCCTGTACCCACATCTAACAAATACCTCCCTCTCGCTAATATATCTGAACATCATGAAATTATGTCTTCAAAATGGTAGGTAACGATGAAAATTTGGAAAAACGTTGTTCGTTGCGGACCATTAAAAGACGGCGAAATATAAAGCAGAAGAGAAATTTTAATATATCTGTATCATTGTACAGTGATAGCCACGGGAGAGGTTTTAATCAACTTCTTGATAAAAAGTTCAATTCTAAAACAACTTTACTAAAACCTAGTTCAGTTCTACCAGGTGCCCCCATTGAAGAAATTGTCAGATCGGTCAGTGCCGACAAGGAATACATAAAGGAAAACGAATTTGTGATTTGCATTGCTGGAACTAACAACATGGACCTGCCCGACATAAATATTCCACGAGTCGTTGAGGCATACGAAACTATGGTGGAATCCTCACCCAAAGTGAATTTCCTCGTCTCTACAGTCCCCACAAGATTTGACCTTAGTCCTTATTGTAGAGAAAATATCAATATAAGAACAGTCAACAAACATTTTAAGGAACTAGCAATTAATTTCCCAAACATGAAGCTATTCGTCACTTATTCCGAGGCTTGCATTTCAATCACGCAGGTAAAAAGAACATAGCCAATGATATATTTCATATTAATGAAGAATGGGCAGTACAGAAAATAAATAAGCCAACAACACCATCCAGGGCTCCTGATCCAGTTTTACTGTCAGTGTCTGGTCCTTCTGGTCTCCAGACTAGCGATTCGTCACTCTCAAGTTTGACCGATTTCCCGCCTCTGCCTGGTCGTAATGACGTTGCATCGCTTCATCGACATCAACCTGTTGTTCCATCATCTCCTCTGTCTTTAGTCTGTTCAACTCATTCGCTCACGCCTGAATCTCTTCTGACTGCAGGGGAACCTTTTTTGTCCCATCCGATTCCAGCCAGTGGAGAAACTTAAATAAGTCTCTATGCGATAAAAACAGCACTAATAATTTAAATCCACTTCCCATAAATACTTTTACTCCTCATACTGGATATAGTGCAGGGTTATCTAAGGACCCTTTGCTCTCTACTTTTCGGACATGGGTACTCCTGATCCTAATGACCAGCATTCTACTCTGAGAATCTTATATGGTAACGTGCAATGTCTCACGAACAAAGTGTTAGACATTGAAATGCTTTGCTCGTATGACAGCTTCTCAGTTTTTTGCTTCGTGGAACATTGGCTAGACTTAAATAATTATGAGTTATATAATTTTTGTGGTTTCACCCTAGCGTCAATTTTTGTCAGAAAGCACGCAACACATGGTGGTGCTGCTATTTACGTTAAAGACTGTTAGTTTTCGTGTAATTAATGTGAAGCAATTCTGTATTGAGAAGAATTTTTAAGCCTGTGCGATTAAACTATTGAACCATAAAATGATAATTGTATCTACCTACAAGCCAAGTGGTAGTAATGACAAAATATTCCTTGAACAACTTGACTTGCTTCTAGATTTCTTTGTTCATTTTGGTTGTAACCTGGTATTGACCGGCGATTTCAACATTGAAGTTCATAGTTCTGGGAACATTGCTTCTAGTTGGCACAATGCACTACGGTCTGCAGGATTATACTGCACTAATTTTAAACCTACCAGAGGCAAAGCTTGCATCGACAACATTGCTACCAACCTGGATCCTTCTTCTTACAAAGTAGAAGTTCATGACTGGTCCATATCAGATCACAGTTTTCTGAGTATGGAGATAACTGAGGCATACTCAAAATTGAACACGGTGTCTGTTGGGAATCGGAACTCAACAGATGAAAATCGTTCCATTAAATATCGACTGACTTCCCAAACTCTGTTGGCCGATTTTTCACGCACGTTAAGCTTAATAGATTGGAACTCTGCTCTTAGTGGTTTGGAATATGAGGCTATGTATGATAAATTTCACGATATCTTTATGTGTTGGATGAATGTCCATCTACCAGTCAAGCGGAAAACTTTTAAGCCCAAACCAAAGCGCTACTCATGGTATTCTCCTCATCTACAACTCATGAAAGACCGTGTCATGGCACTGCTTTGTCGTTCGCGTCAATCTGGACAAAATGCTGACATAGAAGCATATAAAGCAGCCAAGAGGACCTACAGACAAGCTTTACAAGTTGCGAGAAGGGAGTCAAATGAAGAATTCATTAATACAGTGGATAACAAGTGTAAGGCTACTTGGACTATTGTGAATCGTGAAACCGACAGAGATAGACTATCACATCATGTGCAACCCGATGCTGAGGACTTCAGTAAGTACTGTATCAGTGCTGTGGACGAGATTCGACAGAGCCTCTCTCTTCCATCATCTTCTGCTGTCGATCTGCTGCAACGCAGTACCCCGGCGGCCCCTTCCCGGCTCTTCAATTGGCGTCCAGTGACTGGTGGTGAAGTGAGTCGTTTGGTTTCAGGGTTTAAATCCTCGGGAAGCTGTGACGTATATGGCATATCGTCAGTAATTGTGAAAGGTGTAATCGATGCAATAGCTCATCCACTGGCTAAATGTATAAATGCTTGTCTACTGGAGGGAAGTTTTCCCGCTAAGTTAAAAATGTCTAAGGTAGTACCTATTTTTAAGAAAGGTAACTACCGTGAAATAAACAGCTACAGAGCGATCTCTCTGGTCCCCTGTTTTTCCAAAGTGTTTGAAACCGTCCTAAAAACTCAATTAACTTCTTTTTTCGAAGTTAACAGTCTTTTCAGTAAGAGTCAGTTCGGATTTAGGTGTGGAATTTCCACGACCGACGCGGCCGAGGGACTTGTGTCCCACATACTTTCCAAGTTTGAGCTAGGTTTACCTACAGCAGCCACATTATGTGATATTTCTAGGGTGTTTGACTGCGTCGACCGGGGAATTTTGTTGAAAAAGTTAGAGTATTATGGAATAATTCGTATTTAAAATTCCCTTTTTAATTTCTATCTCAGTAATCGTTTTCAAACAGTATTCAGCAATAATACCTATCTAATTATGCTGAGGTTTGTCATGGGGTACCACAGGGATTTGTTCTAGGCCCACTTTTGTTTTTAGCCTTAGTTAATGATTTAGATGTCAATGTCAATTTCAGATCGGTTATGTTTGCTGATTACGTTACTTTTTTACAACTCAACCTTCATTAGACTTAATTTTTAATGATTTTAAAATTATTTTAAATCAAGTCGATAACTGGTATAAAGCCAATATGTTATTTATGTACACAGAGAAGACCCGAAACTTGGTATTTACTCTTAATAGAGCAATTTTGAAAGAAACAACAATGGAGAGTGTAAAATTATTAGGAATTTTTCTAGATCCTACGCTGTCTTGGCACATACATGTTGATTATGTTCATAAAAAAATTAGCAGAGTGGTATATTTATTGCGAAAACTAAAACTTTATGTTTCCAAAGATACGCTAAGAATGGTTTACTTTGCACTGTTTCAGAGCATCATTAGCTATGGTCTGCTTTTGTGGGGCAATGCATCTGGTATTGATAAAATTTTATTGACTCAGAAAAAATTCATGAGAGTTATAGCGGATGCTAATTTCAAAGATCATTGTAAGCCGATTTTTAAAAAAGAAGCCATTTTAACAGTTATAAATCTTTATATTTTTACTGTTTGATCCATGTCAAAAATAATTTTCAAAACCTGACACTGAATAAGCACATTTATATTCACAATACCCGCGGCGCTAACCTGATCAATACACCTTTCAAAAGACTTTCTAAAATTCAAACTTCATATGAGGCCGTTGGAATATATCTATTCAATAAACTACCTCTGAATGCTCAGAATGTGTTACATTAAATAAATTTAAAACAGTTAAAACATAAGTGGCTGGTAGAGAGGCCGTTTTATGACATCAGAGTTTTATTCATCTGACATCAGTCAGATAATTTTTTAGTGCATTGTCTGCTAAAAGTACACCTTTGTCTCACTAACATTATTGTATTATTATAATGCACTTTTACATGTAAACTATTGCATCTTCTATAATGAGTGTTTAATATTAATTGCTTATTTTACTGTTAGTATAAGTATTCTGACGTGATCTATTGCATGTAATGTCTAATGATCAATCAAAATCTTATCTTATCTTGGTGAGATATGCCTAGAATCGGAAGTAAAGTTCCGAGCTCCAGGTGGTTTGCACAATACACGTTGGATAGCAAAAGCTATTTACTGTCTCAAAATATTTATTTAAGGGTGTAACGACCCTTATTCGTCCCCGTCCTTAATCCTCACCCTTTCAAATAGAAACCCTGTTTACCAAAGTGCAGTTTCCCTTATTGCCCTTGACCTTTTTATTTTCCGCCTTCCGCTTTTACCGACGTCCTGTTCTTCCTAACTTATCTTATCTTAGCGTCTCCTCCCACGGCCCTACGTCTAGCTCTACACCCTTCGTTTTCTTTCCGCCAATAAATCCTTATTTCCGCTACACCTAAAACATCTCCTCTACTCCTCTCTTATCCGTAAACAACCAGCATCGTCCAAATTTCCCCTGCGTCGTGCCCTAGTTCCACGTACCTCTATTACCCTGATTTTTGCCCGCACCCTAGCGGTTATCCATGTTTCCGCTTACCATTACACATTTTCTGTCCTCATGTCCTACTAATCCGCTTTGGGCGTCGCCTTCAGGTAGTCGGCGTCGTCCTATACACACTTCCTCTTACAATTCCTATGTCCTTCGCTTTCCGACGTTACAATAAGCCCTGTCCTATTTTCCCACGATCAGTCCGGCCCCTCTGTCACTTGACCCTACCCTGCGCCGCCGATGAAACTTCCCGTTACCTTATCGCCTTCCGCGTCTTTCCCCATAAACCTTACCCTCTCCTAAACACTTCTACATGAAAACCTAATTCCTACCTCCCATACGTCTTGCCTCGCCGCTTTATACAAGTCGGCACCTTTTTCCCTATGCCGACGGACCCCTAACGACCCCATCCCTGCAATAAAGAATACGGTCGAGTATTCAGAAACGGCAGCGTCGCCATTTCAAACAGGTTGGAACAAGCAGACCATATAACCCTACGGAGAGATGTTGCCGGCACCGCAGCTGGGAGCAGACTCACAATATTGGGGGTTCTGCGCATGCGCCAACCTGGCTGCTATATAAGGGAGCCGATCACCAGCACAGCTCTCATTCGTTCCTGGGAGACCACCCCAGGTAGAGCAGCTCTTTCGTTCCTGGGAGTTCACCAAGGATACAACGCTCAGTAGATCCTGGGAGACCACCAAAGGAAGGTCTCCGAGACCGACCACGCTTCGCCACTCTCAGGTAAGATAATCGCCCTGCGCTAGAGCAATCCTCTTCGTCTTTCCCCGCTAGAGCGATCCAAGCGGAACCTTTCGCCCTGCGCTAGAGAAATCCAAGCGCCTCTTCGTCTTTCCCCGCTAGAGCGATCCAAGCGGAACCTTTCGTCCTCCGCTAGAGAAATCCGTGCGCCTCGATCCTCTCGCCCGCTAGAGCAATCCAAGCGGAACCTTTCGCCCTGCGCTAGAGTAATCCAAGCGCCTCTTCGTCTTTCCCCGCTAGAGCGATCCAAGCGGAACCTTTCGTCCTCCGCTAGAGAAATCCGTGCGCCTCGATCCTCTCGCCCGCTAGAGCAATCCAAGCGGAACCTTTCGCCCTGCGCTAGAGTAATCCCAGCGCCTCTTTCTCTGTCCCCGCTAGAGAAATCCGAGCGGAACCTTAGTTCTTTTGTTAGACTTTTTCCCAAAGCTTTTGTTTTCAAATTACTATTGTCCATACTCCTCCTCATATCCTACTTGGAGCCTAGGTTGTGATGATACCGAGCTTTCGTATTGAGTCCACTTAGGTTGACTCTGCTCTTAATCTGAGCCTTTGATTTCCAACTACCTTTTCCCGACCCCTGGAATACTTTACCCCATTTCACGACTGAGACGTTCTGGGTCAGTTACGTTACGATACGAAAAGTCACGTTACAAGGGTCAGTTTATCCTTACATCTAAAAAAAGAATGGAATCATTGAGGTAAGCTTGTTTGTAGCACTAATTTATGGACATTGGAAGGAGGCACCTAAAGCTGAGAAGGAAGTTATGAATGACGTCCATCTTTTAAAGCTAAGTTGAAGCATATCCTAACTGTATTGTCGTTTTAGTAGCATTTAAACGCCACCTACGGTTTTTTCGCAATACTGGATTGGACACTTTTTGATTCCCGCTTCAGTATCAACACCAAAATTAGGATGGTTAAAAACCACCCACCAAAGCCTAAGGCCCTTAAGAGAACAGAGAGTAAATCATTTAACCATGAGAGTCCTCTCGAAACATACGTTACACAGCGGGCAACGGGACTATTCGACGTCCTTCTTAAAAATGGTAAAGAAAAAGCGTATTCTTTCCTTTGCGAAATTGTGTGCTTTCTATACCGCAACGGTTTTTTCACCAAACAAAGGTCCTCCTTTAATTAAATGTTTACATATTTTTTTTAATTTTAAAGAGTCTTCGGGTTAATGTATTATATATAAAAATGAAATGTAAATATTTTAATTTGTTGTTAAATATGTACATATTGTCTCAGAATTTTATATTGTCGTAAATATACTACAAAATATCAGCTTTCGTAGTGTGCCGAAATGGTAATATCTATTTTTACCATATATGTCAGCAGGGAACAATTAAAATCATTTACATTATTTAAAACATACAATAAAATATTGCGATGAGATTACCTCATATAACTCAAATATTGATTTAATTTTTGAGATGTTCTGGGGACAGGTGAATATAAGGACAATCATTCAGAAATGTTTACATCCCCCCGACAAAAAATATTGTGTCCGTGTTTTGAGTGACAGCCTTCAATAACGCTTAACAAAATTCTATTGTTTTACATACACCATCATATAACCATCATTCTTATGTATTATCAAATGAAATTTCATGTAATAGTTAAAATTATGATGATATTTAAAAAATACCTTGCGACATCCTAAATTTACAATTATTATTACGTTATTATTAAGTCATGTTTCACAACGGCGTTCAATTTATAAAAAAGTCGATTATATAGGAAGGGTACTAAGACAAAAGAATGCGCATAAATCAAACCTTGTAATCAACTTTTAACACTAACTTTTCACTCCATTACGTTTTTCTAGTAGTTCTATGAATAAAAGTTAAGATGTAAAAATCTCATAGGGCAGTATTCAATTTGTTTACAGATTTATTTCATTTACTGTTTTCTTGTTGCTATCATGGTTACTTATGGACTAATTAAAAGTGTTTACTAGCGCTCAGGTAAATCCTATAAAATAATGCTTCAGGCTAACATTATTATATGTCTAAAAGTCTGTATTTTTTCGAGATATAAAGCGAAAAGAAAAAAAGGAGTAAAATTATTTTAGACCCTCAAGTAATAGAGTTCGTTAACGCTCAGCCAATAATAAATCTATATAATATATTTAAGTAATGAGTTCGCAATTTGATCTTAGTGGATGTTTTATTAGCGTGTACGTATACTCGTACTTACTGTGTCCAAGACAAGTTAATATACTTCTTCTAATCAAACGCTTAGCGATGGATATGTCATTCAAGGTCAGGATATATGATTTGAACACGAGCCAGATAGAGACTGACGTGTCTCCCATACAAGTTCATTTACTTTTTCTAGTGAAATACTTAGCGAAGGATATGTCAGTCGAGGCTGGGATGGATGGTTTGAACACGAGCCAGCTAGAGAGAGGTGTCTACAATACAAGTTAATTCACTTTTTCTAATGAAGTGCTTAGCGAAGGATATGTTAGTCGAGGACGGGATTGATGGTTGGAACACGAGCCTGCTAGAGAGAGGAGTCTACAAGACAGGTTAATATACTTGGACCTGAAACACGGCTGGAAACTGTTACTTTGCATTATCACGTGCGAGGTATTTATGTCGGTAGTATATTTATATAATCACGAAAATCTTTAAAGCAAATAAATGATATGTTCCAATCGCACATTATTATTAGGCACCAAAATATTATTGTGGTAATTGGTAATTGGCTTCAAAGAACACTTTAAGCTATGTTTATTTCAAACTAAACATGTTTAAGTTATCGCGCTGAACTAAAAAACATTCACCACGTGTTTGCACGCAAATTATATATGTTTTTTTTAGGATTATAAGAAGTTGAGTATCGCGGAGCCTTGTCATTTTGAGATATTCAGTATTCTTTTTTTAAATTCTACATTTCTTGTTTACATGTTATTTTAAAATTGCAATAATTTATCCTTAGACATTGACAAAATACGTCTTGTACAAATTTATATGTTATTGCATGCGTGATGGGAGGGTTAAGCGGATAGGACGTCAATGAACTTGTAAAATGTTGCAGGGTACATGAAGCTACGAGGGCTGAGAGAATAGCCGGCGCTGAATAAGCTTTTGTGATTTATATTAAAATCTAGCTGAATAGGATTTAGATTAAAATATTTAAATACTGCTTATTAGTTTTAAAGATTCCCTTAATAGGTCAAAAATACTATTCGATGAACCTTTGCACTATCGTCCATAAAACGGCAGGAACAATTACAAACGTACGGGCTTAGTAAAAAGTATGTGGATACTCCTTTAATATGGTAGTGGCTCAAACCACAAAACCTATAATTCTGCACATTTTTATGTCTTTTTATGATACAATTTTTGGGCATTATTACTAATTTATTCACAATCTCAATATGGGTAATTTTGGGAGCAACTTAAAGAATTTGAAATGATAAGCTCCATCGAGTGACCCCTAATTTTCAAGTTGCTGATAGAAGATAACTTTGTACAAAATTCCATAAAATGTTCTCTTGCAATACTTTATAGACATTACAGTTTTATTCATGTGAAAACAGGAATTAATATTAAATTCTAACTCAATTCGTCAGTGGTATACATTTGAAAAAAGTTAAAAGCTTATTTGAGAAATACGATTAAATTATAGGATATGCGTCATTTTACTCCAACAACTTGTTGTGACAGATACATAATTGAACGCGGTTTCTGGAGACGTATTCCAGGCGGGAACACCTGGAGTTTAAGAGATTGAGGGCATAACTTCCTGTGAAATATAAGAAAACAAAACTTTCTCTACCAAGAGTTTTATGATGTCTTTTAAATTTTACTGGTAAACCTTTTAAGACTTCTTTGTCAATTTATTCAAATAATTTGAATATAAGTTCTTCATAAAATCATGTTATGCACATCATTAAAATAATTAGTTATATTATAACACTTTAGATTTGTATCATATGTATGAATAATATTCAAGGTCAACGGTTGTTGGCCAGCGAAGCCTTAACTACTTAAGCAGCTGGAATCCTTCGTGTATATATGTATGTCTGTCTGACTGTCCACCTTTCAGCCTATTCGCATGATATCTTAAAAAAACATATCTACAGACATAAAATTTGTGCGTGAAGCTTCATTTCTATGTGGACAATAATTTTTATTGGTCCTGGTAAACATTACGATAACAATAAACACGCTAAAATAATAGAGAACGTGATTACAAAATGAGTACAATTGTATAATATTTAACGTGTTACAAAGTCATACATGTATCTGTAAACTTGAAAATTTTAAATGCGAGCTGACTAATGCCTGTTACGCTACACGAGATGTGGCCTAGCTCTACCTTGTTTAAAATAATTAGGAAATTATTAGCTGACTTTTTTATACTAAAATTTATATTATATTTTGATAGCAATGGAGATGAACAATAATAGTATATCGTTATTTTAACTGAAAGGCCAACTTAACTAATAGTATCAAAATATATATCGTGAGTTTATCTTCATACAGAGCTAATGAAAAATTTAAATTCAATAAGGAAATTGTATTCCTTAATTTCACCTATTTATAAAAAAACTAGTATTGAGTGTTCATGCGGATTAATATTTCTTAAAGGATTTCTGACGATGTAAGAAATTATTATATTGATAATATACGTATGTAAATTTGGTAAGTATTCTAAGAATTTAAGTGTTTAATATTTAAATAAATGAAAAAGATCAATCACGTAAATAATAACAAGAAGTTTCTTCTCCCATAGCCTCGAAACCTGCCACAAGGCGGAGAAGTGCCATGAGTTAGCTTACAATATCGTGGGCACATTCACGGAAAATTCCATTTCTCTAAAATATGACTAACGCCAAAGAATCAAAAATGTTTTAATACCGACTTTTATCAACATCCATAGATTACTTCTGGCTGGTTTATACCTTCCAGTTGGACCTTCCACTGGGAAAACCAAAATCCGATGTGTCACTTTAATCTGATCAACGTTATAGATGTTCAGGAGGGATACATTACTAACCGCAAATGTCGAGATTCTGGGGAACTAGGTTAATTCGTTAGGTCTACTCTACTTCGGGATATGACTGTTGGGGTTGGTGGGGTTTGTTCGCTAAGTGTCAAAGATTCTTGCAAGCCTAGACCTGAGGGAGTGCCTGCCTGCTTTGAGTGGAAAGGCCGGTTGAGAGCTGGCCTCCCCTCTTTTAAGGGAAATTACTTGAGATTACTGCCCTAAATTCTTCCTCACTGATTTCGATAGGAGGCTGCTCCCAGCCCAGCCCTACCCATCCAAAACATCCTGTTTCTCCGGAAGCAGCGAAAGGTCCTTATAGGACTGGTTACAATTTATAAGCTTCTTGTTCTAAGATAACAAAAAAAACATCCCAATGAGTTACCTGCAGAACCAAATAATTCGTTATGTTTCTGTGTACTATTTATCATATGTCTAGTTAGAGTAAGTTTTAGCGTTATTACTAAGACGCTTATGACGGTCATTACGAATTTATGACATATACTTTCAGAAGAACAAGTCATTCATTGTAGAAGCTCCTTCATTATAGGATTTAATTATTCATTAATTTTTTAAATTAAACGCCCCAATAATTTTATTTTATTTTTGTGAGGCCACATGAGTGAATACTTTTATTCAGTATATTGAATTATTATTCAATTTTAAATGTAGTTAAAGAGTGATGTCTTAAGTATCATTATATAGACGTTTCATCTAGGTGATATTAATAATTTGTATTATGAATTGTAAGATGGGTTATATCGCCAACATTAGAATATATAAATATATAATAAGATTTTTACTGTTATTGCTGGTGGAAGCGTGCTTACATTTTTCATTTTAAACATATGTAATTTTTTTATTTCCAATTTAAATAAATTTAATATTATTTAAGGATTTTCACGAAGTTTAATTTCTTACGGACAATCTAAATGAAGTATTTCTTTTAAATTATTAACAACGTTATAGAGAACCGTTTAAATTCTACTGAAACGTTTAATTATTTTACTAAAGAACTGATATTTTTATACTGCAAAGGGAACAGTTTATAAAACATTGGTATAATTTTGGTTAAAGAGATAATAGCACAATATATTGATTTTGTTTAACTGTATAAGTAGTCTCATTTATGTATTCTTTCTTATTTATTTGGATGTCCTGTATAATTTAGAAAAAAATAATCATGCAGAATGTAAGCATACGATCCCACAATGAAGCATAATCTGACCATTTTTATTGTTTATAAATTAATGAACTTGCTGCTCAAATTCAATTAGCCAAGTCGAAAATAGAATATAACGTGGACTAATTGACTAAATTCTCTTAAAAGTGCACTTTGAGGATAGGTTATTATGCTTCATCGATATCGACCTTGAGTTTATGAATATCCTTTTAGTCCCTAAGAATATGGAATGTGTTTCACGTTCATACAATTTATACGGAGTGAGCCAGCTAAGGTATCCTAAATATATATTGGAAGAACGGTTAAACTACAGCAAAGAAACAAAGCAAAACCTCTCTAAATCACATAAAGAGAATGTATTTAAAATAATTTCATGAAATGTAAGGACTTTAAGCACAACTTATTTGACTCAACGTACATGATACCGAGTTAAAGAGTTAGGAGGGGTTTACTACCTCGCATTGCTCACTGATTCAGAGAAAATATATTTTTTTACGGTGCGTAAGAGAGAGGGAAGTCATTAAACTGATAACGAAGACCAAGTGAATTAGCAGTATTTCATTAGATACAATACCAGTGTATAATCAACCTTGATAAGACAAGAGAAGTGACCACAGTGAACAGTGCCACACAATAGGTATTGTTGTCTCTGTTGGATTGTGTTGGAATTGTTAAAGATTACACAGACTGGGTAGGATATTTGTATTAATTTTAACTTATCTCAAAAATGAATTACGTACCTTAAATGGCAATTCCTATTACTTTTTTATTGTAATATACGAAAGTTTTATTAATATTTATGAACCAAATTAAATCTTTTGCAATAGCGTCGATTTGCAACAAACTTTCTTTCCTTTCATATTATCCTACAAACTCGTTAGGGAACGATTAGTTTATATAGCAAAGATTTCTTCAAAATATACCTAATAGAAATCCTCAGAATACTATGAAAAGTTTTAGTGAATATCTTAGTCTATATTGCTGTTATAGCAATGATTAAAGTTCGTCTTTATTTCATGTTTTTTTATTCGATTCTTTAGAGAGCGCTTTATGTTATTGCATTATGTCTTATGAAATAATAACTAATATTATATATAAATTAAAATTCGTAATATTTGGAGTTGAACAAAGAAGCTGTAAAGATTATTATACTGTATCTCACAGCGTGAGGTGGAATACTTCATTCAACTCACTATACTTGGGTGAGGCAAACTTTTGTAAAGTTGGACGAAAGCTTTACAGTTTGTGACGTACGGAACGGAGCTAACTTGTTCTGTCTCTTCACAGCACTCTCATGGAATCAGTTGATGAAGTTATTAACACCAGTGTGTTCCGTTACTAGAAGTAATCAAAAATATTATTACTGGATTGGATTCATTGATACTATTTATTATTTCCGGTATTAATATGTGAAAGTTAAAAGAAACCATACATAGCTTATAAGATCATGTAATCCAGCAGATACAAAAACCTTATATGATGATTCAAAATAGTAAGTAGTATCATGTAAAATTGAACTTAGATATTGAGCCCACAACAGCAATAATATGGAATTGTAATAGTAAAACAACGAAAGGGATAAGCTCTAGGAGGTACTGCGAACAGATGAATATTACTTATGACACCTTAGTGAAATTAAGCTTTAATATGTATGTAATAATTTAATAAGTGCATTTTTATAGTGAATTTGAGTAGATAGATAAAGGCTCCATTAACAATTATATCGTGTTTTGAGTCCGTTTTTAATTAAGTTTGTGTATTATACAAAATACGTTTTTTTAGACAACTAATTAATATAAAAAAATTAATCCCTACTTTACACTTTCCAGCGTTTTTAAGAGATGACTTATCAAATGGCATTTCCAAAAAATCTGTAGGGTTTTGTGGAGAAATGAGGTCAAAGTACATGAATTTTTAATTGACCTTTTAAATACCGTTTAAACATGTTTTGTAATAAATTTATGATACAAATTGTCAAATATTAATATGAAAGCTCAATATACAGTTTCATTTATTGCCTTACACAACATTGATTATTTCAAGTAAAAATTGCACTCTTAAAATTCATTAGAAACTATTGTAAGTTGTGATCATGAAATAGATGAATATACACTGACTGTAAGATATATAACACGTTCAAGTGTTTGGAGGACAAAACAGGAACACAATAAACACAGTTTGAGATGTTTCAAGTTGTCTGTCCGTCCAGTCACGTGACCAATTAAACTTTTGATGGCAGCGTAAGGGTTGTTACCAGTAACAGCTTTGCTTATCTTGCTAGAGACACTACCAGAGTTTAATAGCTGTAAACAGTGTTCTTTACTGCTATATACATGATTCTTGTAGAAGCAGTTTTTTATTACTTAAGGCATTTAACTAAAATTTTTCTCTATAGTATTAATGAAATTTTAAACGAAAATTTCACAGGTACTTTAGAAAGTGTCAGGAATAAAACTGTAAATTGTTTCGGATGAATTTCTCTCACACTGTTGTTAAAAAGAATTTTAATTTATTAAATTAGCTAACTTACTAGCCCTAGTTTGAGTAAGGAGACTTACTGTTTGTGTTCGATCAGTAAGTTTGAGTTCTAAAAACTCAACGTAATTATAAATGTTACACATAGAAATTAGACGTTTTATCTTTCTTTCAAAATAACTCTGCCTCTGAATTACTTATTATATTAGAAGTTTGGCAGAGAGGCCTACAATAAGAAATTAGAAGGTTTTATATTCTTAGGCGGTGGTGAGGATTGCTTAATTTTGAAACAAAAGATGTTTACCGCTATTAGTACTAAAATAACTAAATCCTAGAATACAACTGTATCTGGTATAAAGTTGAAATAAATGACATAAATGACAGTTGGGAAAATAATCGCGCTTTTATACTCATTACTCAATAACTGAAAGTAAATAAAATAACATGTGTTATTTTAATTACTTGTAATTAAAGGTAAATATCAGAAAACTTTTCACTTATCTCAAGTAGGTAAAGGTTTTTACGATTGTGGTCAGCTGTCAGTTAAACAGGATTACAGTATGATCCTCGTCTTCTGCCATTACAGGATAAAGGATAAAGAGGATCACATTATCAAGAGGAAGGAAATATTAACTTGAAAAAACGTTATTTTTAACAATATGAATTTTTTTTCCTTAACATTATACACAACACTCTGTGTATGCATCAATTAATAATAATAATAATAGTATTTTTATTGCTGTTTATATGAACGT
Source organism: Homalodisca vitripennis (assembly GCF_021130785.1). NCBI lineage: Eukaryota > Metazoa > Arthropoda > Insecta > Hemiptera > Cicadellidae > Homalodisca > Homalodisca vitripennis. The sequence goes on from NC_060212.1 coordinate 71,360,017, forward strand.
AGGTTGAGCGATAACATATTAGCAGGATTATTTTCAAATATTTTTTATTTACATACGAAGATGTTGATCTGATTATTACGAAACTTATTATATTAAGACTTATTATGTATTAAGGTATTAATTTAAAGTTTTAAATTCAATACAAAATATATAGTTAAGCAAATTACATCGCATTTTGTCTTTTAAAATATCGTAATTTATTTTTTATTACGTTTAAGAATACTCACCATCTTAAACATGTCACGGTCTCCCTTTAGTAGTCTGTAGCTCCTAAATAAGTAAATACATTTCCAAGAATAAAAACTTTTAAAAGGTTTTTAAAATTAATAATTGCAAGAAAATTAAGAGAGTTGTGTCAAAAACTACGTTTAAAAGACTTATTTTATGTTTGTAATTGTAACTAAAAAGTAATGCAAGCCCTAATTTAAACTATCACATGTTGAAGCCTTATGGTTACGCAGTTATATTTCATTTCAATATTACCAATGTTTGTACTTACGGTTAATGGATAAACTTTGGTGTATTTTACAAGGGAAATTGCGTGTTTAATTACGGGTATGGACATCAAACACCCTCCCTCCCCCCGATACCATATCGGTTCTTCTATATTCATATTTGTTCAACTTCATTATTAATTTACAGATCTTTAGTGGTTACATCCGATTCAAGAAAACGATAAAAATAAAAACACCTGAGCGTCAACTGCTAGAAAGTTTAATTAAATTATTGGATTAATGAGTTGTGTACAGAAAGTGCTTATGAGTTACGATCAAGTTATGGTTGTAATATTAATCATAGGTTCTTTAGTTATTAACTTAGTGTGGTGCTTATAAATCATGTTAGTAAACTCTTAATTGTGTTAAATCCCTTTAGGGTCTCAAACACTTATATTATCTATAAGGTATAATGCTTGGCTTAGAACTGTACTTCAGTGTATGGCAAAAGACCCAGTTACACTATAGACCACATTCTTACGCCTCTTATCATACTTATTATTTAAATCTTTTGTACACTCCATCCAGCATAATCTTATCTCCTTTTCATCTTCAAGAGATTACTCATAGAGTAACACACTCTTGTCAGGTGAAACCAAAGGACATAATTGAAAAATAAACTATATTTAGTCCTCTACGTCTCCTCCACCAAATGACTATCAAAGAAGTTCCTACCATGCTGACACTAGAAACCTATATGCCAAACCCGGGTATTATGAACATGCAACCGATAATAGAGAGACGACTATTTACATCACCAGCCAATCAGCTGACATTGGTACGAAGAATCTTTTATCCGGGACGTCTTCCGTATGTTGCGGGATGACTGCAATATCTCAAGGAGTTGAGCCACTACCTAGATAAGTGCTTTATACTGAGCCATACGTCAGATATTACTTGTTGCATAAGTATTAGAGCCCTGACTGGTCTCAATAAGATGCTGATTTGAAATCATATTTTCATGTATTTTATTGTCACTCTCCCTCAGACAATACAAATGTGGACGATCCTGAATAGGAACCTCCTCATTCTGGATGCGCTATTCATAGGTTAACACCCATGCTGATAATTGTTGCATGGGGTTTTTGGCAGTTTACGGACACCCGTCTTCAGTGACATGAATTACATCAGTTTTGGATTAATTCGTAGAAAAAATTGTTGATGGTGGAAAACTAATCCTTTTGATGCAGTCTCCAAATAATTATTTTCTCGTTCGCATAACCGTGTTCTACTTAAATTTTTGGACTGGCGTGAAAAGTCATACCTTCTCCGTAAGCCTTCTGTGCCAACTAACTTTCCCTAAATTGATAAGGTAAAACACTCCACAACCAGGTTCAACAGATTTATTAAACTAGGCAAGGAAAGTGTGTTTAAGGATACATTGAAACCGAAGATTGAGAAACAAAACAACGCAGTGGTAATCGTCACAGCACCATTTTTCCATTCTCAATTTTCATAACTAAAATATTACTTATGGTTAGTGAAATATAAGAACCTAGTACTCTTTATATACTATACAAGATATATAATCAGAACCGATGAAAAAGAAAATATATAAGAGAAAAAGAATTACAGGATGAGCATAAGGCATGAAGAATTTACCAGATTCCCACAAGTAAAATATTAACCTGACTCTGCACAGCTCCATTCTAAGGTGAATCCAGAAGACAATCACAACATACAGTGTCTAGTAAAGAGGTATGGTTGCACCGCTTGTGAACGAACTCAAAATTTGGTCCATTCGGCTATTCGGTACACCATTATTTTCATCATGAAGAATTTCCATCAGTCTTTCCCTAAATGTAGACGTTGGTAGTAACACAAACCTCGGGTTAGAGGTTATAAAATTCAGTCATAAACCCGAAACACTTGACGCCTTCACACATAAACTGTAACAACTTCCACAGTCTCTGGGTGGGACGTCAGTGGCTTGCTTCCCAGTGGATTTACTCTTTATTTAAAGAGCACTCTCTTTATGAGATCTTATATTTCTATTCATCACAACGCATATCTTGTTAACTTTTATAGCTGATAATTTACTTTACATATGTGTGATAAAATTGTCATTTATATAAAGATATAAGCCATATATACATGTATTAAAGGGAACTTGAGGGTATGTGTTGTTACTTATCCAAATGAAACTGAAAACACATTTTAATGTTTTTTCTACAAATTATTTCATCTAATAGGAAAAGACAGTATTAATAACAATTTCCATACGCATCTTAAAATGATTAACATTATTATAAATACGGTATTATAAAATTATTGTAATATGTATTGGTTTTCATGGATAACCTACATTTTTACTGTATATTGATTTAAAGAATTAGAACTAGGATGGTAGAGTGCTTCAAAATAGTTGATATAGAACATATAGAATATAAAAAAGAAATTAATATTATAATACAATTGGCTGGAGCTTAATTTTCTTTTATCTTAAATCTTCTCAGATTCACAACAGAAACATTAGTTTTGATGTGTGTTATCGGTTTCATCGTCCCAGTAAATTGATGATTTAGATTCATCTTTTTATACGAGAAATTCTATTTAAACACTTGTTTCATACCGTCAATGTTGCTTACATACAAATTGCATAGGGTTAAGCGCACGTCAATTGACTTCGAGTCAACGTATGAGGACACGCCTTCACCCCAAAAGTAAATATATTGTCCCAGAGAGTAACTTCCATGAGATCAATGTTCACAATTTTAAATTTAAATATAGAGTTTATAGATATGGAGTTGCAGACAAAATATCAACTTTCTATGTTAACCTGTTCAAAATTTATTGTGAATACGGATGGAGGTGCAAAAAGACAGAGATATAATGCCGTCATCCAATTGTGGGGAGACTCAGCCCCATCATCGTGGTGGTTAATTTTAAATATATGCATACGTTTTAAGTGTACAACCTAAGATTTTACAATAATGAAGTTTCTTATGAAGTTTTCTCGTAAAGTCCTATATATTCCAGTGGTCTTTTAACGCATGTAACAATGATCATTATCTTTCATCCAATGATATGATAGTTTTATATTATAATGCCTTAAAGTTAGATAACGTATTGAATTTTTGGACTCAATAATATCATTTCATTTATTGTATCATAGTCAAGTCAGACAAGTCTATAAGTTTATTAAAACAAGTGATATTTATCCAATATAGTCATTCTCTGTATGTCAGACACAGGCCCGACTTAGTTCCAACAGCTACGGACGTGAGGAAATGACAACGTCTAGACAAGTGTTTACGACGCCCTCAAATCGTAAATCGTTTGCACGTAAACTTGCTGTGTTCGCCACCTCTACCCACTGAACGCAGGTTTATTATTTCTAGCGAGTGGTTAATTTTCATTTCAACTAGATAGTTGATAAAAAATGTTAATATAACTAACAATAAAAATGTAAAATATAATAAAATTTATGTCTTACAAACAGTTGTTTTCTTTAAAGCTATATGTATTATCACCAATGATTACAGATTAAACACAAGTACTATGTTATCAAGGTGTAATTTTAATATAAAATTTACACTTTGTAAATAACGTGGGGAAAGATGATATCGGTACGGACACAGTACGATAAAAGGTGTTCATACCGCTCAGTATTATCATCTTACTTACTATCAATACTTAATAATAGAATAACAGAACTTTAAACCGATATTAATATGTCTAAAATAAAAATAATTATTTGAATAATATATACAGGGTGACAATTAAGTCTGGAACCTCTTTTTTTATTTTTAAACCACAATATAAAAAAATACCAAAGTTCACACGTGGTTACTGGTGATAGTAACGCACACATCTGCCCAATTACCGACCGGATAATCCCTTTGGGGGACGGTCTACAAGGAGTCAGACAAAATTATTACAGTAGTTGTGTTATTGGTAATAATTATTGATTCCTGGCTTCGATTACTACATTGTCATATTATGGGAGGGGAACATTTTGAACACTTACTTTGATCACAAGTACTTAAAAATTGGTTTTTACTTGTAATACTTAATAATTTAACAATTGTTTCATAGTTTTAAAATTCAAACAGCTATAACTACTGAATGAATCCACCATTTGAAGTCCAATTTGCGGCATTTTACTTTGCTAAGTGAGACCTTTAATTTGATACCAAACTTGACCTATGCTGCTATTTAAGAATTTTGTCTGACTCCTTGTGGGCCGTCCCCCAAAGGGATTATCCGGTCGGTAATTGGGCAGATGTGTGCGTTACTACCACCAGTAATCACGTGTGAACTTTGGTATTTCTTTCTATTGTGGTTCAAAAATTAAAAAAGAGGTTCCAGACTTAATTGTCACCCTGTATATACTTACGATGAATGATGTAAGTAACAGGTGGCCGACGAGTTGAATGACTATTTCTCACAGGTTGGATTTAACTTGGCTAGCTTAATTGACTCGAGCGGTCCGCTTGTTGTAGACGATAACGACTATATTGCAGACTCTGGTTTTACTATGAGAACTGTCACGGAACAAGACTTATACAACTGTGTCAGTAGCCTACGTGGAAGATCAGCCCCTGGATACGATTGCATTTCCGCTTCCTTTCTTAAATTCAACTTTCAGCTGTTTTGTGAACCTCTGCTACACATTATTAACAGTAGCATACTTTCCGGAAAGTTTGATTGGCGTACGTGGAGCATCGTTTATCTGGTTCGAAACATACTTGGCCAACAGAGAGCAGTTTACAACTATTAATGGTGTTAATAGTGACCTGAAGCCCGTCAACTATGGTTTAATCCAGGATGTACCCTTGGACAATTATTATTTTTAATTTACATGAATAATATTTCAAAAATCAATATTTCAGGTAGCTTGAATCTTTTTGCTCATGACACTGCAATTTTATTCCAAGCGGAAACGAGGGACGATATTTTCGTAAAAGCAGCTCAAAGCATGTCAAAAATAAAAAATGGTTTGATCAAAATTTGTTAACCTTGAACGTTGCTAAAACAAAATTTATGCCCTTATCATCACACGAATCCAACGACACTTCGATTAACAGTATTAGCTCCACGTATGCGACGACTTCACTCGTAATACTGATTGCCCTTGTGACATAATTGACCGTGTTAATGAGTATAAATATCTTGGCGTTATGTTTGACAATCGATTGACGTGGACTTTACACATAAGTTATATAAGTAATAGATTAAGGAAAATGATTTTTCGCTTTTCAACAATTACATTAAGTACTGACAATTAGAGAAATTAGGATGGCATATTTCGCATATGTGCAGTCAGTTATTGAGGAGGCTTTTAGCATGGGGAGGTGCTTACAGGACAGTTATAGATCGGCTTCTCGTCACACAGAAATCTATTATGAAGGCGGCATTGGGGAGGTGTTGAAGGTACTCTTCGGATGCTTTGTACAATGAAATGCAAGTTTTGGATGTTAGACAGCTTTACATCAAAGCACTTGTTATTTACGTTTTTAAAAATCAACCAAACCTATTTGACTCTTTGTCCCATGAATATTCCACGAGATATGCTACTACAGGACAGACCAGAGTTCCGAGATTAATTAAAACCTTTTCTACTACTAATACATATTATATAGCACACATTATTTTCAATAAATTGCCGGATTCCATAAAAAATACTAATTATATAACAATGTTTTCTTTAAAAACAAGAATTATTAATTGGCAAAATTTGGTTAGAAGAGATCGTACTGAATTCTTGATTACATCAAATTATAGATGATGTGGGTTAGGATGGGAGGCGGAAAAATGAATATAAGTGTTGGTGTAACAGGCATGTAAGGATGTAAGCGTGAGTGCGTGGGTATGTTTGAAATATACTGGAAGCATATGGGTTTGTTTGGACAAGTATATAGCTAGTATGATTGTATGTATGTTGGCTGTAAGAATGTATTAGGAAATAAGTAATATAGTGTGAGCAACTTTTAACTTTTGTTTTTGTATACATATGAGTGTGCGATTGTGTGTGTGTGTGTGTGTGTGTGTGTGTGTGTGTGTGTGTGTGTGTGTGTGTGTGTGTGTGTGTGTGTGTGTGTGTGTGTGTGTGTGTGTTCTGGGGGAGATCTTTGATGTTATAAATATAGATAACAACTCTCGATGATAAGGAATGGTGAAATTTACTTTTTTTTCCGATGTCCGTCTGTTAACTAAGGTGTTAACGAGGTGGTCTTGATCTCCGACAGTTGGTCTTTTTGTCCTTCTAATAATTATTTCCGTTCACTACTTCATCTATATACATTCTCACTTTAGTTTTATTTTTCATTCTATAAAACATTATTTTTACTTTATTTTGTTTGACTTAATTTGCTTTAAGATAAAACAAAATTTTTACGGTTTGAAATACCAATCGAGTACTTTGTGGTGACTCGTTCTCATGCACAAGCTTTAGTAGTCCATGTGAGAATATTTCTCAAATAATTAAATTAGAAATATAAATTTATTTTACACAATATACGTTAAAAACTAAATATTTAATGTAATTGTATATTTTTATACAACGAATATATTAATATATATATATATATATATATATATATATATATATATATATATATATATATATATATATATATAAGTAGATATGAATATGCCGATTCTGGCGCACTTTTGGGACAGTCAGAAAATCAATGTAAAATACTGTCCATTGAACCATAAACAAATCTAAGAAATCTAACAGGAAACCACGAATGTAAAATACTGTCCATTGAACCATAAACAAATCTAAGAAATCTAACAGGAAACCACGAATGTTAAATAACCGAATCTATAGCTGTTTTACTGTTCATTGTAGGCTTCTAATTTCTTAAGCTATTTTAATGAAAAAATCCAGAAATCTTAATAAAAAATCTATAAACGGAAATAATGAAATTTGCTAACAATCACTCGAGAAGTCGGGGAGAATGTGAGTAAAACCGCATTCTTTTCAAGAGGTTCCTCGTTTAATTTCTCCAAATGTACTATAAAATCATCGAGGATTTCTGGCTTAAAATCGTAGACAAATTCAACATCCAGATAATGAAAAAATACAGGTAATATCTTTTCATAATAAACGTGTGTATTTAAACCAACAAACCTAATGTATTCTTTGAAAAGGAAAATAATTTTGTCAATGGTTCCAAGAGATAAGTAAAAATTTTTGTTCTTTTTTCTAAATTCTGTAACAAATTTTGTTTGCTTCTTGTCTCCGTATTGTAATTTCATAAGCAGATTATTCAAATATGTTAATTTATTTCGAAATTTCTTAGGCTTAGGTCTTTCGTACAAAATTAAATTACAATCTCTACAAACTAATCTTTTATCAATAATTTCTCCTCTATTATAACACTTGTAACAGTTGGCATTATACTCTTCCATTTTTACAAAAAGAATAAATGGAAGCTATGGAACTAAGTCTGCCGAGATATAAATTTTTCAGCGCAAATGTTTATGTTTATATTTCAACTACCGAGATAAAAAGAAATAATTTCATTCTATTGTACAACTATTTAGGATATTTTGTTTATGATTACAAAGATTATTCCGGAAGAAATCGAGATTTTTCATCAGCGAAAGAGTATATTTTTGAAGTTTTAGAAGGAATGAAAGAGAACAATATGAACATCATTAACTACTGAATTTCTCTAATATCGTTCTTAATCACATCATAGGCTACAAATTTCTCAGAAACCACAACAACATAACAAATCGCGTTTGTAACAGCATTTTGAAAATCCATATTGATAATTATATCGTTCTTTGAACTAGAAATATTTGTCAAACTCTTTGTTGTATCAATGACATAAATGGGTCTATTTGCTATAAATTCTTTGGGGTTGTAATACATTTCCATATTTTTGTAGTAAACTTTCTTAAAATCTTGATACATCTGATACATGATTCTGAAAAGACCACCGGAAATGTTTAAATTTTGTAATTCATCTGGATAATAAGAACCGTTCAATTTTACTCTGATATTTTTTACATCCAAACTATCAAACTTTGAAGGATTTTTTTCTTGATTATTCTGTCTATCTGTTTGAAAACCGATGATAACGAACTTGGGATTGAAGATATTTCTATAAATATTTGTGATATCGAACGAATAAGTTGTTCCGGAAATACCTTTTTGTTCAATACATTGCCAATCTAGAAAATTAAACATAATGTTTTGACTTTTTGTAATTTCATCAATCAATCTAATTTTACTCGTGGTTTTATAATCAATCATTGGAACTCTAATGAAAAACTCGTTAATTGTAATTTTGCCATCAACAGGCATAACATTTCCAGTTGCAGTCTTCAGAATCACATCATCGTCTTCTGCTCTTATAAAACTTAGATAAAATCCTCCTTTATAGATCGGAATAGTAACATTTTCAAAAAATCCTAAGCCGAAATGTGCTAAATCACCGACCGCTTCAAATTGTCCAAATTTAAAAGTTGATTCAAAACTGTTTGAAAATACATCACTTTTGGAATAACAAATGGTTCCTTTAATAGTGCTTAATTGGCCACAGTTTTCGACTTCTTCTATCAATTTATTGTGTTTTCTTACTTCAATCTTAGAAAATAAAAACGGTATAAAATTATCGATTAATCTAACATTATCAGTTCCAAGATATGCTTGACCATCTTGTTTTGTTAAAGTTCCAGAAATATAAAACTGGAAGTTAGACGAGCAAAAGTTATCTCCAAAATCAATATTAAACTCAGTTCTTTTATTCGGTTCATTCAAATGTTGTTTACTAATTGGATAGAAATTTTTAAACTCCGCCCTTTCAATATCACTAGCATATTTTCTGTAGTCCGCCATTTAATAAGAGAAAATTTAGAAATTTTAAACATCGTGTATCATTTTTTCATCGATCTAATGTACGTTTTTATAAGAAAAGATATAAATTTTAGTAAAATAATTAAAAAGATTAGTCATTTTTAATGATCTACTTCGTCATATTCAGGATTCTCTTCCTTAAATTTTGCGATCTCGGTCACATATTTCAATAAAATCTGCACAGGATAGTAACCGCTATCTATAATATTGTTCCAATCAACTGTATCTTTATTTTCATCCAAAAACTTTATACTCAAGTGTTGATAGAGACAAAGAACAGACATATGATCTTTTAATTGATAATGTATATTTTCTTGAATGAACTCTGGGGACAGATTTTGATATTTTGCAATGTTATACCAATTCAATTTGTTTACGTATAATCTCATCATATCTTCGGATAATTCATATTTTTGAGAAATGTCATCCCAATGTTCTTTTTTCAAATCTCTTTCGTGTTGCATTATAAAAAGATCGAAAGCACTGTAATGTCCCGCCATCTCTATTTATTAAGAAAAAATTTCAAGTTTTTATAAATTGACTCTTTTTTGCGTTACATTCAGCACATTTTCCAGAAATTCTCTTAACTCCATTGATATTTGCATAGTATTTTATATTATTTGTTTCAGTTTTTGCCTTACACCTCACACAGTATATGAGCGCCATTTATATAAGGAAATTTTATCATGCATAAAACCCTACACGAATACCTATTTCAGTAAGATCTTCCTCCATATTATTAAGTTTTTCTTGTAATTTTTGAAATTTGACAGCATAAGAATCATTGTATTCAACAAATTTATGACCAATATTCTCAAAAGTTTTCGTAGCATCTAAACTAAACTTATCAAAAGACTCTTTAAAATTAGTAAGTTTTTCATTAATTTCACCAACATCGTCTACTGATCTTCTATTTCTGGCTTCTAACTTGTCATAGACTTCTGTTGTAAAATCTTTAACATGCTGTTTATGATTCTCATAATTTTGTTTTAGTTCATTAAACATTTTAATAGGATCTTCTAATTGAATCATTACAACAACATCAAATGGATTAATTCCTTTACTAACACCGCTAATTCTTTTTCCTTTAAAATCTAAGGCATTTTTAACATTCGGATCATGTAAATCAACAATATCGATGTTTTCTGATAATTTTAGAGGTTTTAAAATTTGTTCTTTAACAACAACATCATGTTTGTCAATACCAGGTCGAACACCGACAATTCTTTTTTTATTAGCCAAACTAACATAATTCTTTTCAACTTTGATCGCTTCAGTAATTTTATCAGCTTTTTCGATATGAGACATTAAATTGGTAAATAATTTTTTTACACCATCATCAACTTCTTTTTCCAATGTTTTTATTTTATCAGCAACTTCATTTGAACTCATGAAATTTGCAAGTTTGTTATCATATTCTGCTTTAAAATCTTCAATCTCGACAGCAAACATATCTGAATCTGGAAGGTTTTGTAATAAATTTTCTAACTTGTTATCAAACTCATTTCTCAAACTATCAAAATTCAAACTATTATCTACATTTTGAATAATTTGTGTACCAAATACGTCAAAAATATTTTGTGAATCCATATTTATTAAGCAATAATTTGTTAACAACTTCTTTAAAATCTTTACCATTACTCAGTTCATTCAAAACAAAAACACATAAATGACCACAAATTGGGGGATCTTTATAGTCTTGAATCTGAGAGTCATTGTAGTAGACGCTTGATTTTTTCAAATATTTGATCAATTCTATAGGTGGTTTGTCCTCAATTCTTCCATACGAATCAAAATAACATGCATTCTTATCATTTTTATAATAACAAACCCAATGCGTTCCACTCCCCAAAATCGAGTCTAAATTCACAATTCCACATTCGAATTTCTTAACTTTTTCAGGTAATGTATCTCTCATGAAAATTCCTCTAAAATGTTTAATGTTTTTGCAGATTTCTTCCAATTCTCCGAATGTTAAAGGTTCAAATTTTTTTTCCGATGTTTGATTTCACGTAATTCAAAGTTTTTTCATCTAATCCAGATCCTGTAACATCTTCCAACTCTTTATCTAACCAATTTAAAATGTTTCGAACAATAGGAATCACATCTTTTTTAACGATTGGAGCAGCTTTACGAACATAAGGAACAACATTTTTAACAACTGGAATATTTTCTCCAAAATCTAATAAATCTTTCAAAAGTCCACCATTTTTAAGTTCTTTCAACTGATTATAAGAAAATTCTATTCTGGTTCCTTTACTGTTTTTCTTATGTTTTTCGAGTTTATTGTATTGTCTATTTGTTAAAAATATCTTATCTTCGCCATTTTTTAGTTGATCTATTTTAAATTGAATACTAACGGGTATTTTTTTCTTAAAAGCGGATTTTATTTTTTCTTTCTGATTTTTGCTGAAATTTACGTTCACCTCCATTTATATAGTTAAAATTTCAAGTTCTCTTCAATTCCCATTCCTAGTTTTCTCTTCAAAAACATTGCTCCAACTGTTGGAAGTGCAACAAATCTTTCACCTAAACTAGCATCTTTTGATAAAAATCTATCCATTGCCTTATCTTGCAAAACTTTATCTGCTATATGTCTGGAATTTGTGTCACTATGTTTTGCATAAAAAATATCGTGTTCCATAGCAGCTTGATCTAATTTATTTATACCAGGATCTCCTCTTTTTAGTCTTTTTTCGAGTTTTGTGCCAGGCCCCAGATACTGATAAGTTGGTACGTGTAATTCAAAAGGTAAATTGTTGATAAAATCATTCAAAAGTCCACTACCCTCAATCATAGATGAACTTATTGCCGGCAAAACTCGTTTTAAATATTTAATTCCATCAGGTTTTTCAATCATTTCATCAAGTTTGTTCGAAATAAAATCTTTAATCGCTTTCTTTTCGTTCAAAAAATTGTTGTTTCCAGCCTTTTCTTGAGCATAAATATAATTAATAATTCCATCGAGTTTTGTCAAATCGTCGATATATCTGTATTCAATCTTATTATCACTGTATTTTCTCACACCTGATCCTTCGATTCTTTTTTCCCAAATTGGTTTAATCAAATTGAGATATTTTTTACCTTTACTTGACTTTGGTTTCTTAGTTGATGGATCATTATTTTTTGTAAATTGAATCAGATTTCCATAAAAATTTCAGTATACTTTTTCAAGTCTTCTTCAGAATATAAAACCGTCTTTTGGAACATCAGTGCCTGTTAATAATCTCCATAAACCTTGAGTTCCTTCATATGTTTTTTCATTTAATAATGATATCATTATGCTCAAAATTCACGGGCAAAATTTCCAATCATAAAACTTTTCTTTTTTCTGTCCCAATACAAACCAAATTTATCATCCTTTGCTCTAGGAAGAAATTTTTTACCAATTTCACCAATTTTTATATCCGTTGTTCCAGGACTTATTGGTTTCAAACTATGGTAGAGTCTTCAATGATTCGAGGTCTAAATGGTGTTGAAGATGGTAATTTTGGCAATTCAAACTCAGATTCTGGTATCGAAATATCGGCAAATTGTCGTACAAACTGGAACCAAAATTCATCAAATTTTGATTATCGCTTAAAACATTTTCAATTTTGCCCTCAACATTTTTTATTGCAGAAGTTACAGGTTGATTAATTTTTTGAATAAGTTCTTGTTCTTCTTCATCAATTCGAATCTGTTCTTTAATTCTCTTTGATTAATTTCTTTTCTATTTGATCAAGTTTTTTTGCTTCTCTGAAGTTACGTTCGCCATTTATTTAGGAAATTTTTGAAACGTAAACGTGGAACGTGAAACACGAACGTGAAACGTAAAACACGAACGTAAAAACATGAACGTGAAACGTGAAACATGAACGTGAAACGTAAACACGAACGTGAAACATGAACGTGAAACATGAACGTGAAACATGAACGTGAACGTGGAACGTGAACGTGGAACGTGAACAGATTTACCGTTTTTCTGTTATTTTCATAATGTAAATAAAAAGTAAAGATAATATAAAAATAATTTGTAACAAATACTTTATCAAGTAGATTTGTCAGACCACTGAGCAGCATTTATATTAGAAAATTTATTCAGATATTTACCATTTTTAGGCTTCAAAGTTAGATTTAATAGTTAAAAAATCCGTAGTCTTCCTTCCAAATTTTATCACATAACTCAATAAAGTGGTTAAAACTCATATCAGATCCACATAATTGTTGTAAATCTTTCTCGAATAGTGATCGTCTTGCTTAAAAACACACAAACATATTCAAATTATTTCTAATAACTTGTTTATCAACCTTTGAAAAGCATTGGGAAAGATAGATACAAGAGTATTTTTTGTGACGAGACATTACGAAATATTCCTTAATAACGTCCTGATTTTCTAAAATACAGTCATCGAAAACGATTAACGAATTGGGTTTACTCTCGCTTAATGGAACTATGTCCTCAGAGGCATTATAAAAATGTGATACCTTTTTGCTTAAGTTTTTCTCAATATTTTCAAATCTTTCTTGCAATTTTTTATAAGCGTCTTGTTCTAAAGATTTACTAAAGACATACAAATTGGAATAAGGAATCAACCTATTGTAGATAAAATTCAATAATAAAGTTGTTTTTCCACATCCACTTGAACCAACAATTAACAATCTGATTGGTTGATCTCTTTCTTACTTTCTTCAAACCGTTTGAAGTTTTATCTGATCTTTTTGCTTTTAAAAATTTCTCCATTTAAATAGAAGATTTTCATCTTGAAGCAACGCTTGCGAAAATGAAGCTGTTTCAAGTTGACTTCAGAAAGCTCTAAATTAGTTTTAAACTTGGAACATCCTATACACTTAGAGGAAGAATCAAATTATTTTATCGGTTTAAGCGGCTTTTATTCTGACAATTTTTGTAATAAATATTAGTGAAAGTTCTCCTTATTGTATAGGATTTAGTGAGAAGAACATAACAAAATATTATGGTTTAAAACAAAGGATATTATACTTTCGATCAAATTAAAAATTCCCTTAAAAATTATCTGAAAACATTCAAACAATCAGATAAATCTTTAAACTTTGACGAAAACAAGTTTGAAATGCAAAAAAATTATCTCTCTAATAAAATTCAAATAAAAATCACCAGTAAGAATAATGTTTTCAGCAATTATTGTAGATTTATTAGGGTTTGTTCAAGAAACTATTGAGCCAAATCAGGTATATTTAGGAAATAAAACGCCAAAATTTAGACCTTTCGATGTAATTGAAGTGCACTGCAATCTCGTTGAACCTAGTTTTTGAAAAATCATACCGAACATTTACACAAAGAATCTGAAATTTTGTACACATTTTTCCCAAATGTTGCTTATGGATCAAAAATCAGTGAAAAACCGAATGAAAATCGATTATATTCCAATTAGAAAAAAAATATTAAAAGAATTCAAAAAATCGTTCTAACTATACAAGACTCTGAGGGAAATTTATTAAATAATGAGAGTAAAACAACAATATATTTAAGATTGTCGAAAGAATGATGACTCAAGGGGGGAACGAATCGTTCTTACCTTCAAACTTTCAAAACGAGTTGATAATGATGATAAATACCAATACTTTTATCTAAAAGATAAGGTAGCCCTCGAGGGCCACCTCACAAATATTCACAAAAAATACGAATAAAGACAATGTTAAAGAAAAATACAAAAAAAAGCTTTGAAAACATAGATTCTGACAAGGCGTCGATTCGACGCTCTTACAAAAATTTTAGAATATGAAAACACGAGACAAGCAATAATATTAAACGTTGATGATGATAAATCAATGTTTAAAGACATAAATCAAGGGGGTCTATTGAATAGACTACCTTTAAAACTTTCAAAATAACACTGTTTTCGTTAATGAATCTGGACTTTATACTCAAAATAAAAAAATTGCTTGTTAAATTTTTTCTATCTAAATGGAGTCAGTTGTAGACCTACTCAATAATCAACTTATATTCAATAACAAACATATCTTTACGATTGTTGACGAAAACAATGTGATCTTGGTTTAAGGCTAAAGGGACGTAGCAAAAATTCTAGAATATGAAAAATACTATGCAAACGATTAGAATAAACGTTGACGAAGATGATAAAAACTTCTATTTTAATCTAAATATAAGGGGGGCTATAAATAGCTTACCTTCAAACTTCCAAAATAACACTGTTTTCGTTAATGAATCTGGACTTTATTCTTTAATTTTGAGATCGCATAAACCAAGAAGCGAAATTGTTTAAAAATTGGGTTACGAAAGAAGTATTACCTTCCATTAGAAAATATGGTGAGTACAAACTCCAAACGAAAATAAGCAGTTAAAAGATGAAATAAAACAGTTACAAATTAAAGATGAAATGAAATCATTGAAAATAGAGAATCAAGAATTGCGAATGGAATTAATGAAGAGAGATATGGTATGTAAAGATTTTGATAAGAAAAAACACCATGTTTTTGTGTTAATTAAGAAGAATACATGTGGGAATGGCCTTATTACGTTATCAGAGCTCAGAAGAAACGAGAAATACCAAACCGATTAAAACATCTAAAAAATAAATTATCCTGAATTAGAGATTTTGTTCATTGATGACGAACCAAATTCTAATCAATCTGTATAACCAAATGAAAGAATCTTTGAATATTTTATACAACGGAAATCATTTTACTACAAGTATGGCAGAATCTCGACTGATTTATAGAATATCTAAATTACACGATGAAAAATGTTAATAAATTTTATTAAACTCTCGAATTATGATATTTTGTTTGTAAATGTTTTTCATAGTTATTTAACCATTTTATAATTCTTCCACATTCACAATGGAGTATCTTCATAATATAATCTATGAAGATTCTTCTTTACACAATCTTTACAATATGAGTCTTTCTTATCTCTACTATAGTGATCACTATTAAACTCTGAAATTTTTTTAGTTTCTTTACATTTAAGACATTCTTTATCTTCCAAAGTTAATTTTTCTATTTTATCATATAATTCTTTATGATATTCCCTTTCACAATCTTTGCAATAATAATGCATTCCATCTTTCCTATTTTTATCTTTATAAAAAGCTTCAAAAACCTTTTATTTCTTTGCACATTGAACATTTCTTTTGAGCCTCCATTTATATAGAAAAAATCTTTGACTTTCTCAATTCATATTCATAAAACTTTCCGGTTATTTCTTCATTATTTAAATCTTTTATACTATAAGTTTACAGGATCTGTGTTATTAATTTGATAAATCACAAAGATTTCTCTTGACCAATTGTTCTTATATTTGTTCGAAAATGTTTGTTTTTTACTAACAATTCTTACATGATCATTGACTTTAAATTTAGTTTTCGTGTGAATTTCAGGTGGAACATACTCGAAAACTGTCTCTAATAACTCCTTTTCTGCATCCTTACCTACGTCTTTGGGCTTCATTTTGATTGTGCTGTGAACCGTATCATTATAATTTGTGACTATTTTTTGAAGAATATCGATCCATTTAAAGTTTTTTATTAACCTCAAAAAGAACTTTCATTCTCTCATTTTGAGTTCTGTTATATCTCTCATACAATACTTGATTTCTCTTCGTTTTCAGTATGATAAATCTTAATGTTGTATTTTCTCAAAACTTCGTTAAATTCTTTATTTTTAAATTCTAAAACCCTTATCTGTATGAAGTAGATTTGGAGGTTTGTGATTGATCCTTATGGCATCTTTTACTATATCTTCGAAAAGCTTTTGAAATATCCTTGCCGTTTTTTCTTTTGATAGCTCTTGACCAAGCATATTTTGAGAAAGTATCAATAACATTTAACATATACTTAAATCCATCATTTTGATCTGAATAGTTAGACATTATAACTAAATCTGCTGCCCATAAATCGTCAATTCTAATGTTATAATTTTTCTCTTTTTAAACTTTTTTCGTTACTGGTGCATGAATTTCTCGAGCTTCAATCTCTATCTTCATCTTTAGTCTTCAATTCTTGCTTAACAGGTTTTGGATTTGGATTCTTTATAAACTTACTCTTGTTTGTCTTACATTTTGAACATTTTTGCAGCAATTCTATACAACCCGTTTTGAGTTTGTACGATTTTTGAATCTATATTTTTCGTTTTTTTCTTGCATTTGTGGCAGTGAATCAAATCATCTTCCATTTACATGTCAAAGTTTCCAAGTTTATTTAACTCATCTAATATATTAGATTTTGCTTCGCCTTTATATCCATACGGTACTGTATCGATCTTATTTTCTAGGACATTTCTCTTATCATCTTTAGCGTTCAGTGCCAGCTTGTTTATGGTGATGGTATACAAATCATGTTTATAGCTTTTGATTACTGTCATCTCCCTAAAATTCTTCTTTATCTTCGAACAAAACATCTCTTCAGGTTTTCGATATTTATTGTTTTATTTACAACGCTTCTCTTAATTCCTTTACACCTAACTGGATTTTTGTCTAGATATTTGTACGAGTACATCTTTGACCTCAAACCACAAAATTCTTCTAAGATTTCCCCATTTAGTTCGTCTTTGAATTTCCCTATTACCTTCTTGTTTTTAGTAGCGAAACATTCGTGATCTTTTGGATAATCGCTCGTATCGAAATCATCTATATTTTCTTTAATAATTTTGTAAGGATCACGTTTCAATTCTAGGAAGTAACTGTCTGTGTCCATGTAACACAGATTCAAATCTGGATCAAACTTCTTTAATTTGTTGTAATAAAACTCGTACATTAACAATTTTGAAAAGGTCAAGAACTGAAAAAACCTATGTAGATTGGCTTGTTAAATTTAACTTTCTGCTTGTACATGTGAACTCGCTATACAGTTGTCGTCAAAGATGTTAAAAGCATTTGAAATTTGTTTTCTTAGCTTGTTTCATTGAAAATTCTTCATTTCCTAGTCTAATATCACATCTGTTTCTCACATTTTCCATAGATTTTCCAAAAACAGAGTTGTTCATCAGCTTGTAAAAATCTTTCTCAAAGTCGCTTGTAGCTTTGGTTCTCATACTAGTATTAAAAAATGTGTGATCGATTTTTGCGGATTGTTTTTGCATGTGGGAATCTTCTCTAATATGCTTTCAAAGTCCATATAAATTACGTACGGATGGCTAAACTTCTTTTGATAATTAGTAAATTTAGTTGTTTGACCTGGAAATGGCATAATTGGCTTACAAACTTCGTGATTTTTACAAATTTCTAAATGGTCTGCTAAATCTACAGATTTGTAGAAATGGCTTAAACATCTCCTACATAGAAAATTTTTATGTCCATGTTTGGATGTTTGAGAACTCACTAACCTACTTAAATCGGTTATCAAAACAAAATGAGATTTGTCTTCTTGTTTTACATACAGTAGATCAATATTTAATTCTGCATCATATTTTTCAGAAATTTGTAACGGAACAACCTTAATACTTTCATCAAAACTGTAGACATTGATAGACATTTTTGGATATTTGTACTTGGAATTGTAACTTCGTTTTTCAAATAATTGTATATCTTTTAAGGACATTGGATACTCGAAACCTGAAAATATCTCGTCATTTACAAATTTTTCATATTGTTTTGATCTTTCGCAGTCTCTTTCGGGTTTTTCAATAGCGCATCGGATAGAATAAATAAAGCAATAATCATCTTTATTTTTGATATTTATACAAGCTTTTTTATCTTTGATTTTCTTTGGTAAATCGATATATGATCCTGCGTTCATAAATTCGTGTTTATTAAGGCTCAAAACTAGTTGTTTGCAGCGTTTTAATGTCCATCCAGAACCTTTATTTGGATGATTCGTTTGTTCTCGATGTGTTAATTTATTAAATTGCTTAGTAATAAAGTCGTTTATGTCAAAGATCTCGTCTGCTTTTATAGTAAAATACATTGGGCAAGTTTGTGTTTCACCGTTCACTAAAGTACGTTCGTATTCGCATTCTAAAGAGAGATAGCCCTTCATATTTTTAACGGTTTCTTGAAATTTTTCGATTAAACTTTTAATTTCTGGACGCAAAATAGAAAGATATTTGTAAATTGACATGAAATTTTCATTTAAATTCGTTAAAATGTATTGCTTGAAAAGACCATGGATAGAGGATAAAACTTCGACATCAATGATATTTTCTGGTTTCTCATTAAGCGTTTTGTCAATTTCTTCGATCATTTCAGACTTAGTTTTATCGTTTGTTTCAATGGACAATTTCTCAGCGATTGATTGAATTTTTTCATCTTTAAATAGATTGAGATCTTTTTTACTTTCCTTAAAATTTTTCTTTAGTTCACGCAATTTTTCTATATTATACATGTTTTGGTGATCGGCAATTTGATTTTCTTTAGCCCAAGTCTTCAAATAATTTAATTCTTTTTCATAAATATCTTTATTTTTCAGATGATTTTTCGAATTGTAATGTCGGGTAAAATGATGTTCGAAAACATCTTTTTTGCAGTATGGGCACTCTATCTTTTTCCGCTCCATTTAAATAGGGAAAATTTGAATGTGCCAAGTTTTACTATTTAGTGAAATATCTTTTTATTAAGCTGAAAAATAGCAATAATTCAGTAGATTTCTAAGGATTTTTATCAAAATTTGATAAAAATCAGCACAATTTATGGTTAAACAGCCTTTGATTCTTCTATTTAAAGAAGAAAAATTTGTATAACTCAGACTTTGAAAAGTGGAGAATTTTACCAGAATTTGACACAAATCAGCACAAATTGTAGTAAAACAGCTGTAGATTCTTCTATTTATTATAGAAAAATCTGTAAATTAAGACTTAAAATTATTGAAAAAATAGTATAGTTATAGTAATAAAAGTACTTTTATTACTATATTGGTTTGTAGGGGGTAATTTAAATTCTATAATACTATTTTTTCAATATTTTTTTCTTTAACTTTTCCAAGATTTTTCATTAAGATTTTAATATATTTACAACAGAATTTTCGAGAAATATCGTTCACATTATCAAGTTTAAAGCTAAAATTCGCAATAATTAGAGAAATTCAGTAGATTTTCAGGATTTTTTCAAAAAAACTCTAGTATATGCACCTTAAGAGCTGTGGTTTTGACCCTAAAAACACGTTTTTAGGGTCAAAACCCCGGTTTTTTGTGTATTTTGGAAGTATAGTGTTGATTTTTCACCTTAAAAGTGTAGAAGTATTAATTTTTTTCTATGTAAATGGCACTGTTACAAGAGTTGAATAAGGTTGGTGATTTAACATTCAAAGAATACAAGAAATTAATAGAATTAGAAGAAAATAAGAAATACAAAATTTTGAATCTGGAGAAAATGAAAGATAAATTCGGGTTTACAATAATTGCCGAGTTGGAAGATTATAAAGTACACTTACCGAACAGATTTTTGACTGTTTTGGATGAAAAAAAGATTAAAGAATTGAACAAAAATGAAAAATTACACTTGGTTGTTACTGGAAAGAAGACTATTAAAGATAAAGACTGTGTTACAATTAACTTTGTAGAATAAAGATTTTTTATTAAGATTTCTGGATTTTTTCATTAAAACAGCTTAAGAAATTAGAAGCCTACAATGAACAGTAAAACAGCTATAGATTCGGTTATTTAACATTCGTGGTTTCCTGTTAGATTTCTTAGATTTGTTTATGGTTCAATGGACAGTATTTTACATTCGTGGTTTCCTGTTAGATTTCTTAGATTTGTTTATGGTTCAATGGACAGTATTTTACATTGATTTTCTGACTGTCCCAAAAGTGCGCCAGAATCGGCATATTCATATCTACTTATATATATATATATATATATATATATATATATATATATATATATATATATATATATATATATATATATATATATAATTTGTAAATTTTGTTAGGAGAGTAAACGATTTAGATTTTATGTGTGTGTGTGTGTGTGTGTGTGTGTGTGTGTGTGTGTGTGTTAATATTTTATATATATATATATATATATATATATATATATATATATATAATGATATATATATATATTATAAACTTAACTTTTAACTGGATTATTATACCAGATTGATTTGTTGTAATTTTTTTAATAATTGTAATTGTTGTATTGTAGTAGTGAACCAGAATAAATAAGCAAAAATATATATTAACACTTCAGAATGAAGAGCGATGGGTGATTTTATACCTAACTGAATTGGTGCAAAAAAATGGATAAGAATATAAAGTTACGTTCAAAATTACATTCGAACTGTAATTTTAGCTCTCGAAATTAAATCATTTCAACAAAAGCTGACGTAAGTATTGGGTATCATGCAATTTATTGATTTTAGTGTTCTAATTAATTGTAATATATATTAATATTACATATATATATATATATATATATATATATATATATGTAATGGTAGCACATTCACCCGGCAAGTGAGAGACTCCCGGCGGAGCAAGTACTTTTTGTGATTCAATGTTTATTTATTTAAATGATATATATATATATATATATATATATATATATATATATATATATATATAAATAACGAGTTCGTCCTAGTGACTTATTTAGTGTAAAAAACGGAGCTATTGCTGCTACAAGCTACTAATATAGATTATACATCTACTTAATATAGTAGTATTAATCTACCTAAAAACGGATAACCAGTAACATATCATGGATACCCTTTTAGTCTATGTTATTTGAACTTTACTCTTTCAATTATTCATGATTTCTTGAATTTTCTTAATAAATGGTGAAATGTTAAATTACTGATTTACAGTAATTAGTGATTTTATAAACAACTGTTAATTACAATAATAATTGATATTGCTAAACAATTATTAATCTGAAAAGTGCGATTAATAATATGAACACAACTTTCGTTTACAAACATCTTAAGCGTGAAGTGTCTAGTAACACCAGGATAGCTGCAGCTATACCAAGATTGAATGAGTAGTAATGTTTTTTGACTAAATTGAGAATAATATTAAAGTAATAAACTTCAGTTTATACATTTTTTTAGTTGTTTCCTCTAATAAGAGAAATTCATTCTCCAGATATCAATATAAAAAGTACATAACCGATTGGAACGCTTTAAAGAGCCGTGAAGTATCCCATCTCGCCTGTCCTCTCCCCCGTCAATATTTCAGCAGCTTACGAGAAGCTCCTCTGAGTACAAATGTTTCTCCGATATCGCTAAAGCCATGCCAATCTTGTGAATCGTTTATTTATGGCCTTTAGGTAAACTGTATTTTATAACCCATAGTTTTATTACTGATGAGTGTCAGCGAAGGTGACGCCGGAGATTTCATTTCTGGTTCCTCTTTATCCGAACTCACCTATTGACCTAAATTTTGCATGAATCTTCATTGTTTTATAAACAATGTTTGATGATTTGGCTGAGTGTTAGCGAACAATCTTTCATTGGTCTTATGGGTAAGAGCTAGTTGCGTATACAGAGTGTTCAGTAAAAGTGTTCCAATACTTTGGGATTTGGTTCTATACTTGTATATAAAATTGAGCAAAGGTTTTGTATGAAGGTATATCCCAATACCTTTAGTTTTTCGTCTATCTGTCTGTATGTGTTCTTTATCAAAAGATTATCTTTTCACCAGTTTCAAAATGGTGGGCGTTTAAATTATTCCACCAAACAACTCAAAAACCGACTGACTTTCACCATTTTGAAACGTGTAAAAGGATTTTGTTAATATATTTATTTCCAAAATGTTTACGAAAGGTTATTTCGATTCTCAAGTTTAAAAACTTTATCTTAACTTTTCCAAAGATACAATTGCTTTTATAAAAAAACATATACAGACACACAGACGGATAACTAAAGGTATTAGGACATACCTTCATTTGAACGTTTTTTCTTATTGTTATGTGTAGAACAAAACTCCCAAAGTATTGGAACACTTTTACCTTATATAATAACAATAAGAATAATTAAAATTGTAAAGAATCTAAGTACAGTCATAAGATACTTTAACCTGTAAATGTGACATGGTAACAATAAATAGTAGTTTAATGATTTTGCATTTGCATGGATCCTCAGCAAAGTCTGTTACATGACAACTAGAACAGCGCGGCTGCCTTTTTTAAAGGTAAATACATCTGTTTTACTGTTAAACCTATCAGGTTAATTAAAAACAGTACAAAGAGTTTACTCACTCATAAACAGGTTTGTCTGCACAGGTAGTCGGTTACAAAATAATTTTCTCTTGTTCCAGATTTTGTGCAGGTGGTGTTTCAGCAACATTTTCGGTTTACACACAGAGTTACAGGAAACCTAATGTTGACTGTCTGTATGATGATAGTTATGTTTATCTCTTCCCAAATAAATCGTAATAAACCACGTAATCATGGGTCGAAAAGGCTGTGGATATAATCAGTAAATCTACTGATCTGGACTTCCCGTCCATTGAAACAAATATTTTCTAAGAAGTGGATATTACTACTAATTTCTGTATTTACTTTTCACTCATGATTTCCCACTCTGCTTCTTCAAATAAGTGACCGCAAATATAAAATAAACTTGGTTATTATATCTCAAGTGTTGTGTGCATAAGAGATTGGTTCCTGTGGAGTGTTATAGTAGGGACAGAGGTAAACACTCAAAGGAATGCATCAGAAAAACTTATTCTAATTTAAAGATTACGAGATCCAAACATATTCATATAATAAATATCAACCAACTTTAGTTATTTAGAAAAATGAATCCTAAACTGATTAAAAGCATATTTACTTTAAACCACGGGCATAAACTAATTTATTGTCCACAACATCCATAACAGATTTATTATTACTACATTCCATTACAGTTTACTGCAAGTAGATATTTTAATGGTTAATTTGACAAAGTAGGATATTAATAGAAATATTCTTTCCAATAGCTAGATAAATATTAGGCAAGTTTTACTAAACTCTTTAGATAGCTAATTTAGCCTTGTAATATAATTTAAGTCGAAATATTACCAACTTCTCTTCTGGTGATCCTCAGTCCTGACGAAATGGGGCTATTTGCACCTCCCAGTCGATGGGAGAAGGTAACATAGAATTTCATGGTTTTATAATGGGATACATTGTAGGCTGACTGTTTGGCTAATTTGGACGAGGTCCATGCAAAAATGTAGCACTATATGAGCTAGGAGTTGCGTTTTATGCGAAGGGATTTTGTAAATTCCACACAGAAGTATTCCACTTGAGATAGGTTATGAGCGTACTCGTAATATGACCAAGAATATCTCACGTTCCGTACTCATCTTTATCGGTCAATTGATAAGGCAGCTTAGGGCCTACCTTAGGCATATCTGTGTTAGTTATCATAGGTGAGCCTGTGTATTATCCGGTAGTTTGGTGGCTTTGAATGCCCTGCCTTGTCCCATATGTCCTCTACATGTTCTTGGCGTACATTTGAAATAAAAAAATGAAATAATGATTTATTCCAGCATTTTTTTAAAACAAAAAGATAAAAACTCTGTCTATGGAATAAGAACTGGCCAAATTTACAAGTATTGTGGCCAGATTGACAAAAAAATAACAGCAAAAAAGCTAGAGTCCAGATTGCAATTGAATGACACAGAGCCGCGCACTGTGACGTCTGTTCTTAGCAGCACACTACAAACACATTAAACTATACAGCCACACTTACACTATTATATTTAACAAAGCAATACAATTAATTAAAAAATTATCAAAACTATTTTAACAATAATGTAGTTTTAAGTTTATTGTTCTAAATAAGAATAATTTAAAAATATTTACAAACAACTTAAAGAAAACAACCATCTTTTTACCTTACTGCTAAAAGTTCTTAGACCTAATGATTCTTTGATTGACAAAGGAACTTATTAAAAAACGTAGGAGCGCTATGACGAAATGAACATATAAATGACGATTTATAAACTTTTGGAGATCTAAATATTCTACGATTTATATATTACGCGTTAATTAAAAAAGACCAGTAGTTCTAGTATTTAATCTCATCAAACATCAAATGAAGCCCGATGTAAAGTGATCCAAAGTTGGTTGTCTGTTATTCATAACTATCCTTGATATACAATTTTATTTTATGACGAAGTTAATAATGTCTTACATTTTCTCTTGCTTTCTACTACTTCGGAGTTTAAGATAAGATCCAATGTGTTTTCCATAAATTCACACTCGATATCTTCGTCCAAATAGGTAATCTTGCATAACATCTCATATAAGATGTTGATTTACAATATTTATGAAATTTATCAGCCAAACATTTGCACAAATAACGATACTTATTACTCGGGACACATTGGTAGATACTTTTATGATTATAGCTTGTAGTGAAAAACGATTTCTTTAAAACGTAACACATCTTTAAAGACCGAAACATTCCTATAAAAACATGTGTTTAAACACACACTTTCATATACTTTATAGTTGTACTATATTTGTTATTGTAAACTTTTTTCACGTTGTATCTTAATAAATGGATGAAATTTATAGACATTTTAGAATTCCGATATGATTCCTCAGAATGTAGGCATGGACGTACCAAAGTAAACATTCCAAGAATGTTTTTTTTTATTTGTTTAAATTATTGATCCTACTGTTCATATCATTTGGCAAAACCCTGTTACATAACCTGAATTAGTAATATTATCGATAAGGTTGACTGGTGTATTTTGTGTTAATAGCATATTATTATATACAATATTTATTCATGCCTAGGATAGATAAAATCGTGAGTATTGAATGAGTATGTATTGCGTATGAATTTGATTTAGAAATAAAGTCTTTGTGAAGGCGAAACAAGGGCAATGACTCATACAATGGAAAATAGTCCTATGAGTGTATTATGAGTTTGAGACGTTGTCCATTTTGAAACTCCATTGTGTGTGTGTGTGTGTGTGTGTGTGTTGTGTGTGTGTGTGTGTGTGTGTGTGTGTGTGTGTGTGTGTGTGTGTGTGTGTGTGTGTGTGTGTGTGTGTGTGTGTGTGTGTGTGTGTGTGTGTGTGTTAATATTATATATATATATAATATATATATATATATAATATATATATAATATATATATATATATATATATATAATAATGATATATATATATATATTATAAACTTAACTTTTAACTGGATTATTATACCAGATTGATTTTTTGTAATTTTTTTGATATTTTTGCTCAATATACCTTAACGCAGCTCAAGTAGTATCGAATGACAGAGGTATGTAACAGTTTGATTAGGAAGTAAACAACGTTTTACGCCTTACATACATTTTAAGTTTTACAGTATAATTCTGTAAGCTATGTCCATAATTGTTCTAATCTGTCAGTTGTACTTAGTAAAAACCATTACAGCAAACTTGCAGCAGTTACATACTGGTTTCTATTTGGAAAATTCAATTAGAAAGTAAATACTCCATTTATAATGTTAAATTTGAGTTATAGTAAGATTATATTAATAATAGTAGCCTAAACATATCCATACTCAACTGATAATGTTGAATATGAGGTGTGGTTTTCCACTATTTTCACCAGTCACCACAACATAGAGCTCTTTGAGAGCCTGTTTCATAGTAACCTTGTAAGAAGCTTTGCTCCAGAGTGAGCGCAGTAACAGTTGAGTTTTACTTCATCTACTATACCACATAGACTATACTGTCACTGTATTCTGTACATTCAACTGCATTTAAAGCTAACTGGGTGTAAGTTTCAATTTGTAAACAGAGGTGTAACAATCATAAAACATTGTTTATTATTTCTATGGTAATAAAAATTATTTATCTGTTCAATATTCATGCGTCAAAATGCATTTTTTACCCAATTTTTAATTACATTCTAACACTAGTTTACAATCCCATTTTGAATTTCTCTCCATAAGAAATGAGAGTTGTTAATAGAATGACGAATGGATACACCCCATTTATTACAAGAAGAATGTGCCTATTCTGATTCAAGATGTCCAGAGTTTATGGTACCTTTCGTATTGCAATTCTACGTAGACAAATCTGCCGTATTTCAATGCCATACCAAAGCTGACTGGATACCTTGCGTGTCAAAATTCTCTGTATTAAAATTTCCTGCATTTCACTACTGTGCCCAAACTGACCAGATAACAGGAGTGTTGAAATTCTTCGTAGTTAAATCTCCCATGTTTGGCTACTGAGCCCCAAATTCCTGTATGCTACCCGTGTTGAACTTCTAGGTACTTAAATTATCCTTATCCATCTAATTAGGTAAGTGAATAGCTACCGTACATTATGCCTCGCAGTTATTTCCTTATTCTTTATGATTTGTGAGGTTTTTAAGTTTGGTTTAGTTTAAGATTAAGGTTGTGACATATTATGAGCAAGGGTTGCTGTGAGAGGATTTAATAATAGGTTAGATTGGCAGTACAATACCCTCAAATGAACCAACACATATTTTATTTGTGACAACATCTCATTAAATTGATTAAAAATTTTAATTAACAATTGATTGCGTCAACCGACATATTAAGCATAAATTTTAATACCTTAATACTTTGAAGACATATTTAATATTAAATTATTAATTACAATTTATTTTAATTTAATTCATTATAACATTTACTAGTAATTTTGTAGTGTTGCAATAATTATGAGTTCATGGACTAACGTGAGAAACTTTCTTTTAAAATAGGTAAACATTTACATGAATTTACATTTTCGAAATTGTGAACATTTAAATAGATATGGACTTGTAAATGATTAATGAACCCTGATATATACTAAGTTCCTAAAATTACTTACATTTTATTCAACTTCACACTTATTACGCCTAGAGATATTTTTCCGCACACGAACACAAGCACTAGCACTCCCGAACTTCCTTTTTCGAAATCCCGTCCTCGACATCCTTCCCTCCTCCTTGTTCTTCAGTTGTTGATGTTATTCTCCCGCCAGCTCATGACCACGCCTCTGCCAAATCTCTCCATCATAATTGGTGAGTACCAATTTTTCATATCAGCATGGCTGCCCCTTACATCGTCGCACGGTTTTTTTTATATATATAAGCATTTCCGCTGCTTAAGCAAGCATTTCCTGTTTGTTCACCATCGGTGTCTGGGCGGATGTGCGTATCCACTTACATCCGGAGGATGTTTGTCTCGAATTTTAATACAAGACTTCCTTTCCAGTAACTATCTGTACATCGATTCTATAAATTTTATTTTACTAATAATTATATATGTCTTACAGATTGGATATTTTAAATTTAATGTGTAGGAGTCTTGATAGTCTTGTAAGTAACATAAGGCTGAGGGGTGGTGGTGGTAACTGTAACTATGTTCCGTTTTTAATTAAATTATAGTTTGAAAAAGAAAGTCTTTACATATTAATCGTTAAATATTCGAAATAAATTATTATATTCACCTTAGAGAGAAAAAACAGTTTCTTACAAGATCGTTGAGATAGGATAAGAGCAATTGTCTTATATTTATTAATTAGAAGTCCAGTCCTCACATTGACATAAAATCAAAGCTAATCTTACTTTAATATTTCATAGTCTCTTATGCCTACCCACTTTTTCACCCACAGGGATGTGGGATGGTTTTTAATTTTAAATGGCTTAGGCTTGCGTGATTGTGCTTATATGTAGCAGCTACAATAATATAGGCCACCCGTAATAGGGCACAATTCGCTTATTTCTAATGAAACCAATTTTTAAAGGTGCAGAGAATGATGTTAAGCCCCGAACAAGAACACAATTTCGTAACGGTAATTCAATTAGACCGAAGTATATTAGATTAGATAAGTGTATATGGTAATATCTTGGTAACTGAGTTACAAGGTAAGACGATGAAGATATACAAACATAGCTAATATGAGATCTCCAAATCAGCTATTGCTACAACGTTGGTAATAGGTGGTGTTATATGTGAAGATCTCAAATACTATGCCATTCATTGAAGCCTTGGTTGATAATACATTTAAAACTAAATATTTATTAGATACTAAAGTCGTGAGAGATACAGTTAGTAAACTATTTTATTAATTTTTATTTTGCAAGAAATGTGTAAGTAATGTCTACTTCGTATAACGTTTATGCTGCTAGTAACAGTAAAATTAAATATTTTGACTTATGTTATGTTTATATCAATGTTGCTAATTTTATACGTCAAGTTAATTATTTTATTTTAGATTAAATAAATTAAGGCAACGTCCTATATTAAAGTTTCGAAATTAAAAATATCGTTTTAGTATAAATAAATGTTACTAAGGAAACTGTAATACTTTACATCAGAAGTAGAATATCATGGCTTGATCTAAACACTTTTTCGCCGAAGTAAATTATTTAGACACGAATATGTTACTTTCTTCATTGAGACAAAGATAAAAATGGTAGCCTACTAATACACCGGAAATAATAGAGACTGAAAATAGATTACAAGGGCTAGAAACTTTTGACTAAAGTAAGCTTGCAAGGCCGAGTGTGTTTTTATAAGTTTAACGTGGTAACAAGGTAAATTTGTGAAATATAATTAATTATAAGCTGAACTTCTTCGCGCGCTGAACCTGAAGTAAAAGCCAGTGTCATTTTTTTAACGTTTAAACCTGTTAATATTGGATAGTGAAATAATATATACGTTAAACAAGTCTACTTCAAATTCAAATTTATATTACAACGTAAGTGCTTGTAATAAGATTTATACGGCGTTCCTTCATATTTCAAAAAATATTAGTGTTACTGAACTTGCTGGAGTACTCATTAAAACTGTTTCACTCTCCAATTTCAGACCCCAAAAACATTGCTCTTTAAAATTCATTTCCAACCATTGAAAACAGAAATGCCTAAGACTTGCATGCTATTTAATAGGAAATCGAATTTAAAGCCGACTAGTTGAATTTATTTCAATATGCAATAATATTTATTACAACGTATTCGAGGTATTATAGTACAATTGTGGTAGCCGGCCTTCGTTTGCCCAGTAGGAGGCGAAAGGTCTTCTCTTGGGTTCGTGGCGAGGAAGGTTGTATAAACTTTTTTTTTAATAAAACAGCGGAGTCGAACTAATATATTATTATGATTTATTAAAATTGGCACGCAATAATAACAAATTAGGTTTGATTAATACATAATTAATAATTAATTTAAAATTTGCCTTCCGAAAATTTAACGTCTGCCGCGTCCCGCACAAGTTAACCGACTCCCGAGCATAGCTTCAACATCGCCCGATCCTCCCGCTGCCAAGGCTCCAGACCAATCAGAGCGCGTTCCGTCTTAGGATGGTACTCTGGAAGGTACTGCCGCCTAGGCGATTCATTTAGTCATTAACAAAGTACATTGTGCTTTTAGACTGCTCGAGGCCTGCGTGCAACACAAAATGGCTGATTTCAGCGCATTCCGTACACGTGGCTGCGACAACACCGGTGTTGCAACACGCGCGGGCTTCAATGTAATGCATATACAGGCAGAAGTCCTGTCCCTTTCTTCTGGAGTGGCCTTAACGCCTATGTTTTCCTATATTAATCCGGATAGCACTTGTGATGTGTACGGCGGCATTGTTACATATTGTGGAGGTCTTGACTTTCAATATAAAGGTGATTAAAATAATCACTGAAGTAACAATAAGAAATTTCCGTAGAATTCTCAGCTTAGTATTAGGTTAAACTAATTTATTTGTTTAAATTGTGGGGCGCTAACACCGAGGTGTCACACAATATTTCATTGATATCGAGATAACTAAATTGTATATCTGCATCTATTGTATCCATAGTTAGATAGCCAGTAAACAACTAGGCTTACTTACGAATTGTGTGCGGCTAGACTACGTAATTCGGACATTTCGAGCAATGATGTTTCCTTTAATCATAAACCGTTATGACACAATTATATCAACATGATTGTTTTGTTTTCTTGGTGTTTGTTCAAACGTAAAATTATTGTAACAGATACTAAAATACACTGATAATGACATAACCTAATTTAAATCATTTCTTCGGTGTTAAACCAGTATGCTAGAAATGTATAGAGCTCGTAAAAACTACAGAAAGTTTAATCGACGGGCTTACGTTTAAATACTTTTTTAGTATTTAATAGTTATAATCAAATAGGTTAGAAGTAACCAGGTTTTGTTACCAGGTCTGTCTGCTGCAACAAGCGTTTTGATACTTGAAGATTTCTATATTGGTCTCAAATATCTTTTGTTTGTTTTCAAGTATAATTGTATTTAGATATTTACGGCTATGCTACCTGATTCATTTCTAGATATTTAGTAATACAAAAAGAAGGACGTAGCGGAATGTACATAGAAGAGAAGGGTTCATTTAACAATGCCAACTCGTCGACGTTATTCTAGCTTCATGCCTGGCCTCATTCTAGAGTGACGAAGGCAGTTCAAGGTCTTCAAGGCTGTAGCGCGGTTTATGGAAGGACGGGCCATGTACGACACCTCTCTCTTGTCACTAACAACTGGCATTAGGGTAGGACACAAGTTTGGAGTGAATTCATCTGCCTATCTCACACGAGATGAATTTCAAAGCAGCACTAGTACTACAACCGCTTTTACAAAGAGCATCGAGACTCAAGTCAGCACTACTACAACCAACGAGAAAACGGAGTTTGTTGAGATATCGCTCATCAGAGATGAGAGTCAAGACGGCAGTGCTACAATGGGTTATAGAACACATTAGTAGAGAGAAAAAAACCTCTTCTGAATCTCCGTATAAGAACGAAAGAACAAAGCACTAAATCTTTGCCGAGCCACCGCTAATGGAGCATGACATGCTTAGAATGACTCCGACGATAAAACTGCGGCTAGGGCGTCTAAAGGTCTTTCCTAAACGGTAGACGGACTAACAGGTGGAATCTCCTGATGAGACAATCAATGAGAAACGGCTCTTATATCGTACAATAGGTCAATATTACTGAATAAGCTCACCGTTTTATATTAGAATTCACTGGAATATCTTATCTGACAGCAAGGAGCCTTATTGTAAATATTAAAACTAAAGCCTGCTGTAACTGGACTTTATTGCAAATATTAATCTATTAATCTAAATAAAAATGGAAACTAACTCGACTTTTCCGTCAGCGCAAACCAAATATCAAAGTTTAGTTAGGTTCCAATATATAAAGAAAGAATAATTATATCACCTTGATTTCGAGGATAACTACCGATTTCAACATGATTTGAAAAGAATCATAGTGATTTGACCAGCATATACTGCTGCATTTCTAGAGTTTTCTTCAATTGTATCAAACGTCATCAACTGTCATTCATCTCACTTACAGAATATATAGTTGAAGCAACTGATAATTGTTAATAACTAGAGAGCTTCTTTCATATGTAGTATGATTTAAAAAATATATTTATTTTTAACTTTATCATTTAGTAATTTGTGTAGTTTAAAGACACAGCCAATTTTGAATTTCTAAATTTTCGTCAAATATTTTCCTGCTACGTTATCGTATTTTCGCTATGCCCAGCCTTAAATCTCTTAAAATCACTGTTTGCTATTTTTATGTATAAACTAATTTTAAGTTATAAAACAGAACATCGTTGCCTGTGTAAACAGTTGACTGCTCTAAATTGGTTGGCAGGAAACCTGAACTGTAGAAACCCAACGACACGGTACAATCCCGCTGATGTTACAGTTGCAGTGAACGTGTTACACGGCTGGTCACACATTTGTCTGATGTGCAGCGTTCCATTGCTCCTTTTTTAGAGATTTTAGCAGTTCACTATCTTACAAACATTGAACTTATTCTATTGCAAATAGTTTTATAGATTTATTATTGAAAATATGATGATCTCGAAATTAGGATTGTTCCACAACGGCCTATATATGTATTGTTTAATGTTTATTACTTCACAAATCTTATAATATCTAAATTATTCCTTACGAATCCCATTAAATTGCTGTTTTACTCACAACACGTTGTGTTTATGTCTTTATCTTCCAGCGTTTCACATCGCTTACTTAAAAATAATCTTATATCGGATCACTATAAGTTTCATTAACGGTAGTATTCTTATATTAATATGTCATTTTATTTATTGGGATCTCATTAATCAATTTCTTTATATTTTAGCCCATTTCATTGTTGTATTTTAAAATTCTTATTAAGAAGCTATGACTACAGTATTTAATTTATTTCTAATCCCAAAATAATTCAATTTTATGAGAATATTCAGTTCTCTTTCTTACAAAAAATTAAAAACAAACAACATTACATTCTTTTGACTAGAAGAATTAATACAATATATTTAAATTTTATTTCAATATGTTTATCTTACCTTTTACAAAGACAGTAACAGGAGACAGAACAATAAACAAATTTATACAAATAATAATAATAGACTATTAGTAAAATGTAATTAACTACTTTTGTACGCATAATTATCCAGAAATAAAACACAATTAATTTATGATGATTTATCTGTTCAATTTCTTGCTTGTTTTACATACTAACTTAAGGATATTAAAGACTTGTTTTGATTAATTTAGTTATTCCCTAATGTAAATTTATTATTATGTTAATTACTTTTTTATTTTCGTATGTTAAAGTTAAAGATATTAGCATAAACTCGTAATATGACTAGTTGTAACGCAAGAAAGTGTTTTGTTTTTTGCTTGCAATCAATTAAACTTAAAATAAAAACAATATTCTAATGTATTGTTATTACCAATTACATTCTAACGCTTACAGTGTTTACTAGATGCTTAAGATAATATAATTGTAGTTATAATTTCAATTCTGAAAATCATTTAAAATAAATGCAAAACAAAATGAATTGTTGAAAGTGAATGAGAAAA
The DNA here is from genome assembly GCF_021130785.1 of Homalodisca vitripennis. Taxonomy (NCBI): domain Eukaryota; kingdom Metazoa; phylum Arthropoda; class Insecta; order Hemiptera; family Cicadellidae; genus Homalodisca; species Homalodisca vitripennis. Next base: position 71,394,028 of record NC_060212.1, read on the forward strand.
TTGCCAATTAGAAATAGGTTATAAATAAACTACAGTAGAACCTTATCATTGAAGAAACCGAATTTTACATAATGTAAGATATGTTTTAATAATTATTTGAAAGCAAACTATAATAATATAATATAATCATAAACAATGTTTGGGTTTTAACAATAAAGTAATGTGACAGACATATTTGGTGGTACAACTTTAATGTGTAACAACCTCTTATTTAGTGGATACATTGAAAGTTTTCTTAAACATTTTGTAGGGTAAAAACATTATCTATTATCTACAGAAACACTGCACTGTTTTTTGTAATACATACATTATATAATGGATTGATGCTGTTTTGTATCAATGTAAAAAACTATGTCAGTGATAGTGAATCAATTTACAGACATATAATGTACCAAAAATATTGAAAACCCTTTGGTAGTAATTATAGCATGTACTTTTGTACATATTTATAATGTTTCTCTCCTAAGATCTTAATAAATACTTTTACATTCTACCATGTCCAATTATAATGAAACGTGTTCTTTAATTCACATGTTATGCCCGATATGTACTAATGCTCTCGTTTAAATATTTTACAAATATTTTGAGAGTTATCAAATAATTTTTTATTCACTATAAGTATGGAGGCTTACAAATGTAACTCTTATAACTATGACTCGCTCGTTAGTTTTAAAATGAGGGCACTATAAGAATTCATAGAGAACCAAATCAAAATTATTTGATTTTCCAAAATGTTTAAAACACACCTTTTTCTTGATCCATCCCTAAAATAACACCTTTTACGGCTAAAATATAAGGTAATTTAAAATATGAAACCAGGTTTTCAGATTTTCTCGCGTTACTGAGAAATGCAACAATGCAAATTTGTAATGCCCCTAATCTTCGCTACATTTTGTGAAACTTTCATTAGTATTAACAATTTATTTTCATCATTCTTATAAGTTCAGAAAAGTTCTTTTTGATCTGAATTGACATTGAGGAGTAATATATTAACAATATTATTAATGTTGTACTTTAAACAAGGGTATTGATGTCTGCACTTGTTAATACGGCAATTTTTGTAATCAGGTTTTCTTGCAACTAAAACATGTGATAATTGATTACTTAGCTAAAACTGACAAATCGGCTGTTACGTCATCGAATATATTTATGTGCAAGTGTGCTGTATTACTAATTGAGATTTAACATGATCATGGTTACTCATTTAGCTCATAACTGACTATTTAGCTATGGTGACTTTTTGAACAGTTAAATATGTTCATATTCATTTAAAACACTGCAGTTTAAATAATATCAGAAAACTTTAATACATTCGTCACATAATACTGACGAATCAGTAGATAGGAAATGTTATTTTAACTTTTGTGCAATTGAAAAAATAAAACCCAAGAAAATTTTAAAATAAAAGCCCATATTTCAAATCATAGCTTTGTTGTGGTAGATGCGGTATATTTAAGGTAGCTAAATATCATTTTATTTCGAATAAAGAAGCAGATAAATTACGGTTTTATCTAAATCTTGATTGTTGAGCTGTTTCACTTTACCAATTTTAATGGTTGTCATTTGAAATATAATTATTGGTTCTGAATAATTTTTCATGCATAATAATATTAATCTTAATAGCCTTTACATTCAATTTTATTATAAATTATCTATTATCTCAGAAGTTACTACAAAAACGGCAAAAATACCCGCTTTGTAAATTGCTAGGAAACATGGTTACAACTTGAACTTCGTAAATTGAATAATGGTATAAAATTTAATGAAGAATTATGAAAAATGAGTCTTTAACAACGTTTAATCATAGTCTCATATTTACATATAGAGACATGTGACGTGAAATTATACAGTTGAAATAAATTCATCATTTATTATACTATTGAAATAAAGTTTAATAACAAACAAGACTAAATTTTAAAATTAAATTAATGTTCTCATTATATACTTATTGAAAAATCCCTTAATCTGTGCATCTTGCATAGTGTAATATTACACGAAACTATGTAAAAAAATATGCCACTATCAACATTTAGTGTAATTATAGAAATCTCACTGATAAAACTATAGTAGCGTTAGCACATAGTAATTTTATTTTATGATACAGTGAACGAATATTAATAAACTTCAAGAATGATACACTAGTTATTGTCTTCACGCAGCATATTTTTCGGATATTTTTTAAAAATATGTTCTAAATGCTAAGTAATAAGTGTTATGTATCAATTAATTTGTTTGTTAGAAACCACTAACATATATGTAAAATAATACAAATATGCACTTACTAGAGTATTTTATTTTTTATTTGTATATAAATTGAAAATGTGTATTGTAAATATTTTGTTTTTCGAGTTTCACTCCATGTTACTTTTACATGACCTGAGATAGCAAGATATTTTAAATGTACAAGATATACACAGTTTTGTAGTGAACAAAAAGATTATAACATATATATATATATATATATATATATATATATATATATATATATGCATACACTCATTTGAAGCACAAAGAAGATTTTTAATAAAAATGCAAAATACGTAATACTTTTGGAATATCAGATAATGGTGAATGGTTTTCACTGTCACAATCAATGTTCACAACCAAACTCAAATTCCACCGGCTTAAAATCATCCAGAATCCTTGACAACAAATATGACGACAGAGAAATATTCATGCACTTTATTTGCCGATATGTTACTTTCATCATCAGAACTAATATTTTGATCATACTATAGTTCACGTATACAATTTGAACAAAGAGAACCGCCCATTTAACAACATAACAATCAATTAATTATAAACAACTAGCGTACATAATATCCTAACAACGAGTATCAAGAAAGATCGTCAAGGCCGTGCAGCGCGTCACCAGCTGCATAGTCCATCAACTGTATGCCGTGCGGCATTTGGACCGATATCAGCTGACAACGAGTCCTAATCATATTCTGACCAACATTCATTACGAATATGTGAAATGAATTGGTAGGCCTATTAATGAGTAAAGGATTCGCCTAGTTCAAGTTATGTCTTTATAACTTAAACGGTTTTTGCTTAATAGTAGCGGTAAGTTGACCGACGGCTGTGCCGTCTTTATCAGTTCACAAGCGGTATTGATGAACGTCTGTGCCGTCGGTCTTCAGTTGGAGGGTTAACACCGTTTATTCATAGTCTCATATTTACATATAGAGACATGTAATGTAACAATACAGTTAAAATAAATGCATCGCTTACTATACTATTGCAAACCAGTTTGATAACAAAACAAGACTATAAACGTAAAATTTAATTAATATTCTCATAACATTCTTATTGACAAATTCGTTAACCTGTCCATCTAACGTAGTGTAATATTATACGAAACTATGTGAAAAAATTTGCCACCAACAACATTAAGTGTAGTCATAGAAATCTTACTGATAAAACTGTTTTAGCGTTAGCACATTATAATAATATTTTATGATACTGTAAACCATATTACGTTAGAGATTACATTAAATGTACAAAACATTATTTGTAACAAAACAGTGTGGCTTTCCATAGAGGAATACATTTTTATAAAATAACAGTTAACATGTTAACACAGATTAGATTAATGTATATTTTTGAAACAACTGTTTATACGAGTACTGTAAAGATTTATGTTGTTTATACACCCACTCTCATAGATTATTCACTAAATACTCGTACAGTTTTATATTATAAATGTGAAAATTCGCCAGTAATAATACATTAATCCTCTTCTAGACGTAAAGTAACACAAGTAACATAAAATGTAGTCTTAACATATATTGTGACAAAAATGTTTACATCTTCCATTAAATAATGTTACATTATTGTACGTAACAATATATACATTGCCTGTGGGAATCCTTAATCTGCGTATGCACATATACATTAACAAACTAGTTAAATCCAGTATAATACTTTCCGTGAGGTATATAGTTGCATAAGTAATATTAAGTCATGTATCAGATTACACCAAGGGTACTTATACATATCTAGTGTAAGTACTCTAAAGAACTTAGTATTACTACTACAGCATAATAATGTAAGCTTACATAGTATGACACCTAGGACATAAGTCATTTCACATTAATAGTTGTACTCTTACTACAGTTTACTATTAAGTGATTTTATTGCGGTAATAAGCCAACCATAATGTTGAATGATAAATGCATATAGTGCAGATGACTAGATAAAACTATGAGCATATTATAGCTCCTAAAACAGTAAAAATGCATTCAAAACACGATGTGCATTTCTGAACCTTAATTCCTAATTTTTTGATGCATCGACGGTGAGGAGAAAGTTGAGAAACGTGTACACAGCTGACAGAAACTGTAACAAATTTCACATATTTGTTATTATTTACATGTTTCCAACGGAAATATTTTACATTTTACAACTTTAGTATTTAAATAAAAATTCCAATGGCAACAATGAAACATGTAGTGATGTCAAAAAGGACACTAAAAGCATCAATCACTATAAATAATGCGATCAACAGTATCACGTGTAATAATCGACAGCATAGTCACTCAGTAATAACAATAATTATAATTAGCAACATAATAGAAAAAATTATAGTACACTACACAATATATCTAAGTTCAAAATTCTCTCACCAGACACAGAATGAGATCCTCTATAGGCACTACCACAGAATCTGAACCAGGGCACACAACTTTACGAGTGTTACATACATAATGTATACGCTATTTAAACACTATATAACTAACATGACAACTTACACAATATATCTAAGTTCAAAATTCTCTCACCAGACACAGAATGAGATCCTCTATAGGCACTACCACAGAATCTGAACCAGGGCACACAACTTTACGAGTGTTACATTCATAATGTATACGCTATTTAAACACTATATAACTAACATGACAACTTACACAATATATCTAAGTTCAAAATTTTCTCACCAGACACAGAATGAGATCCTCTATAGGCACTACCACAGAATCTGAACCAGGGCACACAACTTTACGAGTGTTACATTCATAATGTATACGCTATTTAAACACTATATAACTAACATGACAACTTACACAATATATCTAAGTTCAAAATTCTCTCACCAGACACTGAATGAGATCCTCTATAGGCAATACCACAGAATCTGAACCAGGGCACACAACTTTACGAGTGTGACATACATAATGTATACGCTATTTAAACCCTATATAACTAACATTACAACTTACACAATATATCTAAGTTCAAAATTCTCTCACCAGACACAGAATGAGATCCTCTATAGGCACTACCACAGAATCTGAACCAGGGCACACAACTTTACGAGTGTTACATACATAATGTATACGCTATTTAAACACTATATAACTAACATGACAACTTACACAATATATCTAAGTTCAAAATTCTCTCACCAGACACAGAATGAGATCCTCTATAGGCACTACCACAGAATCTGAACCAGGGCACACAACTTTACGAGTGTTACATTCATAATGTATACGCTATTTAAACACTATATAACTAACATGATAACTTACACAATATATCTAAGTACAAAATTCTCTCACCAGACACAGAATGAGATCCTCTATAGGCACTACCACAGAATCTGAACCAGGGCACACAACTTTACGAGTGTGACATTCATAATGTATACACTATTTAAATACTACTTAACTAACATGATAACTCACACAATACATTAGTAATATTCAACAATCAAAAATAATAGTTTAAAAGTGTTTTTGCCGATATTAATATAATATATATATATATATATATATATATATATATATATATATATATATATATATATATATATATCTTATTTATATATAAAAATCTTGAGTCACGATGTATGTTGCCAATAAACTCCAAAACGACTGAACCAATTTCAATCAAATTTCACATGTATCCGTAATTTAGTCTAACTTAGAAGATAGGATAGTTATTATCTGAATTATTCGCTTATGTCGTGAATATAAACGAATAAAATGAAGAAAAGTTTTCAAAGCGCCTGCACATTATAACCTGCAATTACGAGATAGATACGTATATTAAACAGTGAAACACTATTTGAAGGCGCTAAGTTATGATGTATAATTGTCTAAACTAAATTTTTGGTTGAACTTAAAGGTTGAGTGGAAGACCACTTTGTAATAAAATACATTATGCATGTACAATACATTTTTGACATATTTTCTTGATCGTGACATCAAGGTAAAATCTACATCGGGGTTGGAAATATAATTTACTTCAACCAGAAATGCTCATACGCGGGCAAAACTTACGAAAAGCGTGCGAAGCCGCGGGAAACAGCTAGTATATATATATATATATATATATATATATATATATATATATATATATACATATTAATTCAATTCATGTGCACCTGGCATAGTTAAATGTGCATCAAATAGTAGAGCTAGAAAACTTCATTGAAACAATGTTTTTTCACTATAAAGTTATAAATGGAATCACCTAAGATATAAAAAATCGCTGTTTCTTGACTTTAGCGTCCCTTCAATGACATTGATCGCGACAATAATTTTTTAATTACATGAATCAAAATAAAGGATTAGCGAAGCACAAAACATTTTGGCCAGCTAATTAAAGAAAACCGTTATGAATAAATATAAATTAGGAACTTAAGAAACAGGGATAGGTCTATATGTTAACTAGGGACCCTAAGAATATCAATATCAGTATAATCAGTACAGGTTTTATATGATTTAGTAATACACATTTCGATCTTTGAAATGTCAAAATTGGCTCTCATTTCTAAGCAATACCCCATTACATCTAAAGATACACATTCATTGAAGCTATAAAGGTTTCAAAATCTTGCAAAGAGATGGCTTGGCTTACAAATCATACTTCCTTACGACACACATATATTACCATTAACATTTAAAACTATGTAATGAAAAGTTATATTTTGTTGTCACATGCTCTAATAAACCCTATTTAATTAACGTCAAAGTCCAATGTGGCATTGATGAAAATGTTTATTAATATAGGCTTTATTACATTTTATTAATAATAGATAGTTTCAAATATTCAGAATCTGGAAATAAAAACACTGAAAAAATTGTACAAATTGCCATAAGGCCGGGAGTATACATTTAACATATATATAAAATTGAAAATATGATCATACCTCAACAAAGGTGGCCATGTTGACTGGGTAGAATACAGTGCGCAGACGTAGAGGCTTGTTGGCTCGTAACATCATGAAACGGACACAGCGCACGACTCGTGGACTGTACCTCGTCCAGTTACAAGCGTACAGAGCATGTTTTATGTCCACGCTCTGGAAAATAATGAAAACTGAACGATAAGCTTAAACACACTCACTTGTAGAATAGTACACATATGTGTGTTATTCTCTGTACTTTTCCTGTATACTGAAGTATAAGTACGCGATACCACGTGTCGAATGTTCGTCGTATTCTTAACTAAAAAAATTCAACAATAAAAATCAGAAAATTAAAATCGCCAAATTTAATTATTTTACCCCGTGTTGATAAATGTTTTCTTCACAAATTGTTAAAGTTTTTTAGATACTTACAATCATCCATATTCAACAATAGATACCGAAAAGACATAAAGGTTCTTTGGACAAGGTGATTTGTTGTGTTTTTTGTCTTTGCGAGTAATGATTGAAGACGTGCTCTACTGAGAAAAGGAAAATTAAATGGTACTTAGTCCAAGTAAGTATACTTGCATTGTAACATAAAAGGAAAACGAATTTCATTTACCTTTGTTTTTACAGAAGCTTGCTAGTTAGTAACAATTGAAATATTATATTTCTTTCAAGTACACTACTTTATCTAACACTAGATCAGAATATTATACATATATATATATATATATATATATATATAAAATTGCGGCAATTTTGCTAATAAATAAGTAATAAATTTACTGTATATAAACTAAATAAAGCTTTAAGGTCTCCCTCAGTGTAGTTTTTTATCTTATAGATAATAATTTTATGTGTGCTCCATTGAAATTATTACACAATGTATCATTAATTTGTTACTCTTATCCATGTCAACTCTATACTACTACACCTATAAACTGATACTCACTTCATCTTCTAGCATTTGTCCATAATAGCAAATCAAACCCTTCGAAAACATGGATGGTAGAGTGATGGCAGTCATAAGTAGAATCTTCAATGTCGTTGAGAATTCAGCCTAAATTCAGAGCGTTAATAGAGTGTTTTTTAATATCAACTTGAATATTTATTTCATAACTAATAAACCATATTACTGTAATGACATTATGAACGGATTTTTTATGTAGACCAAGAACTCTTTACATTTGATACAGACAAATTAATAATAATACATTGCAATGGAAGTTCGCCAATTTTTATTTCATTGTTCAATATAGAAACCTTATAAAAATACCATCGTAATTCTATAAAATGACAGCCTACTAGTTCTTTAAATTAATAACTTAAAAATGATAAAAAATTGAATGAACAGTATTCAAGTTATTTAACTCTTGTAAACATAGACAAATTTTTCGGTAAGATGTAGTAGCATAAAAAATAAAAGACTAGTTCTTTTGATTTTGTTATTTTTACATGTCAATATTCCTGTGTGATGAAAATGTACATGGAAAACGTTATGGATATTGCCAACCTTAACTTATATATAAGATTTCCCACTGACTCCACTCTCGCTGTTAGCGTCCTCTAAAAGGAGTGAAAAGTCTTTATTTTGTGAAAAAGTAGATTTATATACAACAAATCTTATAAATAAATATGAATAGCAAAATATATCGCTAAGAGCTAACCTCTAGAATGACTGGAACAATTTAGTAAACACTTTTTGAAAAACACTTATTAAAATCCAAGGAAGATTTATTTGATGAATAAAATTAGAAAATTAACCTGAAATATTGTTAAATTCAGAACGAATTTGTCATGTCCCATAATACAAATTTAACAGACATTAAACAGCTGTTGACACTTTCAGCTAAAGTACGACAAAGTTGGTTAACACATTTTTTTTATATTTAAATTCCATAAGATATACAGGGCTTGATCAATAGTATCATGTGGATAGCAAACAAAAAGTTAATGATAATTGCACCAGTAACAAATTTTAAAAGTCTAATGCATTGCATACATTATTTAAACACTGTTACAAAACCCCCTAATTAATAAATCTGTGAATGTTTTCACAAAAGGTTCATCTAGCTGACGGGCCTACAATTATTCTAATTTCTTAAGATGGTATGTCAAAAATAGCTTATGGAAAAACATAACATGTGCCAACGATCCATTCTTTTCCAGACTACAGTCAGAAAACAAAATTTATATATAACGCAAAATCTTGAAATATAACAAGGATAACAAGGCACACTCAACTGTAACGTTTATAATATAATAAGTCTCAGTCAGAAATGCTCTTACATGTGAAATACATAATATGAGCCAGATTAAACTGGGATACTCTTAACAATGGAAACCTAATTAATATCTACTAATGAATACCTATTTATGTTTGAAACATTTCAGAGGACTTCATTATATTACATCTTATTACAATTGCCTTTTTCTTAATTAGTATAAGGCTTTAGATTTTTAATAGAGTGCGTAATTGGGGTAACAGTTAATCATAAATACAAATCAATCACTGATGTGTTGCAAACTGTTAATCTTGAGAACAACTGGAACAATTTGGTTATTTCTTTTTTTTATATTAATTTAAATCCTATTCATATGAATAGAAGGGTCTGAAATGTTGCCTAAACATTTTTAGAATTAAGAAAATATTAAATTATCCGGTAGTATAATGCATATTGAAAATGCAAAATTATAATGTAATCTGTTTCCCAGATAGTGGCACAGACAATAAAGAGAGAAATAAACATTCTGTGTGGAGTATTAAAGTAGGTGTTACTGTGACCATATGGCCATATTAAGCTGATACTCTTTGCATCGTTTCGACATCAGACTACAAGAAAAAATAATCTAGATAAAATAGTGTTCTCATTGTCTCATCTGGTGCACAATTGAGATGATGAGTCGTTGAGAAAGTCCCTTTATCTATATTAGATGTACTTTGAGTCTAGGTGTTCATTTTGTAAAGAGTTCATTTTGAGCTTCATCTCTTCTCGACGGACGTTGTCTCCAGATTCAAGGAATCAAATCTGAGACAGTGGCGTTAAATTTCAAACGTTGCACTGAATTGAAGTTGAAATGGAGCTGAACTCAACTGTATTATTGAGTCCCTTCCCAGCTACGTTATGTGTAGATACCGATAAAGAGATAAAATATGAAACAATAGAGTTGTATGTAAAGAATTTTCCAATATTTACAATACGGCGTCAAGCAAATTTTACAGGCATTGTTTAGTAATCTATTCAATACCCTTCTCCAACTTCAACGGTGCGTTTGCGGTTTCCAGGGGGGTTCTATCTAAGCGAGTGACATTAGAATCGATCGAACCAAATGTGTTTAGAGAAACGGTCCAAAGCAATAGGCAAACTTTTATTGGTTTTCTCGTAAATTGAACTCGAAACCTCTCAGCTAGAGTACCGCAGCTTTACCGTTACGCTAAAGTGAAGTCAGCAATTCAAGTTAAGCCACCTTCTTTCTATTATCAGTATAATAAATTAATGAGTAATACTAAGCACAATGTATATGCTACGTACCTGTGCTATAGAGAATACAAATACAGCGAGGGTGAAGGCGTTCAACTTTCCGTACATAAAAATGGAAGGACACACAACCTTGTTTATTAGACTGGCCTGCCTGTAACAAAAAGTACCGTATGGTAAATACTATTCAGAGTAGTTTCTTTGGTTGGAATTAGTTTGTATAAGTTCTTAATTTTTTTATCATAACTACAGAAAAAGTTTTTATAAATATATTAACATTTAAAACTATTCTGGAGTCATTAGAAATTTCAAAAATACGTTTTGTATTAACGGAGCGCAATGCAAACGTACAGGAGTTATTTCCAAGTTAGTATTTTCATCGTCAAGTTGTTAGTGAAAGCATTTCGTTACTTTAACTCTACACTCTTATTTTGTTAAATGTATATTGATTTTCTTACGTTGTTAAATTACTTGTACAACTTGTGTAATGATGCTTTATTGCTTCAAGCATTTTTTACATTATTTTTATCAAATAAGAAAAGGCAATTAATACTCTTGAGATTTTACAATTATACATACATATATATATATATATATGTGTGTGTGTGTGTGTGTGTGTGTGTGTGTGTGTGTGTGTGTGTGTGTGTGTGTGTGTGTGTGTGTGTGTGTGTATACATATATATATACACGTGTGTGTGTGTGTTCATGTTATATAGTTACTTACAAAAGCATACTGTTTACTGAAAACATTCCATAGTGTTATATTAGTACAAAGAAACGTGCATTAATTTTACTAAAACATCCAATATGATTTTTTTTAATTCTACATACAGATTAACAAAACACATTAAAAAAACACAGAGTTTGTTACAGAACAAATATAGTTAATTTTATTTTTATTTTATTTTATTGGAATAAATAATATTTCTAATAGTTTTAAAAAGATATTAAAAAATATTTACTGTACGAGGTTTTTAAACTTGAAAGTGAGGTGAGTTATTACAAGTTACAGTAACAAATTTCTTCTTTGTTGTTTGTTTGCTTTACCTTCGGCTTCATCGTCATAAATGCCCTACACGTTTAATAGGAAGTAATCATGGAAAAAATTTCAATTAAACCGTATTATAACGAACCTTATGATAGCCTGGTGGTGGCGGATGTTCTCCTTGATACATTCCATCGTGCATATCTCCTTGAGTTTTTCATAATTTCTATCGGTCCTAGCAGACGGTTTGGATCCTCTGGAGCTGTGTAAAGGTCTGATCGCTGAAGACCATCGACTTGCCCTCATATCACGAATCAGGCTGAGACTCATGTCCTGCGCTCTCTGATCTATGTTGACAATGGAGTCAGCAAGGATTCTGAGCTCACCTTTCAGGCAAGATACACAGTCGATCAAGACAACTTCCCAACTGCTGTGGAAGCTGCACAAAGTCACTGTCATAAACGGTAGAATTATTGGTTTCATTAGATTGTGTGTAGCAAGAAGTATTTCGAGTGGACTGTCAACAATTCGGATCTCTGCTTTGTTAGATCCATCTTTGATTAGCATGGTTAATAAGGGAAATACAAAGCATGCGAGGATTCCTTTCAAGTTATTTCCAAGAACTATTTTCTCTGAGAAGGATATTGCCTTTTTTATTTTTATCAGTTCATTTTCGACCTCACAGCTCCAAGTGAAGGAACAGTAGTTGTGAAGGCCTTCTCTCAAGGAATGAATCAACTGCATCACATCCGATTGTACCGATTTCCAGTGAACAACGAGCCCAAAAATGTATATGGATATCAACTCTTGAATTGTGTTTTGGTAGAGATCTCCACCTTCTTGAAATGATTTGGCCAGGATAGCTGTACAGTAAAGTATGTGTAAAATAGATAACACTACATAAAACTTGTGTAAGTAGGACTTGAATTTCCTTTCTTCGAACTTTATACCTGTCATGTTTATGAGAAATCGACTAGATTTTAGACTTGGAATAGTCCAGAGTTTTACCACCATGATGGATGTACTCCCAGACACTGGTGGACGACTGAGTGAGTAGATTATAAAAACCACCTCTCTTCAAACCCTTATTACCGTCTTATAATTCAGCACGATGTAGCAGAAGTAAACTGTAATTTTGTGCCAGTATAGCAGGTCGCATGCGAACTCCTCCTTCCGTAATTCTTGCATCTTTTAAATTGCAATGTCTTTGCGTGTACCAGCTGTTGTAAAAGAAGACTCTCCTAATGAAAAAATTATATAGGTGATTGATTAATTATTCATGTTACCATGGCAATATAAATACAAACACTGAAAACATTTAACCCACCAAGTTGATACAAAAAATTTGGCTCATTGGTTGAATTTGGAAACGTAATTCTGATTATTGCTTCTGGCCTAAGATTTCAAATGTTTAATATTGTAATATAATTTTCCCTTTCCACTGCAGTACTGCAAAGAAATCTGACTAATGTTATTTTTTACTTTGAGCCTAGTCCCTACAGTCGATAATACCACTCGAACATGTAGAAAAGAGACAACATTTTCATAGATATTTCGGTTCAATCAATAATTATAGTATGCTCACATATTTTCAAACACATATTATGTAAACAATTGATCTATATTTTAGTCTAACTGCACGTTAATTAAATTTGACACTGAAAATAAATTATCTTCAATAAATTATTGTGATTTAGTTAGCCTTGACAAAATATAGATTTTATTATAATCAAAGCCATGCCTTTGATTTGGGTGACTTACATTATATTCCTGTATGACAAGAAAGTTTTCAAGTATCTTTAATACTATAGCTTTGATAATGCGAGTACATGAGAATATATGTTACAGAATGCTAATATCTGTCACCGCTTGAACAGTTCTGGACGCACGTTACCTATCAGCGAACGACAGAAACAGTAAACATCCCATAAATAAAAATAAATCCCAAAATGTGTTGCTAATGTAGAGAACGGCTGGACCGATTCGATATTCTTTTTGCAAAGTATTTGCATAAATCTGAGTAAGGTTAATATGAAGAGAAATATTAATTGAATATTATTGTAGTTGTGGAAAAGTTTTAATATTTATGTTTCAAAATCCATATTTAACTGGCACCAAACAGATGTTGATTCTTTCATCTGAAGTTCATCACATTAGCTGAAACACTGGTTTTTAATTAAGTGTTTTAAAATATAAATTACACAGCTCTTGATCGGCATTGTAATGTAGATATCGAACTTTTACTCCACATTACACCAGAGACGAATGAAAAACACCTATTGATTGTAAATTTTAGTTTTAAAATGTTATAAAACAAACGTTAAATAACTGACCTGTGATTTTTTCACGTAAGGTAACCCAAACTGGTAGAATTTCTTGACATTGTGTGTGATATGGCATTTTAACAGTGGCTTAAGGAAAACAGAGAAATTAACACTAATATGCCTCAAAAAAGATCAATTTTTTCCCATACTACACTTCACAACACGAAAAGATTATTTTGGGTTGCATGAACATAAGTTCTGCCTTATGCAAAAGTAGATGGGAATTAGTTAGGATTTCCCCCTAGGCTGCAATAAGCGTCTTAGTTTTATGTATGAATATTTTCTTCGTCGGGATAAGGCAAACTCAATCGTGGCACTGGAAATACCTTAAATCGAAAATAGATTACAAAAGCCGGAAGTAGTCGTTTTTGACCGAATAGATTTCAAAGAGGTACACAATGTATATAGGTTTTTGTTCGGCAATCTCAAATGTGACACCGTAATTGGTTTTATACGGTCGGAGTTAGATACATTTTAACCAAAGTATGTTTGTCAGCTAAACTTATGTTCATATGTTTTCTTCGTCGGACAACGAGGCAAAGCCTATCATGGTACTAGAAATATCTCAGACCGAAAGTAGGCTACACAACAATGAATGAAGTAAACGCTTTTTGATCTGAGTAGGTTTCATAAAAATTCAAAATAAGTCTTTCCCAGTATATTTGACATCACAATCAGTTTCATTGAGTGTACGCTCTAGTAAATAACCTGTCAACTGACCTTCACTGAAGCGTTGAAATAAATTTGCTCTTTTCTAACAGAGAGTTAACGTGTTCTATTCCTTTTGAGATCATTAAAAATGCCAGAAAACTCTTATCAAAGATAGTTGACATCATCATATTCAATTTCAATTAGTGTTTACTTTCTACATTAGTAAATATTCAAATGACCTTTAGTGCAGCGTAGGGGTAAGGTCACTAACTGCGAGTTCAAGGGTTCGATTCCTTAGAAGACCTATAAATATTGTCAAATGGGTTTGGGTAGTTTCTCCCAAGAACCTTAAGTATGACATTAAAAGGAAACATGTAAACATTTGAATATTTTTTAAATTATTTTATATTATTTTCAAGTTTATTAGCTCGTTAGATAGATAACGCGTGGTAACAAATACATAAGGCTGCAAACTGTCATTAATATAGTTTTATCTCAGTTTAGCTCTAAATGATGATTACGTTTCTCCTCCGACAACGGAACTTACTTCCCTGGTTCATGTCTTAAAAGTAAGATAAATTTTGATAAATAAATGCTCCGATAAATTTGTTATTACGCTTTTTCAATTATTCTCTACATTTTTTATGAATGATATATGTGATAAAACTATGAATTATTTATAGAGATTGTAAATGTTGACGACGAAGAAACTCAAAACAAACTATTTACATCGTTTCAACATTAGAGATATTTAGATTACAAAATATAAAAATATCGTGTAATCCATATGAATTTAGCATTCTTTTTTTCAGCACCACGAGTTTTAGCACGGTGTAACAACCGAGTTTTCTTCACATAACGTAGCTATTGTGAAGGGTTTCAGCTTTAGAAAAATAAAGCTAAAGCATTATGACAATCTAAACCAACTAAATGTGTAACTAATGCACTGAATGCTCTAAGTGGTAGGAATGCTTCCAAAACTACAAACCGAGTTGAGTTACTTTGGGGAGGAAACCAACTGTTATATAATGCGGTAAAGTTTGTTCCACTTACACCAACTTACTTCTTGTGTGAGACACGTCATAAAGATAGTCAAATAGACCTCAAGTTACGAATTGTTTTCCTCGAATTCTTTCTTATAATTCCTGTCATTTTTTATATTGATCTTTTTGTTTTAAACTAATTATAATGTTGGCCTTCTAGTTCATGACATACTCATCAGAGTTTTAATTTATTGCTTGGTTATACAAATTACTGTTGCATAGATATTATAAACGTTTCGTTTTTTGCTAGTACATAGAACGTGTAAATTATTAAAGCAGTAAACCATGATTCACCATTTATGAATGTTTTAAAAACAATCAGCTGTAGCCTGCAGCCAAAACAAACAAGTCATATATTAAAAATATATGGTTTTTTTTAGATTATAGTACTTTTTATTGGCTGACAGTTAGCCAACCCTAAAACTCAAGGAGTTTCAATAACTCCAATTCTGTTTGTCTGCCTGTACATCTGTCGTCTTTTGACAAGATATCTTAAGAAAGAATTACGAATAAAATTGGAATTTTTAATGAAGCTTAATTTCTATAAAAGCAACACCAAGTTCAATGGTGATCTAAACGTGTCAAATGTTGTAACTTTATGTTCGATTTCGGATGATAAATTTACCGTTTCTCAGTTCTAATATGTGTTTACATCACTTACCCAACTCCATGCTTCTTTCGGCTTTCTGTAAAGTTTTTCGTTCATTTAAGTTCTCACATTTTTGTATTGTAGAGTATTTGGTTATGATGCATTTTATTATGGTTATGATTATTTTATTTATGGCAAGATATCGTGTCGATGACTGCCCCATTTCTTGTTACAATACATGTTTTGAATGTAGAAAACACTTTCATAGATATATAAAAAGATTACATTATTGATTTTTACCTGACACATGGATATTAAAATTACGAATATCCATAATTTATATAATATGATGAATATATGTTACTGTTAAAAGTTCAAAAATTATAAATTACAATTTAACTTTAAGATTTAACCTTGTTGTGCTTTGTGTTTACCCAATCATAAAATATTGTGATCCTGTGGTTGAAAATAGAGTAAAATAAGCAGGTCTAAAGAACTTTCTTCCAAATAAGATATGATACGAAACCGGTAGAAAAACATGCTATATATGAGAATAAACTATTTAATCGATAAAAGTTCGATTGTGGCAGTATTCTTTTGTTTCAATAAAATCTTAACCATTAGGATTAAAAAATTACTTTCCATAACTGTCTTTTAATGAAGATGCAGGGGTTGTATAAAATATAAATGGGGAATTATAGTGTATTTTGGCACTATGGAAGTTTTAATTTAAAACTTGATCTTGAAGACACAAAATGTATGTAACACGTTTTATTAGTTAAGTGTGTGCAAATTTTCATCAAGTGTTTGGGGATGCGACTATTACTGTCGTTTTTTTTTATAAAATCCCATGTAACCTTGGTAAAAACATAAAGATGTCGACTCAGTTCAGGTCAGGAAATGTTGCCAGCACTGTAACAGGGAGTTCTGTTGCCAACACTCACCCATATAAATCTGTGGAATACCCGCTGAGCGACCTTTTATATATTCTCAGTTACTCAATCTGTATATTCTTTACGAAAATCAATAGTTTTCTAACATTTATCAGTTACATATTTCGTTTTATTATATTTTACAGAACTATTCCAAATGCCACGTATAACTTTCTTTTCTATATATATGCAGGGTGAGTTTTTTAAAGTGATCCAATAGCTAACTTTTTAATTACATGACTTAGCACCACACTTTAAATTTGGAACTTGCTCAATTTTAAGTTTCACTCAGGAATACACTTTCAAATTTTTTGAAGATGGCCGCCATTTTCCAATACGGTGGCCAACTTTAAAATCTTTTATGGAACACCCTGTATTTGATGTTGTTTGTAGATTCTACTCTACAAAATAAGACATTTTTGCTTCTGAAAGTTTTTCTATATCTCTAATGGTTCAGGAGCTACGTGGACTGAAAGTTTTCACCATCAGTCCGAAAAAATCCGAAAACTTCCAGTATAAAAATACAGGGTGTCCCATAAAAGATTTTAAAGTTTGCCACCGTATTGGAAAATGGCGACCATCTTCAAAAAATTTGAAAGTGTATTCCTGAGTGAAACTTAAAATTGAGCAAGTTCCAAATTTAAAGTGTAGCACCAGTCGTGTAATAAAAAGTTAGCTATTGGATCACTTTATAAAACTCACCCGGTATATATATATATATATATATATATTTATATATAGTTTAAATATTTAGTTAAAAGGTAGTAGGTTTCAGTTTCACTATGCATTCCCTGTTGCATGGCCTATGAGCTAATTCATTGAAAAATAGGTGCTATAAAGGATAATGTTTGAAGACGATTTCTCTGAATTCTATTCTTAAGTTAACTATTCTAATTTCCTAATATTCTAACTTCAATTTGCATATGATTGAATGGGAAAACTTGAAACCAATTTTGACTTAATTAATCAAACTTGAGTCAAAGTGTCCCAATGATAAATTATCACTTTTTCAATATTCGAATTAATAAAGTTGTTATATTTATTTCAACTACTATTTGGTGAATAAATATTATTCTTATTATTATTCTGTTATTATTATACTGGCCGAGATTTTTATGACATGCTACAGATAAATACCAATATGTGATTATTTTTTAACGATATTTTAAATGTAAGCGTCAGAGAAATAGGTACGGAAGACGTGTTGGCAGCAAGTTTAGGTAGAAGTTGTAATAATAAAATAAAATAGTATATATATATATAATTTACAAATATACAATTATTAAATAAAAAGGGCTCTTGGCAGCTTTTAATATTACACTTCCGTAATTACAATATTTGTAATAGGCCGGTCTTCCAATATTAAACCTGTATTTCTCAAATTACTGTCAACAGTTACAATTTTATAAATTTATTTGCCGAAGAAATCCATAGTGTATTTGTTGAGCGATGGTGAATCCTATCACTCAAGGAGCTGGAAATTTTCGCGTATATCTGTCTGTCTGTACGATATTTCGAGAAAGAACTGACCTATAATCTTGATATTTTGCACAAAGCTTCATTTTTATACGTTTAACATTGACTTAGATAGTGGTGAGTGTTACTACACCATGGGTTTTGACTGAGCGTAAAAGAAAATTTTCAAAATTGATCTTATGGGAAACCATGATGGCATCGAGAAAAACGCAAAATACAAACATTTACAAACAAACTGAGCACAATCAAACTAGATATTAATATGTGACATATCAACACATGAATGTGGACTTACATTTATAGAGGGCAATAAATAAATAGAGTGGCAAGTCAGCGTGAAATGTTGGTGACAATATGATTTCAGAGTCGTTTTAATACCCTCCCTAGCTCAATGGAAAATTTATTTTTTAAATACTGCCTACACTTACCTAATATAATGAAAAAAATGTGAATTTTTAATGTGGAAAGGTATCCCAAGAAAAATGCCATTAGCAGACTTTAAATTTTGGATGAACGTTTCTACATAGACATTCATAATTTCTGTGATATTTTTTTATAATAATATGGAACTTCTGACGCAATTTCTCTTTTCTGGCCAAACGAACGTAGTAAAAAATATAAAATAACTGTCAGTATAGACTTTAGATTTTTTATGAATCTTCTTTTATATTAAGACAAGACTCAGATACCGGACGCTGCAATAAAAGGAAGATAAACGGGAGCTAAACTCCACATTCAGGAATGAGTTATATGATGGTGCATGGTAGTCCATGGAATTTAGCTTATTTGTAATTTATGCCACTCATTCAGTATGATGGCACAATTTTTCCATTGTTTTGTGAACATTTCCTTTCTGGATGACTGTCCACAGGACATCTCAAAAACGAAATGAGCAATCTATAGATGCAATTTCAACGAAGACTGTTATGCGACACATTGTAAAATAATCTATTTAACAATCGAAAAGTGGTAAAATTCGAATAAAATCAGAAGTTGTTTTATTAGGAACATTAAGTTAGCCTCTCGCTTAAAGTGAAGTGAGGAGAGCAAACTTATACCATTGACAAACGGAAGCCTTTTCCTGTTCTCCGTTCTCTCTCCCACTGCTTCGGCAAATAGCGACATACAAAAGGTTCCATTAGAGTAGCTCTCTGCCGTCACCTCCCTCGTCCTGTCACATTTACCTTTGATAGCATCTTATATAATGTATTACTGTAAAGTATTTATAGTACATCAACATGGCTCAAGATAAATGTACTACCTTAAACTTTTTTTATATAAATGGAACTGTACATTCTGTTACTTTTCAAACGTAATAAACAAATAATATTTGAAATTACGTGGTAATATACATTCGTAATTACGGATTTAGATTTAACTATTGTTAGAATAGCTTTTTTATTTGTAACAAATAAATAGCTCTCCTACTGAAGTGCACTTGGTAAATTTAATTCAGATATTGAAAGAGAAACAATCTAAGCCTGCGTATCGTTTATTTTCATGAATTAATACGTTAGTAATTTTGGACATTCGATAGCAAACGTCTAAAATCCTTATATGCTTTCAAATCTTTCAACGTCAAACTTTAAAGAGCAATATGCAATTAAGTTGATCTTCTTATATAAGGGCTGTCCAGAAAGTAACAAACTTTTTAAAATCAAAAATTTACAATATAAAAATAGCAAATTCTGAAAGGTACATTTTAAAGCTATTTTTCCAACTAATTATTAAGGTACTTATCATACGAAGGGATTTTTTCAATACCACCTTTTTAGAAATTCGCCGCCTGCTACCTTAATTGTCGGTTTAAGCCGGGAAGCATAACATTTAGAGAATTTTTAATTATTCAACATTCCACTGACTGTTTTTTTGATTCACAACTGATATGCTCAAATTCGTACCCCAGTTACCACTCCATCAATAATTTTGATATTATAATTTTTGTAATCCTCGAGTATGGTCAGTGCTGCAGTCAGTCTTATGAAGTATGATTAGATTGGAAGATTTATCCAGAAGTACGAAATGGAATTTGAAAAACAAGAAGCAGAAAATGTGTTAATTCAGCAAATAGTCTTGGACATGCCTATAATTAAAGAGAACTGGGGTTTATTACGTTTGCAGGGTTACAAAACTTTTTTTCGGACATGTTCTTTTCGCTTGAAGGGTGAAAAACAATTCTACTTTTGTTTTACCTCAAGTGGAAGATATTTCATAAATATAAAAACAAAACATTATTACCACTTCCCCAAATCCCTCAACACAAAAGCGAGTAGATTTATGTTTATCTCTCTTTCGATGGTTTAACTCATAACAATCACACATACTAATTCTAATTGTAACATAATTCAACCGTTGCTGATTTTTTAAACTGAAGAGAAGTGTACTTTATGTTTACCTCCAAACAAACTGTCCTTTTACATTTTAAGAAGTAATTGTTTATTTGATTGTCTAGAAGATAACCGTTTATTTATTGTTATAGTATGTTAGTATCTTAACTGGTAGAAAACATTTGTCCAAAAAAAAAATATATATATATATATATATATATATATTGTGCTTATTATTGTCTTATTATTTGTGTTCATAAGCAGTTTAGTCAAAATTTAAATAATTGGCCATTTGAAATATTCTATAAAAATATTAATATACTCGTATACTACTACAGTAATAAAAAGATGTTTTTCATAAGTAAAGTATTGCTTATCAAATGTGCAATCTGCCTATGCATAAAGTTTTAAACATAAAACTTAACTGAACCACAATTTTTACCCCTTTAGTTAAATAATTTATAAGTTACAATAACGTAGTAACTTATACTTTATTGTAGCTTAAACGTAC
The DNA here is from genome assembly GCF_021130785.1 of Homalodisca vitripennis. NCBI lineage: Eukaryota > Metazoa > Arthropoda > Insecta > Hemiptera > Cicadellidae > Homalodisca > Homalodisca vitripennis. Next base: position 71,415,486 of record NC_060212.1, read on the forward strand.
AAAATAACCCTTTTTACTTCAAAATATGTTTATAAATGCGCATTAGGTAGTAAATTATAATTACTTTCTACCTGTAATTACGATTATCTTGGTAAACACGTTTCTACACGACGTAAATATTAGTTTTTTATTGGTTTTACATTTATGTGTTTGTACAACATTACACGTGTTGCTTTTACGCATTTAATCAGTCAACCTAATTGGAACAGCTGACTAATTGTCTAACATTCCGTTTGGAAGTTTATTTATTAAAACCATTGTTATAGGTGACTGGTATTGTGTACATTATAGGGCAAAAGAGAGAACATTTAGCTCTTAAAATTAATTTTCATTATTTACTTATAAATTAACCGTTATGGAATTGAAATCAGTGTTTCTGATGTATATTTTCAAAATATAAAATCAAGACTTTTGAAACACCGTATTGGGTTGAAGGTAAATTAATCCATATGAAAGAAACTGCATACTTTTGTTATTTAATAGCAATAATATCATTTAAAACGTGACAATTATAATGCAAAAATTAAACATGTGTGTTTCTGTTTCAATGCCATACACAGTTTCTCAACATTTTTAAGTTTTGTTCGGCTCACTAACTGACGTATTCAATCTGTGCTTATTAATTTACAATTTCCTTGTTTGCCATTTACTAATGCCAAAGTACCTCCTTGTAATTAAAAGTCACCTATTTTAGATAATACATGTATATGAAAGAAGCAATATTGTCTTTGTTCGGGAGCTCCATGTATTTTTAGTAATACTAAATAAAACATATACTAGAGTAGCAAATGTTGAAAAGTAGTCCGATTGTATGTAATGCAATATAATCATCCCTCAACAAACTCAGAATCATCAGCTTTCATCGTAAAATAATAAACATAACTTTTGTTTCATTCATGTGTTTTGCAGACAACATTTCAATCAAGTAGGTAATACATACTGAAAGCCAAGTCATATTGAAAACAGCTAGGGGTAGCATTGATTAATTTCACATATTTAACCATATTATTGTATTTACCACCCTTATATATATACAAATCAACACGTTTCACGTCAATAGGTTTTAACGCCATACCATATTCACTATCTGTAACATTATCTAATATAATTTTAATATTTATAAATATCCCAATAACATTAAATTTATTCTATCTCGTCGGTATGCGAGATTCGTTTTAACGTTAAATGCGCTCTTTGTTCCTCAATGTTTTGAATTTATTTAGGACTTACTGCAAAACTTAGCTCAGCCGAAACTTAACGACAGTCAAGTTACTTCCTAACAGAAGCCATTAATCTCTTTAAAATATCACTAAAATTGCTCTTTAAACTTTATATCTGTCGTCCTGCATAATCTATTATTTGTTAAAGTACGCCATGTCATTAATATAATACTGGATAATAAGTCATGAGTCATTTGACAATAACGAAGCCATCAAAATAATATTGGTGAGAGGAAAATCTAAAGATAGGCAAAATTAAGGGTTCAACTAACAGTAATAACAAATATGCTTTGTACTAAAGTATCTTGTAAAAATAAAACCTGTAATTTTTCCCCTATTTATATGTCGGTATAAGATCCAGTTTCTTTGTATGAAATGGATGTTGAATACGATGAATGATTTAAATGTGTATAGTCATGTACTATAAAATAATTACTATTATCTACAGGGCGATTAATATTAGCTCAGTTAGCTGTCAGAGTGACTAAAGGTGTGTTTTGTAACATAGGGTTTCAACTACTTTTGAGTTCATACTATTTAACTGAAATTGGTCAGACTTTCTGAGGTTTAGTCCTAAGTATTGTCCTGTATTTTCTATATTTTTAACCAAATTTATCAAAAATAGCTCACATAAATCAAACCAGCACAATGTAAGAACGTTTTTTCTATTTTTTGTTTTTTAAACATACCTTTCTTTGAATGTGCACGCTATGACTTCTGAAAAAAGCCATGGCAATGGCTTTTCCTGTAATAGTCCTTTGGATGAAAACTTGTTATATGACAAATATTTTTTTTACCGATTACTTTCTTTGTCCAATTATCACTAATTTTAATGCACATAATCTTATAGCATTGTTCTCGAACTCAATGTATTTTTATGTTGTGATAATCGTTGTATGTGGTAAGACAAGACGATCCATAACTGTACTTCTCAGTGTTGAAGTCAAAATACACCTCGACTTGTAGCATTAAATTGTTTCTTCTCTCAGTAAAATCAAAAACGTCTAATTCAGGTTATGAAAGGATGGAGGAAAATAAAAGTGCTGACGATTTATCAAACTTGAGCTCAGTGTCGAATATAACAAAAGAAATCTCTGGTATTCATGTCCCCAGCTCTTTAATCTGAGTTTTACTACACTAAAAGCGTTTGCGTAGTCTAACTGTCCGCAAGATATATGGAGAAATATTTCTTGAGTACAAATTTAATTTTGTATGAAACCGGATTACAACATATAAAGTATGAGTTTTTCATTGTTCGTGTCCAAAAACTGTCCAAATCCGAGGGATTTGCTAAACGTAATTAAAATGTATCACTACCAGTTTTAAAGGATTGCTCTTCCAACTACCTGGAACCTGTGAAACTTTCCTTTCTGCCAAATCAGACATTCGCCTCCATTTAAGTTCACAGGGTGTTTCGAAAATTAAATAAGCTATAGACCTCAAATTATGCATGCAGCTTAAGCGTAACCTGTTACGCGACATGTGGTACGTCGCACTCCTACCTTGTTTGTATACGGAAGAATCGATAACCATTTTTCAGAAAAATACAATATTCAATTTTCTAATCCAAAGAAGCTTAAGTTAGAGTAATTTCATAATTTTTAGGGTATTTTAGAATGTGATGAATCATTAATAATCATAATTTATTATTGATCAGTATTAATGAACACTTGATACTAACACTCGTTCTTCCATTTTCCTTTTGTATTGTCACTTGTAAACAGAGATTTGTTATTTATTGCGTGGATTGCTCCAAGAAGGTGTGTGTGGTAATTTATACAATATCAAAACCTTCAGTTGGCAATGCTGAAGATTGATGCAGTTCTACCAACAAAGGTCTTGGCAAAGTGAAAATGTTCTGTTGGCAACATACGTCACACTAACACCCGCTGCGCAGTATGTCACCTTTCTAGATACTATTGAAATAGTCTCTATTCATAGCAAACCATTATTTGTGAATTCTTTCAAAGTAAATAGTAAACTGTTAAAAAATTCCAGGACACCACTTATTAGTATTATTTACAGATCTCAAATAATGTTCTTAATATATTAGATCTGTTCATAACTAATGAGGTCTTACATGTTTTAAAAGGTACCTTATATGTGTCTTGAACATTTTATTCTCTTGTCATCGACTTTTATGTAATTTCCCTTTAAAATTTAAAAAGCCTGCTATCTTGAAAAAGCAAATGTAGATTTTTTTTCTTTCAGCGGAACCTTCCATTCTGATAAGATATAAAAACATACAAAATTATAATTGAGTTATGACTTTTCCTATTACAAATCCAGACAGACGCTTATAGAATATTGTTAGAGGCTGAAAATATTAACAGACTTTCTGTGTTCATTTTCACCCAATATCTGCAACTCGTGCACGCACAGAAAATAATTGATAGAAAGAACCGAAACATTTTTTTTTTAATAAAATTATAATTTTAATATAAGTAAGGATTTTTTAAGGAATTTAACTATATTTGAGTGTACTTAGACAGGTTTTGATCAGTTGAATACCAAATATTTAGATCATTTATACTACCTTATTGCCATTTATATATAAGCTACAACGGTATATAGCTGTGATCATCGGGATGGAGTGATGGTGCGGATTGAGGGGGTGCTAGACCTCTTCGTTCAAGTGTACAATCGTGGTTCTCCAGAGAGCTCACAAACACACATACAAGATCAACTTCATATTATCAACAATTTCTTGAGCAATTTTTTCCTCAGAAAGGTTACTTTTGAAATATTATAATGCAATTTAAACTCAAATATAAAAATAATGTGTTAATTTTAAATATGAATGTGTTGGTCATTGAAATTAGCATATAACAATTTAATCTTGTTAACTTTAATCATTTCCACCACACGCACAGAGCTACGAATATTATATATCAACAGTGAACCGGGAATACCTATGTGCACTTAGTAAGCATGTGTTGGAAGATCTGTCCAATTAAAAAGCAATGTTTAGAAAAGGTTATCCAAATAGAATGTTCTGTCAAAAAGAACTGTTTCTGAGTCTAAGTGAAAAGTATTGATTTCACAAAAATATATTATTTATATATATATATTCAATATACTCCCCACATAGATTATTAAAGTCTGTGAGCGGAGAGATGTCTTGTGATTATAAAGGAAAATTATAAATACATCTCGAATTTAAAGAGTAAAGGTACAATAACTATGTAGAAAAAAGCTATATTTATATTTAATGTATTAATAAATTAAGACTGGCCCTTATATATTTTAACCACATAATTAATTTTACTATGTTTGAGACAATTAAAAAAAAATAATTTAAGTTACATATTTATATTTTTTCAGTAAACAGTTCTTTCTAATCAATCTGCTTTTTATGACGTTAGACAATTAGATTGATCGGATGATTTAATTTAAGTGTACGGAGGTCGTAACAGCACAACGCGTCAGCAGCCTCACGGGCAGTTAGCCATTTACCCTTCTCTTGTGAACGGCGACTGTGAATTTCTAAACCAAAGTAACTTCAACTACATACTCAGAGCTACAGGATCAAATATATTTAATAAATAGTTTTAGAATTTTAATTTTCCAGTAGATGATTAAACACGTTAATTTTTTACACATTGTTCCATTACATATTACATCCAGTTCATTTTACATTTATAGAAGAAAAGTTTTTTTCTCACTGATTCAAATTTTTTCATTGCTTCTTCCAGCATTCAAAACTAAATTAAAAATTTGTTTGCATAAAATATTTAAAATACACTAGTTTTTATTTTTATTTTTCAAACGAACTACCATTTTTAATGGTACTACAATTTAATTAGTGAAACAATGAGGTGCGACACTCATTAGTGACTCATGCATGTCCTCTCCTTATGACCTGCTCTGACTTGGCTACACTTACCGCATGACTATGTCCAGTCTATTTCTTTATTTAGCTGTATCATAGACCTACATACTTCTAGATGTATTTGGTACAAAGAATCTAAACGAGACAACTGTTTTGCGGTGAACTCTGCATAGTTTTTGTTGTAATATAATCAAAGATTAACTTGTAATATCTGTTGCAGATTAAATATAACAGACTTTTGTGTTTTTTTTGATAGCAGCTATGAAAATTAGTTGAGCTATCATCCATAGCAGAATCACAATAGTTGTATTGGCTTCTAAACGCAGTATAATAAATTCAAAATTCCCGGGATCATCCAAGTGAAAGCAACCAATGGTTTGTTGTACATGAGCGTGTTTCATACATTTTGAAACAGAGCTCTTTCCAATTTTTTATACAAATATATGTTATTTACACAATCACTGACGACTCACAAAACATGTCACAATGAGACATAACGTCCTAAAGAAAAACACTTCGATCGTAATAAATTTCTTAGGACAAATATTTCAAGTATAGCAGTTCAAGTTTATGTATAAACGTTCAATATTCATATGCAGACTTTTGTAAAATGCAAAAGTTAACTACTAACACAGCACTCTTCCTTTGAAGTTACGATATCCCTAAGCCCATTCTAGTGCTTTAATGCGTCCAAGTAAAATATTAGTTATAGCAAAATTAATATTGATATTGTGCTGGATGGCTTTATGAACATGCAATAACACCAATAATTATCTTTACTCTTTCATAAATACATAAATTTACTTCATCGACTATCATTTTATCTATCGAGTATATTCGAGATGTGAATCATTTAATTACTAGTGATTTCACCTTACCCTTTCCACCGATTTGTTTACATTCTTTTCCTTTGGCATGTTAGTTTTTAGCTAATTTATAGTAGAATTTAATTTATATATATATATATATGTGTGTGTGTGTGTGTGTGTGTGTGTGTGTGTGTGTGTGTGTGTGTGTGTGTGTGTGTGTGTGTGTGTGTGTGTGTGGTGTGTGTGTGTGTGTGTGTGTGTGTGTGTGTGTGTGTGTGTGTGTGATATATTGATATGCCACTACTATTAATATATTTTCACCAAAGCCAAAATTCTTTAGGGTGCAATGCTAAAGGAATTGAAATGAGGCACCATTTCGTAATGTGGAATAGAACATTCTGAGAAAAATCAGGAATAAATAAAATTCAAATCGGCAATGGTTTCGAAATTATAAAAAATAAATTTATAACTAATAAATATTATGTAATATTAATAATTATTTCAATTTTTATTATTATTTATTAAAACAACGACTTTTATTTTACAGATTTAAGAAATAATAGAAAGGAAAAAGGAAATAATTTCTGAGAAGCAAACCTTAGTAATTTATATCAGTGGGAAATATCGTGCTGTAATGTTGGTATGGCGTGCTCAACAGCACTTATCTTGTGAAGATATATGGAGCACTTGCTTTGTCTCGCGCAAACTGTAACATATTGGGAAGTAGCTGATACCCATTCTGAATTGAAAAACTTATTTAGTAGAAATAGCTACGGTTTGTAATAATATTACCAGAAATAATATCCCAAATGTACATTCTTAATAGATTACACGTTCATAGTGTATTTTAACAGTGCTGTTAGATTTTGGTATAGGTTAACATCTTTTATTTCTATACAACCATAATATTTTTCAGCACATTCCCTTAATTTACGACGTAAAACATTGTTGTAAGAATGAATATCTCCCCTCAATATATAATACTTAGTAGTTTATCGAACGAAAGTAGAGACAGTACTGCATTCGAATAAGAAATATTTAAATAATATTTGTCAGATATTTTAAGATGTGGTTTCTCACAACCTAAACACCAAAATTCTGTGAAAGATTTATTTTAAATTGTGTGCTTTTCATTTGTCTTTACGTGTTGTACGTGTTTCTTGATTAATTCAATATACATTTACAACACACTTTGGTGTGTACATATACACGTTAAAAACTTCTTATAAAGTATAAGCCTTATACTGCTTACGGTAAAGCGCGGCATATGAAGAAAACCAAAAATATAATTAGTTCAAAATTACAGTAGTTTAATAATTGCATTTCAATACAGTACAATAAAACAGTACAGGTTAAAATAGAACGTAAATATCTCATAAAATACTTTGTGTATAACTACTTAGAATGGGATATTTTAAAATTTAACACATACAAATTTAACTACTTCCGTGCGATGAAACTTAAGGAATTTTGACGTATATAGGATTTCATTTTATTTCAAAAGAAAGAGTGCAATATTCTTAGTTATTCCCCATTAAAAATATAAAGAATTACACATTTCTTATAGTCATTTAATTGTGTTATATTTATAATTATTGTTTGATACATAAATAACATTTAATACATACATTTATTTATTTATTTATTTATTTATTATATACATACATACATACATAGGTCTGAAAAGGGTACTTCTGTTAAAAGAACATATGAGTTTTATAATAGTCTTTAAATTTATAGTAAAAGTTTAGATAGCAAACTTTGTTTTTTATATCTAATACTTAATATCTGCTACAAATGTATAGCCATAATTATGTGTTTACTACGACTTTTAATTTCTTATCTGGATATTTTCTTAATCTGCGCTCATTAGCGGTTGCATAAGAGGCTAAAATAAGTTATTTTCAATCTTACTCTGTTCTTAACTTATTCTCTACGTTATGAATGTAAACAAATTTTAAATGCGTAGTTATGTTAACAGTTTATTACATTTAACAGACTCTTCCAATTACTATTTCGTAACTTTGGGGACAACCAGTGGGGCGAAGCCCGGAGAGATTTTTGAAAAAAGAATAGGCCAATCATAATTATTCCAGGAACCCTAAGAATGTCCATATAAAGTTTAAGTACAATCGGTTGAATAGTTTATGCGTGAAAGCAAAACAAACAAAGACACTTTCTCTTTTATAATTAGGATTTGGATTATTACTGATTAATATTTTATTAGAGAAAACATAAGAATAACTCGCAGGATTTTAGATATTAGTTTTGGTTACATGATAAAAAATATAACACTGTTTCGAGAATTGGAGGCAATCCTTTTCAAAAAATTAAAAAAAACTAATGCATTATGTTAAGGAAACAAAAATTAAAATGTGGTGATTCGCATAGGGTGATTAATATTTGACAGCAGAACAAGCGTATTGACATATAAAAATGGGGCAGATTCCAATTCTTGAGGACGAATGGGAGTGTACATATTTTTTAAATACAACCGATTAAAAATGACCGAAATGGTTTTATTCTTTCAATAGTTTTTCTTTCTTATTCCGAAAGATTTAAAAAATGTATTACATTGAAAAACAGTAAGCTGTCGTCTATTAAAACTAATCAAGTAATATATTTGTATATATATTATATCTCTTAAATATTTTACAATTCATTTGATTGGACTATATTATCTTTCTGCAATGCATGTGTTGTATTTGTTTAACATTGTCATTTTAATCGAATTATTTGTTCATCCAAATGTATAAAATACTTTATACAGGTGTCCCTTAGTTGTTTTATCTTGTTTAATTTCTCATTAGTAGTTCAATCAGATATTCAAAATACACAGAAATCCATTCAGAAGAGAAGTAGGAACTTCAACCGGTGTACAAAACACACGAAAATATATGTTTGTGAATCACCTCTACCGAACGAAGACTTCCGTTTTCACATAGCTTCGGAAATTTTTGTACGCCTCCTAATTTCTCACCCGGTTCTGGGGCAGTCTAGCTCTAGATTCTGTAAGGGATAGGTCAGTCTATGAGTTTTGTTTTTGTTTTTGTTTTTTTTTTTTTATTTTTAATGGAGGAAAAGGTTATTGAGTATGTAGGCGTTAAAGGCGGGAAGTCGTTTTGAAATGGTGATGGGTAGGCCTACTTTTATGCTGTGTCTGTGAATAAAAGTGCTGGAATAAAATATATTCGGTGTAAACCCCGACTTTATTGTGATTGTGCTTAATTGGTTCTAAATTGATACAGAAAACCCCTCGAAATAACAACCCAACATTCTGAAGGATGTGAGCCGGATGTGCTTTTTTAGACATTTTGCGTGTAAGAAACATTGTTATGGAACGCTTTAAAAATATTTATTGACGACAAGTTTTGTTGGCATAGGCGAAATGTAATTCTCCTCATATATTCATTTTCTAAAATGAAGAATGCTTAAGGGGGTTCGGTATGCCCTATCCTTCCCATGTTAATTTGGCCTATTTTATGTACCTTTTTCTCAGAAACCTTTAAAGCTATCATCATCAAACTTTAGGACACTACTATATAGACCTTTGTTAACATTTAGAGCGGAAGACCTTATAAAAATCTATTTTAAATTTTTATTAAAAAAATTATAATTATAAATTATTTTACAAAAAATTAATACATTTTTTATTTACAACAAATTAAATATAAACTTCTTTTTTTAACTTTGTTCCGCTCTAAATGTTAACAAAGGTCTAAATAGTAGTGTCCTAAAGTTTGATGATGATAGCTTTAAAGGTTTCTGAGAAAAAGGTACATAAAATTGGCCAAATTAACATGGGAAGGATAGGGCATACCGAACCCCCTTAAATGATGATAGCCACTTAACCTATCCTTACAGTTAAAATTTTCCTTATGCTACTAGATACGGTTAGATCTTAATATAGTAAATCTAGAAAAACTCTCCATGACTTCTTATCCACCTCAGATATTACTAATTAGCATACATTTGCATGAAAAATTATATATCAATATTCAGTGTAATCATTAAGTGTATTTATTAATCTTCAAATATCGACTTCAATTAATCCACAAAGTTAGCTATTTATAAATTCAGAGATAATAAATTCAGAGTTAGAGTTAATAACATATTGAAATGACAAGAGGAGTAACGACAATAAAAGGAAGGTTTTGCTGTTAACAACACTGAAAATGTATTAATTAATTTAAATATTACAAATAAACAAATTTTTCAAAATGGCATAAATTCTAAAAGTGTTATAGAGAATCAAACTAATTCATAAAAAATACGAGCGCAACACCTAGTGCCGTACGATTGCTGCGCGGCAATATCTCGCACATTGTCTGGATGAACGCAGCTGACATATAGACACGTGTGTCCACCTGTTCCCCGTCATTAATATTTTTATTTTAAAGTTATATCATATTTTTGTACCATTTTTGTACCTTTTTGTAATACCAATAAATAATTTTGTACCACGCCCGTTTATTAATAAAATGCATAATATAACCGGAGAACAGGTAGACTCTTGCATTTGACATTAACATTCTTATGTTAATTTAATACCATATTTCTGTTCCATTTTACTACCTCTTTGTAGAACCGATGAATAATATTGTACCAGACTCGTTTATTAATAAATTACTATATATAAACCGAGAAACAGTTAGACATGACGTTTATATTTTATGGTACAGTTACATCATATTTTAGTACCATTTATGTACTATTGTGTACAACATTATAAAGTTGTTGTACCATCATAGCTAGTTAGCAATAAGCAAATAGAATACAAGACGGGAAACAAAGTGGCACTCAACCCGTGGTCGATAATAAGAGTGATTAATTAATATTATATTACTTATTTATTATTATTATTATTATTATTGGTCCATTCGATATTGTGGATGGAAAGCTAATGGAATAATAAATTAATAATCTTTAGACAGAGAACAGAAGGACACTTACAGTCGTGGTCCAAAAATTAAATAGTAAAATTTGTATTACGTTATCATACTACTTTTGTAACATGCAACACGAGCTATTAGTATTTTTGGACTTCGTTAATAAATAACGAAGTAAAAATCTAAAAAGTTGAAGTGCTTGACACTGTGAATAAATGGAGACCACTATCTGACGTCGACAAATAAGATTAAGAAACATTACGCAGTTTTTAATGATTGTATTGTTTATTGATGGTAATATACATGTCGCTTTTTAAATTCTAATTTGTAACACAGCAGTTTTACAAATAGCAAAAATGTAACGTTTAACCATTTTATACAACATAATACCCTGTGATTAACGATAAACATTTACAATTTTAATACTTTTACCGTACTAGAGAATGGAGATAAATTATTTAATAAAATACCATATTTCTTAAAATACCAAAATTAAGAACATACAATAGGTTTTATTATATCCACTATCTATTCGTATTGTATATTTAAATATTTTATAAATGAATAAAACAATTACAAACATAATACACTAAATTATTTTAACACCCTTCCTGTTCAACATATATTAATATAATAATAATGTCATAAATCTATATAATATATAAAAATGAATGTTTGTATGTTTGTCCTTTATGGAATCGTGAAACTATTGGACCGATCATGATGAAAAATTTGTACGTATATGTATTTTTCCACGGAGAAGGTTTATATGCTATGCCCATTGATGTTATCCCTTTCCGATTCAGGATTCCGCCCCACTGGTTACAGAAATACCCATAAGAAATGCATTGCAGCAAACATATGTTAACGTCTTTTCAAATTTTTAATCAGCTGTTTCTTTGTATATTATAAAATATAGAGCTGTCAAATTATTTGATGAATGTTTATCTATATAAACAGCTATCTATATAAAAATGAATGTTTGTATGTATGTCCTTTATAGACATTAGAAACTATGTGACCGATCATTATCAAAATTTGTATGTATATGTATTTTTTCCACGGAGAAGGGTTTAGGCTGGTCGTCCACTGGAAGCGTATTCAAGCGTCTTCACGCTCGCGCGTACACGAGAGGCAAGGAGCAAACTACAAGCTGAGCAGCGACGAGCGTAGGCCCTCGTCCACTGGAAGCGAATATGCGCTGTCAGTGTACGTGAGTTGGCGTTTACAGACAGACGTGTGTTTGTTATGTTATGTTAGTTATCTAGTTTTGTAACCTTATAGTTTTGTAGAGGAGTTATACTTGTTCGACAGTACTTACCTCTTGAGGCGTCGGATGGCAGCTAGTAAGAAAAAGGTATTGTTGGATGAGTCCAATTTATCAGAAGAGGAAGACAATGGGCGAGTATAATCATTTACATAACGATTTGGAAAGAGAACCCGGCAAAATTTTCTGACTATTATAGGATGAGAAGAGACACTTTTAATTACATTTTGAATAGTATAGAGCATAGTGTTTCAAAAGGAATCAAATTTTAGGGAGACGATTTCACCTAGTGAACGTCTAAGTGTGACTTTAAGGTGAGTGGAATATTTAAACTATTTTTAACACATTATAATATTTTATTACTTAAGACTTCGTTACAGTTTAATTTGTATTAAATAAGTAATTACTTCCTTTTTGTGGTTTGTATATAAAACAAATCAATAATTAAAAAAAATAATTGTGAATTGTAACTTGAGCTACATTGGTTGGCAACATTTGAACTTTGAGAAATTTACTTAAAATTTGTTACAAAATTTTGCAATGGAGAGTTTACTGGTGGAACATCCCACGACGATTCGGATGTAGCATCGGAACTGTATCCTGTGTACGCACTATTACTCCAAGATGAATGTCCAAGTGATTGATTCACAGTTGAAGGCAAGGGATCCTTGTAATTGATTGCGACAAAACTGTTGCGTTTCTTGTTCGTCGATCAAAAACCTGCTGAAGTTTATTCCTTACTTGGAGTTGCCGGCTTGCTGGAATATTTTTTCAAATAAGGTAGCAGGCTTAATAAGAAAACTGATGTTCACTGTCATTTTTCAATGAAGCAGATGTTTCAAACAATTTGAGCTTAGCTTTCTCAATTTCTAGGAAATGCGCATCACTGACATCTACTGACCTCTTCTTTTTATTTGAGCTGCTCTTTCCTGGAGATCCTCGGTCACTGTTACAAAGAAGGCGGAACAACAAGTATTACCACATGGCCAAGAAGATAGTAATGATGACAACACTACTAGCAGACCTGTTAGATTTACTTCTTTGGGTGAAAATAGGGGCTCTAACGCAGCCTATACAGTAAGGGACAAGTTCGTGGCTTTTTTTTCTGAATTGGAAACTGTTATAAAGTGGTGACAAAGTTTAATGCACATTGTGAATTAGGAGTATTTTACATACTGTTACTTGTACTATAAAATAAAGTTGTAAATAATAAAAAAAATTTGATTATTTATTTTACTAAATGAATTTGCTTGAAGTAAATGTTGTTAAGCAGTACACAATCACAATTTGTTCATGGTATTACATCTTAATAATGCATTTATAATACAGTAATAAATATTTTAATACAAAATCATTTATGACACACGTTTTGGATCGATAATATTTTTTATATTGCAATTAATTGAATTTCTTTTAAAATACAAAGCAAACTTTAAAATTTTATTATACTTCGCACTGTGGCGGTTAGGTTAGGTTATCATTCTATAATATTAACTAATACTGTCTTTGTTACATTATTGATATAATGTACTTATAATAATGTAGGCTAGGTTTACCAAACCCTAGCTAAACTTTATTTAACCTAACATAGGCAAATCTAAGGTTATTATAATTGATGCAGCATGCAGTATATTTATATATTACTAAATACTAGAGTCGACAAACATACCTTCTTCTCCCACTTCTTGAGCTACTTTTGCCCAAAGCTTTCTTTGAATATCCCTTGAATGATACCGCTTGTCCTTCATATCCCACAACGGTGTAAACAATCTTACTGTGTTAATAAACTTGTCGGTGTTGTCTTCCATTTTTGTAATAAAACCACTATTAAACACAAAATACAACAATCTATAAATAAAAACAAAATCAAACACACAGTAGACGATTGGCTTCTCTCTGGACTCTAGGCGTACTAGCGTGTACGAGCGACAGATCCCATCCAGACGGGATGTGTAGCGCGAGCGTGAGTACGCCTGTAGCTGCGCAGGAGTTGGCGCCTGTAGTGGACGCGGCTTTACCTGACTCATGGTTGTGGGATCTGTCGCGCGAAGCCGCTTGTTTTACGCTTGTATCGCGCGAGCGTGAAGACGCTTGAATACGCTTCCAGTGGACGACCAGCCTTATATGCTATGCCCATTGGTGTAACCCGCCACCAGGCGGCGCTGCAAAATATACAAGTTATCAAAGCACCTGCACATTATATAAACTGCAATTACAAGAGAGCTACGAATATTAAATAGCCAAACATTATTTGAAGGCGCGAAGTTTTTATATTTGTCTTTAAAATAAATTTCTGGTTGAACTTTAAGCTTGAGTGTTAGACCACTTTAATGTACGTGTACAATGGCTATAAACATACAATCTTGACAGACTTTCTTGACTTCCTTGGCAACAAGGTAAACTCTTCATCAGCGTTGGAAATATAATTCACTTGAACCAGAAGGGCTCATATACGTACAAAACTTACGATAAGCGTGCGAAGCCGCGGGAAACAGCTAGTTAATTATAAAACATCATAAATTTAAAAACTAAATATACAATACAATTCTGATAATGATAGACAACTTATGTATTTAATTGAGCAGTTGTAATATAATTTATTCAACAGAATATTATATTATTGAACTTTAACAATAATAGGCCACATAAATATTGGTTAAACCTATTTTAACTTATTAATAACTACAGAGCACAATAAAAATACAGAACCTTTAGTAATATATTACCCAGTATTTTACTAAATAATTTGGATTTTATATGGCGTATAATATGAGTTGGCATTTACATATTTGGTTATTGTAGGAATTATTGTATTCTGTAAGTCATCATGTTTCCCATTTTCCATCATTCCTTTGTGCATAGGTTACATAGTGTCCCACATCTCTTATATTGTCTGAACCAATAAAACCGATACATCCACGTAAGATAAATTGTCTTTCATAGTCCTTTAATGAATGCGGCAGGTCTCGTACTTTAAGTATGCACTGTACTAAACTTGAGGTACTAACGGTTTCTATTAATTCTAAAATAAGATAGTCGGCAGGATTTATTGTGATTATCCTCTGACCTTGGCATCGAAAATATACACCTTCTGTAACCTCCAAACTGAATGAACAATTAGCTTTTTTTGTGTATAGTTCGTAGTCAATTGATTGTTGCAACTAACCGTTTTCACGTTGACAGTCAAAGGTACTCTTCCAAAACTACGAGGGTTGTTCAATAAAGACTGAGACTGGGCCCGGGATTTCCCCATACTGCTCTGATAAGACATGATGCCAGGTTTTTCCAATACCTTTGGACCCTATTGTTTACCAACAGACATTGAATTGCTTTATCTCTATCACAAAGCCATCAGTGCTCATTTGAACATCAGCTTGGTAAGTGCCGCCTCCAACGTTTTATCATGTCCAGTTTGCGTGAACAACGATACGCGATTAAGTATTGTGTTAGACTCAACAAAACTTCGACTAACACTTATGAAGACATAAAGCAAGCTTTTGGGGATGACGCAATGTCTCGTGCTTCCTGTTTTCGCTGGTTCAAAGATTTTAAGGAGGGAAGAGAGGACCCAGAGTTGCAGGGAGGAGATGGTGCCCCAGTTACTGCTCTCACTGAGGAAATCATAAATACAGCAGCGGCAATGTTCAAAACCGACCGACGTCTAACCGTCAGACAGATTGCTGAACTCCTTGACATATCGGTAGGTAGTGCTCACACAATTTTAAAAGACAATCTTAACATGTCTAGAGTGTGTGCTCGTTGGATTCCTCGTTTACTCACACCTGAACAAAAATAAAACCGTGTCGATGTTTGCCTTGAGTGGAAGCGGTTCGTTGAAGAAGATAGGGATTGGTGGAAGAGTGTAATCACTGCTGAAGAGTCCTGGGTTTATCAGTATGACCCTGTAATGAAAATCCAAAGCACTGAGTGGGTAGAAAAAAATGAAGGTCGCCCGAAGAAAGCTAGGGCAACCAAATCTGCAAACAACGTAATGGTCATTACTTTTTTTGACTATAAAGGAATGGTGTACACTCATTCAGTTCCACGTGGCCAGACAATCAATGGAGACTATTACAAACAAGTTTTAGCTACATTAATGAATGATCACATTTCTCGAAAGCGTCCAGAATTTCGTGGAAACTGGAAACTTTATCACGACAATGCGCGGCCTCGCATTGCACACGTTGTGACAGAATATTTGGCCAAACGAAATATTAAGGTCGTGCCCCACCCACCTTATAGTCCTGACCTTGCGCCTTGTGACTTTTTTTGTTTCTTACTGCAAAAAAGGAATTAAAGGGACGTCGTTTTGATTCGGAACAGGATGCAGTAAAGTCTTTGGAGGTGATCCTGAAGAACATGTCAAAGGATGGCTTCTCTAACGTTTTCCAGGCATGGCAAAGGCGCTGGGACAAGTGCATTTCACTTAATGGGGAATACTTTGAAGGTGAAAAATTTAATGTAGATCAGAATTAAATAATAAATTTTTTATAGACACAGTCTCATTCTTTATTGAACAACCCTCGTATATACCTTTCTTGGACAGTTAGTTGTCGTACAAAAAACTGTGCTCATTAACCGAAGGTTCTGAACGCAACATCTGTGTGGCCAACGGTGAAATACATACCTCACATGGTACTCTTTTAATACCCTCTGGTAAAGTAGTAATTTCTTTACACTCAGCCATTAATATTTCGCCCCTTATCAAGTATGTCTTTCTTGAGATTCCGTTCAGTACCATATCCTTAAAAGATCTTATAAATATATTTTCAGAATTCTGTATTTTGTTTCTGAACTGCACACTATCTGAAAATGCTATACAAAACAATTGTCTAGATTTCTTTACCAATTGCTAAGGGCTTAAGTCCAAATAGATTTCCATTTTTGAGTAGACCAATCCTAACCAAGGCTCGTGCACTTGACACATTAGCAATTGTAATTTCCGTGTTGGGTTGAACATATGAGCTGTGTTTTCTTTTCCCACTTTCAACTCCAGTCACTAGTCCTCTTCAGTTCTATTTTTCTCTAGACTCTCTAATTCTTTCTTGGATTTTTTCTACTTCTGTATCATAAGTAACATCAAGCATATCTTTGCTGAAGTCATCTTTCTCCTTTGCAGCAGCAATGTTCATAGCCCCTTCAATAAATATAAATATTATGGTGATATACATACCCTACGATATATGGTGAAAAACAAAGTCGTCAACTCTCATAGGCAATTTCATGTGTTTGAAAATGATCGAATACAGATTCGACCGCAGCTGAGCTGGCCGCAATTCCTCTGTATTCAAAGATAGGAACCATAATACTTGTCCAAGTAGGTATTAGTGGTGATATCTCTAGATATGTTGTTTTCTTTCCCTAAACATTTCATACTCTGTGTTTCTGGACTTCTCGTTTTTATTGCTCCTTCCTGTTCAGTGACATCCTCATCTATTGCAGTAATGTTAAATTAAAAATTGGTTATTTTGTTCACATGGTGTATAATTTCATTTCATACCGAGCCTTCCGTAGGTGATATAACAACTGTAATTACATGTTTTAAAATATTTTGTACGTCTTTGATGCTGGTGGATTGTAGAATTTGGTTCAAATAATTTATGTTTTAATTAAATATGTTTAAATGGTTATAAATATACTTTGAAACTTATAGATTGATATCTCTAAATACAATTTGTAACTTATAAGTAAATATTACTAAATATAATTTGTAACTTATAGGTAAATATTACTAAATACAATTTGTAACTTACAGGTAAATATTACTAAATACGCTGTTTAAAGACACGTCTGTTAAATCTTTTTTGCCCCTCCTACTCTTTTATAGTTTCACTAATTGTTAAGATGTTTTCCTCACAATAAGATGCACTACATCCATGTTAGTTGGATAAATTAATGTCTTTAAACTTAAACTAATATTAATAATTCTGTTTTGCGTATTTTCGTTAATGGGTGCCTTTGTCCAGCGGCACGTCGCGTCGGCCGTCTTGGGCCTTGGCTAGATTTGGCCTTGCAATATTCACACAGTTGTGTTGAAATATGTGGATATCGATATATTACATACCTCCATTACCTCCTTTTTGTGAAGTATAGAGCAAGTTCTATGTTGCTTTTTAGATTTTACTAGGGATATATCTACTACTATATAAAAATGGATAGCTAAATGTAGATAAGCGTTAATCTCGAGAACGGCTGAACCCATTTGGATAATTGTTTTTATAATATTCGTTGCAGTCCGAGGATGGTTTAGAACAAAAGAGAAGCTAAAAACATTGCCCAAGATATTAAAGAATTCATGAAAATAATTAAAATATTTACGAAACGTAATCTAAAGTGAATTGACACTTGACAGCTATTATTATTTTCATATGAAGTTCTACAATTTGGCTGAAACATCGGTTTACATTTAAATATAATAAAATATTAATTTTAGATATTTTCTATACGGCGAAATAAAAGCTGTTTTACCCACCTCTTGGATCAAAATAGAATATTTTCCAGTAACTATCACAGGAGCGTTTAGTACGCGTTTAAACAGTATATGCCCATGGCATCTCTGTTATTCAGCAGGAAATTGCGTACGAAACCGCGGGTAACATTTTTAGTGAAATTGGTTACATCAGTAGTGGAGTACACCAAGAGTCAGTTTCACTAGCAATTCTATTTTTAATTTACATGAATTGTCTTTGTAATTCAAATTGAAATGGAAAATTATCATCTTCTACGGACGTTTGGTTTTACTAGCAATTCTATTTTTAATTTACATGAATTGTCTTTGTAATTCAAATTGAAATGGAAAATTATCATCTTCTACGGACGTGACAGCCTTTTGTTACGTAAAAATAGGTGGACTGAAATAAAGCACACCTATTTCTGAGGTATAATACCTCCACAATTTCTGCTGCTTATTTATTTGTTCGAAAAGCAGTGACTACCAGTGAGTGAAATGAGTATAATATATCTCTCTTTTCTGATTTAATTACGGATTTTTGACGTTGTCGACAGTGAAATTCTCAGGGTGGCTTATGGTGAAATACTTCAGTCTAGAATGAGATGTTTTCTAATAATTTGATGCTTGGATGTTTCTCATCATAGAGCATCTTCACTTTTTATTAATTTATTATTGCACTGATATTTTTTGGAATACCTATATGTGTTTAAAATACGAAACAAAGCTTCAGCAATAGAAACCTAGAAGTTATCTAGACAGAAAGGTATTTTACTGTCTGGATGAAGTTTTTAAGATTATTTTTAAATGAACATAACATTTAATTTCTATTAGTATTTTTTTATTTTTATTTTATTCGTCGAGTTCCATATAAACAAAAATGCTTTCATTTCAGACAATATGTCTGAAATAATAGCAAAAAATACAAACTCCAAGTCAGGATGAAATTTTTAAGACTATTTTAAAATGAACATAACATTTAATTTCTATTAGTTTTTTTTTTTATTCGTAGAGTTCCATATAAACAAAAATGCTTTAATTTCAGATAACAGGTCTGAAATAATAGCAAAAAAATACAAACTCCAAGTCAGGATGAAATTTTTAAGACTATTTTAAAATGAACATAACATTTAATTTCTATTAGTTTTTTTTTATTCGTCGAGTTCCATATAAACAAAAATGCTTTAATTTCAGTCAATAGGTCTGAAATAATAGCAAAAAATACGAACTCCAAGTCAGGTATTATTTAAATGACCACTATATTTCTATACGTTGGTTGTGGACTAACGTCTTTAGCGTAGATTTGATTAAAATATGGTAAAAAATAAATTAAATTGGTTATTACATAAGTTTAGCCGTTCAAAGAGATGACCGTCGGCATTCATGGCCTCTACTACAAGTACAAGTATGTACAAGTAACAGTGTCTGTATTACGAGATTTGTCAACCCCTACTGGTAGCAGAATGACTCGTCATTCCGAGAAAATGTAAAGCATGAGTCTTGTGTTTTAGTATATGTCAGCTGTTATAGTTCAAACATCAAAACAAATAAAAACAAAAGTGTACTATGATGTATTGTTCGACTATGAGTATATATTTAATATTTTACGTAAAATTGTCATACAAGAAAGTTCCACGTTTCGTTAGTAAGTTTCATTTATTTAAAACAAATTGTATTGATATAACTAACAAATGCGATACATCCTTTTCATTAACGTAAGAAGCAAATATTTAATACAACGTAATGAAATTCCTTATTGTGTTACCAGATGTTGTTAGAATGATTTTATATTTTAACTATATATTATTGATGTAACTGTGAATTTTTTGCACAAAAGTTTAGCATGAATGGAAAGAGCAAATTAATATATGGACCATTTCTAAGGACCAAACCTTCCAAGAACACTAATCTCTGTAGGGGAATCCCTCGCCGTCGCCAGACAACATTATGACTTTCTTTTTATTTAATTTGTTCACCGGACCGTAATGCCTTTCACCGACAACGAACCCCATCGGCTGTTCTAGTGAAAGACCAGTGGTGTTTTAATGCGTGCAAGTCAAATATTAGGTATAGTCAAATTAATATTGAAATCATGCTGGATAGCTTTATAAACATGGAGAAATACCAATTATCTTTATTCTTTCATATATATATATATGAATTTACTTCATGAACTATCGTTTTGTTTACCGAGTAGATTCGAGATGTGAATAGTTTAATTACCACAGCCCTTAGTGTAGCTTTCTTCAAGGCCTTTTAGTGATTTAACCTTCCACTTTCCACCGATTTGTTAGCATTCTTTTCCTTTTGCATATTAGTTTGTAGCTAACTTATGTACAATTTAAGTTATATTATTACTGTTCTCAGATGGAAAGTCCCCTGGCAAGCCCAGTTGATGGTGCAGACGTACCCAATATTGATTAATTACAAAGTAGGACAACACTTTGTCACACTACGCGTGATCCACTTCGCTGAGTTGCATGCACCATTCACATTTTAAAGACAAAGCTCATTTAGTAACACAACTAAGTGGTACTATTTCACATGTTAAAATTTTAATTGATTATATTCAGTTTGTTTACTAATTTATTTACTCTACGATTTTCTCTTTGCTATACTAGTTATCCATCAGATCAATATATAAATTCTCTCAGCCAAATTACATCAAGTGACATTCAATAAATAATCAAATTGAATAAATGCATAAATCCATCAGCCAGTTTCGTTCCTTAGATGCCATGTAGAAAGACAGGCAGTAAATGAAAATAAAATATTTCTAGCTCCTAATATTTTGGAAAGTCTAAGCGACTTCCCACGCTACCCGCAGTTATTAAGGAATTCACATTAGATTGAATAATTTTTCAGCATCCTCTGGAAGACTTCTTAGTCCTTAGCCTATGTCACCAGAACCAACGCACTGTAATTAGAGCTTGATATAGCTCAAAATATAATTTGTGGGTCAGAAGATATGTCTGGAGCTAGTTATTGAAGGTGGGATAATTCTATAATGTATTGTAAAGATCGTGGACGTGAGGTTAATTTAAGTTAGAATAAAGAGTATGCAAAACTGAATAGTTCATGGACGAAGATATAGTGCATGATCATTAGATTGCTACAGAGGGCTCGTAGGAAGTGTTAGATGAGATAACGCGTGTCTGTGTGCAGTTTGTAAGAATATAAGATTCCACTCAGGAAGAGATCGTTGTATGAGTTAAGAGAATGTTTTACACATGTGAACTCTGACTGATCCCATTCGTGAAAATATACCTCCTCCTCTTACACTTGTAGTTGTTAGACAGAGAATGACTTACGTGTTAATATCACAAGTGTACGAGAAGGTTTCCTAACCTTGCTATTACCTGATAAAACCAAACAAGAACTAGCCTTCGTATGTGATATTTTTATTGGAACAAACAAGATAACTCACCTTTCACAATTTAGAAAGTAATTATTTATATATTAGTATGCTTCTCAATAATACCCCTACGACGGTTTGGTTCAAAGGTCCTCTATTCGTCTATACATTTTTCAGGTTTGAGTGTGAGTTCTTAAAATAATAAAGAATAAAGAACTGTGACTTTAGTAGTGTTGTTAACTCAGGACTCAACTCATAACAACCATAGTTTCTTTTGCAGGCCGTGTCAGTGTGTGTGTGTGTGTGTGTGTGTGTGTGTGTGCGCGCGCGCGCGTGCGCGTGTGCGTTTGGAAAAGGGCCAACATATTAGTATTGATATACTATACTATTAATTGATCGTTTTGGTTTTACTTTATATAAAGTTTAAACAGATTCTTTGTGTAATTTACTATGAATGACTAATGTTTTCGTTTCATTACTATGCTTGAAATCAAAACGGTGATATGTTATTCTTATTCTTGTATTTGTTGTAGGATCAATAATAATTTGAATTTTACACGAAACTTCATTTTCACATAGACATGAATGAGTTCTATGATGATGCATGACCAACCATGGAATTTGGCTAATCTTCATTGAAACCTATCACTCAGTTAGGCAGGCACAGTTTCTTTATTATATGCCGAGGGGATGTAAAACGTTCTTTTCAGTATGTTTGTTTGTCTGCCTCGTCAGCGTACTCCTAATTAGTTATAACTCAAGTTGAAAATGAATAATTTAAAATTTTTTGAAATATATATGAACAGGAACTTTTGGAATGCACACCGCTTTGAACATGTGGTAATATTCTTTTCACATTAAACAAATGTCAGTGTGCTGTAAATTTTAGTTATGCTCCAAAAATTATGTAATTGTAGCGAGTCCGTTTTATCCAGTAGCCGCTCTGACACTGATGTAATAGCCGATTATCTCAAAAGTACAATTACTCGCTCCGCCTGAGGCTTGAGTTAAAAACTTGTGTGATAGGAACAGCAAAGTACGCAATATTTGATACTCAAAAAGTGAGGGCCCTGTGAGTAATGGTAGCATTCTAATCGGCAGTTAATATAATATGTTTGTGTGCTTGGACAAGCAACTAACAAACACCGCTGCACGTAATGTTTGCATTTTAATTTTTTAGCTAAGTCAAGTATTGACATAGATGGGAGAATATTTTTAATACTGTTTCTCATACTGCTTTATTAACTTCAATGTCATTTAGGTAATTATTAATTAAAATTCTTAAAAGAAAACTCATGCTGAAATTTTAGTTTGAAGCTTAACGGTAGTGGCAAAGGTTACTTTTAGTGCAAGAATAAGATAATTCAAAATTTTGAATGAAATATGTTTTATTTTATTAATATAGTTCAGTTAAAAAAATTATTTACAACGGGTTTAAGGATGTGTTAATGTTAATGGAGGGTTCACTAATTTAACGAGGGGTTGCTCAGTCTCCCCTTCATTCCACTTAGTTCAGCTCAGTGCTGACGTCACACAACACCAAGCTGACCCTTCTTGAACCTCACTTTGTTATTTAAATAGGGCGCTCGAGCCCTCCCCCGGTACTTAGCGCTGATTGGAATTACGGTGAAACAAAAACCAGAGTTTTTGTAAATCGAGGGATTTCGTCAACCATGTAATAGTTTGTTTGAGGGTAACTTATTATGCAATAGCTTTTTGCCCTAGTATATCAGCTACACTAAAATTACAATAATTAAAGCATATTTGCTGATAGTGAAGCCATTTGTAGTTATTTCGACTAACAATGTTAATATACAAGCAGTCAATAAATTAATTGTAACTGTACCACATCCAAAATATGCTTAAGATCAACGCCTATTGCAATTAGCTCTGAAACATTATCTAATTGTAAAAAAATCTTAAACCTAAAAATTACTTAACATTATATTTATTCAAATTTAGTGAAGAATTACACAAACAACCTAATATTCATTAAAGGTTTAATAGTTTAAACATTAAATTCATATTTCTTAACAAAATATTTGGTAGGGGTTAATGAAGCGCTGGCATACAATTCATTGAAAACTGCTATGAAGTGGGGGATGGAAGTAGGCGAATTGCCAATAATTCATCAGATACAGAAATGCAGATAATTACCCGTGATAACACAAGATATGTAACTAATAACCATTCACCAAACGCCACGCAATAGCCAAACTATGTTACGAAATCAACCATGGTTTAATGGAGAAGACTTTTTGTTTGATGTTATGTGTTCACTTATCGTCATTATACAGGCTATTGATTTTTTTCCGCTAACGATGCAAATTACCATTTTCTCTCCTATTTAATTATCTAAAATTAATGAATCAATCGCTCAAATATTCAGTAACATGTTATAGAAGTTAGTAGATTGAGGCAACAGTATATCGACATTTTTATAGGTTAAGTATCATTCCATAAATATGAAACAATCAAAATGGGAAAAGAAAACAAATCAAATAAAGTAATCTTTCTAATAAAAACTTAATGCTTATAAAAAGTCGGAGTTTATAAGTTAAGATCATTGTTACCGAGTTTAATGAATATTTTCTTTGGAAAAATGTCAGACGACAGGGAAGTTTATATTTTAAGCTTTGTTTCCACTTTAACGTTTCGCCAGTAACGTTATTGGATTCTGCAAGTGCTAATGGAAAATTCGTGTCCCTTTTAAAGGAAATATTCGTTTTGGATGGTGAAATGTATTGAACTAAATTCAAAGGGAATATTTTATACTTGGTGAACTGACAGAAATACGAATAAACACTGGGTAAACTCAAACAGCCCGGAAGCTTTTAATCTGAACAAGAAAATAAAATCCATACTCTTCTATCTCCTGGTGGGACTTTGATGCGCTTTTATATTTGCCGTGATTTAATCACGATATTGTGTAGAATCAGAAATACCCCGCGAACTTTCTTGCTTTCTATTTAATCTGGTACAGTGTTAGGGTTTGAAAGGATTAACATTTCTTGTATGAAAGGACCTTCACATGAGTAATGCTTTAATAAGAAGTAACCCTAAACAGTTATTTGAGTATAAGAGGGTGAAAGTGTCATTTTGCTACCCTGTGGGAAAAGTTGACCTCACGAAGCGGAACGGAGGGTGACAATGCTCTTAAGGGTGGCAGGAAACTTTACAGCCACGACACGCAATATTTTTCTTTCATCTACAATTTTTCAAAATAAATTTTACCTTTAATTGTATATTCTGAATGACTATACATAGTAAAAAATACCTTTTCCTACCAAACTCCAACGGCTAAAGAATGTTGCTTGCCATTGAACACAACAAAAAACACCTCTTTTACTCTATTCTCTAAGAGGAACAAATCTATTATTCTATCTATTATTATTATTATTATATAGCTGGCTTTTATGTCGTCTGTATTGTATACACCCTGATTTGGGCACCCTATTTTTTGTTTTCCCTATTGGTTCAGTTTCTACTAGCTACTATAAATATATATACCACTCAAATTATATAGTAGTACATTGGTTAATTACAACAATTCTAAAGTTGTCTCTTGAAAAGAGACAAAAATAATCAAACATGATTATTGAAAGTAACGTTATTCACAGTTGCATTTCGGTTTTAAGAGTTTACTTTCAGGTTAAGGCATTAAAGGTCATGCCGCAATATGGGAATCTCGTTCCACTACCTACGATTTCTTCCCTTATGCATTTATTTAAATCATAGACTATAAAGTAGGCTATATATATATATATATACTATATATATTATATATATATATTCTGGAGTCCACAAAACACCGGTGACTGTGTGTGGGTAATATATACTCTTACAGATAACTAAGTGCTGTCACTACTGAATAGAGTAGCGTGCACTTGGTACTTGACTGTTGAGTAAGTATCCTACTGTTTGTCTTCTATTTAAAAAAAATAAAATCCTACATTTACTATAATCGACACCGAATAATAAAGCATTTCCCTTAAATACAAATAACTTAATTTCAAAGTTTTAAATTTATTTTCCGAAAAAAGGATAAAGTACCAAATTCATTATTAGTGGTTAAGGAAACTTGAAAACACTATATACTGGGCCAGCTGAATTGCCGCCCTCCATAGCCCTACGTTAACAATGACCCAATATAAACTATTACATATTTTCTTAATCTCGAGCATGTCACTCGCAATCCTGACAAATATTGTCAATCCGTTTTGAAGCTAGACGCTTTCAAATTACGGCGCTCACAGACTCACATACATCACGATGCCAATTACGTGATTACCGCACTTTCCCTACATTGGTAGTTGTTCGAGATCATTGTTTGTTCCGCACAAAGCTATGGGTTTATTAATTTTACACCACACTAACAACACTGTTTTTGAGTATTGCAACGTATTTTTTTGCAACGTATCTTGTGAATCGTCGCACCTATGGAGAAGGCTTGGAACTCGATTAACTTAAATACCGGTAATTGACTAAAACACTAGAATTCAGAAAAAGCTTCATAAATTGCGCGTACCTCAATTAACAAAGAATTGATTTTTGATCAATTATAAAGTCCAGAAATGGTTTAATAAGTAATAGTTTATATTGATGGCTGTTATTATTATAATATAATGATTTGTAATGCTAACAATTTATTGCCTGTATATTTCATAGTTATTTGAAAACTAAGATCTATGTGTTTTTATAATATAAAATTAGCTACTAAACTGAAACTAACCGTAGACGCTGAAGTAGTGAAACCGAACATCTCCGTTCGCACACCCAAAATAGACAATTAGGAAGCGAGCCCCCATGGTGGCGAACGAGATGGCGGATCAGAATTAAACCTAGAAGGAAACAAACACCTGGATAGCGTGCTCAGAATCATTTACTACTAGTCTGGAGGTCACCAACACAGAGTAGAGAAAAAGATTTTCTTTAACCAAGGTACGAACCCTTTCTATCAAGACAACAATATTGGCCATACAAAATAAAACAAACTCATAACTAAAGTCAACATAAAATTTCAGTCATATGTCTCAGGTGCACCTGGATAAAAAATTAGGAACAGCCATAATTTAAAACAAGAACTGTAAATTTCACTCTGTATCCTTCGGCTAAGGGCGGGCTCCTAATGAAACCAAGAAATAAAACTAAGTAGCATTCAAACTAAACTTTAAAAGTAAATAATAAAATATAAACTGGCAACAATAACAAAATAAAAGAATTAACAAATAAATAAATAATAAATAGCAGGGTATCACAGATGTAGACTAGGGGTGTTCAGCTCATCATGGAGGCCAGCTTTCCAGCAGAGCAGGAAAACCCTGGAAACTGTCTGCGACCACCTATGATGAGAGAGCAGCAGGAGGCAAGAGCTCCCTCCTGGACCTCGTCAGTGCGAAACAGCAACTTAAGCCAGCATGTTAGTGGTAAAATTAAAAAAAAAAGAATTAACAAATGTAATTTTAAAAATGTAAAATTTTATTACACGTTTCTACTAACAAGTGAGGATTTAGAAGTTCCTTAGCACTCTGAAGAGGATGTGCAGAGCGCTCTCAAACAGCACAGTCAGTGCCTTCTGAAACCACATCGAACAACACTTACATATACTATATAAATAAACATACAGGCCTACATTGATAATAATAGGTATATTCATGTACAAACAGTGACAAAAGTAGTATTGTTTAACATTTTTATAAATATCACTTATCGTATACGGAAAACTTTCTCCAAGAGTTAGCGTACTGTTTTGTTTTATATATTTTACGAATATTTTTAAATTTCTGTATCGATTTTAAGTAAGACCAAATGTATGTTTATGTAATGCAAAATTTCCTCTCGCATCTTGGACTATTTGTATGGGATTGCTCTATTGACGTATTCCAAAACTTATCTTTTCCAGTAGACAGCTAGATACCACACATCCGTAAATAAAAGAAGCCGTTATATTTGACTTTTAAAGGATAGTTGTAGCAGACCTAAACGGCTTAACTAATTCTTATTGTTCGAATGTTTTTTTTTATTGTTCATCTTAAACTTTAACCTAGATTATATTCTAATAAATGAATGCTCAAAGACCAACAAAAATCGTTCGGTTGGGTGACAGTAGGGAAAGCTTTTGTCTCCGTTTCAGCAAATAAATGAAATAAATCAAACCGAGATCCTTTAAAAGCAAATTCTTGTTACCTTTTGTTTCTTCAATCTCAGGAGGTTTTGTTTGTTTTGCAAATGTTTTACGATTAACGTCATTTATTTTAAAACAGGATATTATTTACAATTTAGTTGCTTAACAATTGAAACATTAGAGACACTAATGCATCTTGACAATCTCATTGTTTTAACTCAGAATACAAATAATTTATGCTTCATTCAAACTGAAATATGAATAATAACCGATATCTAAATATCATTAATTAATTCAAAACTCTAATAAAATCATTCAAAACTGTACAGTGTCTGAATTATTATTGTGTATAAATACAGGCTTTATTTATAGTATATTAATATATATATATATATATATATATATATATATATATATATATATATATAATTAACATATAAAAAGAATTTAATTTATCTCTCATTTCAAGTTTCTATATCAATACTTATATCTTTTTCCCTATAGACTTTTTTAACATTTTGAAAAAACAATATAGAGAATAATTAAATCTCCTATTAAGAAAAGTAACGTTCCTTAAAGAGCTTTAAAGATCAAAGCGTCCTAGATTTCCAAACCTTTGCATTGGTAAATTTGACTTTTAAATCTGAAATTCAAACATTAAAATGATATATTAGTTCAGTTTCTTAAATGGAATTCTAAACAAGCCAAACTTTATAAAGTTCAAAATAAGTAACCTACTTATATTTAAATAAATTTGTCTTATTAACAGCCAATAAATGATATCATTAAAATATACGCTGGAGGAGGTTCCTACGTAATTCTACTGTTGTTACTGTGTGCACATAAATATTCCTTTTATAAGAACATCGGATATTAAGAACATTTAATTAGAGCACTCAACTTCAGCTAGAGCTTCTTCACACTGTTTGTACTGTGAGCTCAAAGTTGACGTATAATCTGTTAGGCTAAACAGAGACTTGGAGTAATCTAAAGTTTGGCTAGTAGTTTGATCAGACTTAACCAAAGCTAGCACATCTTAAGTCTTCTGTTTATGTTCAAAATTTTCGTCGTTTGAGTTCTAAAACTAACCAAAGGCGCCGATGGTTTAATTTAGAATATTACACATTTTTTAAATACCAAACTTAAAAGTAATACTGTATGTATTACAGAATAGACAGAATTATACTTAAATTTAATCAAACTTTAATTCAAATATGTATACAGTTCAGTAGTTTAAAACTGGTTCATATTATTAAATAAACTGTGCTAATACATAAAAAAGTATTTTATCATTGTAACTCCAAATGTTTCCACAAAAACTTAAATGAGTAGCAATAATACAATATTCCTTTCAAATTTTCATGTTTTTTAAATATGCAGTAATCACTACTAACAGAAGAGCTCCCAAGAAGACAAGGATTTCTGTAAGTTTATTTAAAAAACGTTATTATAATTGTATGTTTCAGTTATACATTTTTTTATAACAATACTTTATACTAACATATTTCACATAGAATACATACGAGATAATCATTCGTTAATTAATTGCTATAGATTACAACAACTCTAATTAACAAACATTCAGCCAGCAAGCGAGAGAAAATGTCCCCATTCATCTCGAGTATGTCGCTCGCAGTCCTGACAAATAATGCCAATCAGGATTGAAGCTAAACGCTCTCAAATTACGGCGCTCACAGACTCCCATACATCACGATGCCAATTACGTGATTACCTCGTTACACCGCACTTTCACTTTATTGAAAGTTGTTCGGTATCGTTGTTTGTTCTGTACAAAGCTATGGGTTTACTAATTTTTGTACCGTCACACTAATTACCACTTAGTTTTGAGTGTTGCAACGCCTTAATACGTTTTACAAATCGTCTAGTTATTGATGAAGACCTAACACACACTCGGTAAAATGATTTGTTAATGGAACTGACAAATATGTAAATGATTTATTTTGAAAACAAATAAAACAAAACTTTTATAATATAACATATAATATAAGGTCACTAGATGGGAGGTAGCTTGGGATATTATTAACTCGAATTTAAGACCAGAATTTTTCCAAATTGTTAAAACCGATAAAAATTTTAATTGGGGATGAACTTTTACAAACTCCAGAAAAAGTAGCCAGGGAATTTAATAATTTTTATGCAGGCACGGTGCCGAACTTGCATTTGAGCGGCATTCGATCTAGTTTGGAACCTATAAGGGGACTATGGTTTTTTCTCCTGTAAGCGAGAACGAGGTAGCGTGGATGATACCGGGGCAACACACAAAAAATCATGTGACACCAATAGCATGTAATTGTGGCCACTCAAACTTTGCCTAAAGCACATTTTGAAACTACTGAAAGACTGGTTAACATGTCGTTTGAAATAGGAGTGTTTCCAGCTGAGCTAAAACAGCCAAAGTGATTCCAATTTTCAAGAAGGACGACCCTTGCCTCGCAAGCAACTATCGTCCTATTTCAATTCTGCCAGTATTTGAGCAGTCTTTGAAAAACTTTTTCTTGAAAGACTCATGGACTTTCTCAATAGGTGTGACATTTTGTTTTCAAGCCAATTTGGATTTCGAAATAACGTGTCAACAATTAATGCCATCACAAATCTCATCGACACAATCAGGGAAGGTTTAGAGACTTTGGAGCACATAGTTTGAGTATTTCTCGATCTTTCAAAGGCCTTTGATTGTTTTCAGCATGCCACTCTGTTGCGAAAACTGGAATCACATGGAGTACGTAACCTGCCACTAAAGTGGTTAAAATTGTACCTCAGTGACAGATGTCAGTTAGTAGAACTTTCCAATGTTCAGTCACAGAGAGTTCCTTTGAACCAGCGGGTCTCCCAGGGATTTATCCTTGGACCTGTACTGTTCTTGGTTTATGTGAACGATCTTGGACTATCGATTCAGAGTGGAAAGATAGTCCAATACGCGGATGACACGACTATCTGCATCAGAGAGTCAAACACCGCTCTACAAACACAAACTGTTGTTGAAATGAATTCTTCTATTCAGTAATTCTATGACTTAAATCTTAAAGCAAACAATTCAAAAGCAAATATTATAAGTTGTTGTCTCCGTCAGAAATTAACGTTATCAGATTAATAAATAAACTCCCTGAGAGTAATAAAAATGCCAACAACCCACCACTCTTTAAAGCTCAATTAAAAGACATTTTAGTGTCTGAAGTGTTTTAGCCTGTAGACGAATTCGTGTTACGCCGCTGGGACCACTCATTTTCATATTTAAGTACCGATACTGACGCTATGTGTAAATGAGAGAGAGAGAACGTAATTTAATGTACAGTATGTATGCGTGCATTGAACTAATCTTAGAATAATGAACTGCAAGCTTTTTAGCTTTATTTACTGGCGTTTGCAAATGCAATGTTAAATTGTTTGAAAGCAATAAATATATGGTTATTGATTTTGCGGTCTACTTTCCCCCAGGATAGTAAAATAAAACTTTCACCCTCTTATACACAAATAATTATTTAAGATAACGTCTTGTATTACAGCATTACTCATGTGAAGGTTCTTTCATATTGAACGATAAAGAATATAATCATTTCAAACACCTATTCCGTACCAGATTAGATAGAAAGCAAGAAAGTTCGGGGGTGTTTCTGATAATTTACAATATCGTGATTAAATCACGGCAGATGTACAAGCGCATCGAAGTCCCACCAGGTGATGGAAGAGTATGGATTTTATTTTCTTGTTCAGATTAAAAGCTTCCGGGCTGTTTGAGTTTTCCCAGTGTTTATTCGCATTTCTGTCAGTTCACCAAGTATAAAATATTCCCTTTGAATTTAGTTCAATACATTTCACCATCCAAACGAATATTTCCTTTAAAAGGGACACGAATTTTCCATTAGCACTTGCAGACTCCAATAACGTTACTGGAGAAAAATTAAAGTGGAAACAAAGCTTAAAATACAAACTTCCCTGTCGTCTGACAGTTTTCCAAAGAAAATATTAATTAAACTCGGTAACAATGATTTTAACTTATAAACTCCGACTTTTTAAAAACATCAAGTTTTTATTAGAAAGATTAATTAATTTGATTTGTTTTCTTTTCCGATTTTGATTGTTCAATATTTATTGGGTTATACTCCGTATATGAACTATTTATATTCTGTTGCCTCAATATATTTATTTCTATTAATTGAGATTAAATAGTGGTCAATACAATTAATTTAAGGCGATACAACGGGAAATAAAATGGTTATTTCTCCTGGTCAAGAATAGATCATTAGCCTGTATTTTGATGACTATTGACAACACCTAACCTCATAAAAGCAATATTCTGCATCAAAATCTTTTTTATTCCTTATAGTAGTTTGGCTATCGTGTGGCGCTTTGTTTAAAAGTCATTAGTTACCTCTCTGTATCAACAGGAGTGATTATCTACTACCGCTGTATCTGATGAGTTATTGGCAATTCAGCTTCCCTTTACCCCCACTTTATTGCCGTTATCAATGAATTGTATATCAGCGTTTTTGTTCTACACTCTGGTTTTTGTTACACCGTAATTCCAATCAGCGCTAAGTACCGGGGGAGGACTCGAGCGCCCTATTTAAATAACAAAGTGAGGTTCAAGAAGGGTCAGCTTGGTATTACGTGACGTCAGCATTGAGCTGAACTAAGTGGAACGAAGGGGAGAGTGAGCAACCCCTCCTTTAATTAGTGAACCCTCATTAACATTAACACATCCTTAAAACCGTTGTATATAAAAAATAATTGTTACTATATTAACTGTATTAATAAAATAAAACATACTGCATAGATAAATTTGAATTACTGTAGTATATTCCTACAAGAATAGAAAAATCCATTATTACATGGTCTTTTAAAGTGTAAATATCTAATGTAACATGTGATATTATCCTTTCACCCTTGAGTAGTTGGGTAGGTGTTCGCATTACGTTCAATTGATTAAGGTTTATTGCTAAAACTTATCTTTCAAATCTTTGATTTTGGAGGCATTAGGGATTTCAGTTCATCCTGCACAGTTTTTTTATTAATTGCCAAACTGGGAAAGTTTGGTGCTTCATCAAGATCAATTTTTGCACGTATTTGATCTAATCGGTATTTGTAGTAGTATTTGGAAATATATCACTCAAAATGCAATCATCTAAAATCAATATCTCGTGAAAAAAGGTGTTTTTAATACTAAATGTTTAAACTTTGAAGAACTTGCTATTTAAGAATAGTTTAGCAAATTTTACCAATGTGTGAACTTCTATATTTTAAAAATTATTAGAATCAAATTACCAACTGTGTCTACCCTCGAATAGCAATGAATTTTCTACAATTACGAGCGGATGTGACAAGTGTATGGTCAAAACATGTGACAACAGAGATAAACAGCAAGAAGTGAAACAATTCTTGATTTTTTCATCATTTTTAAATCTTCATGTTCAGTTCATGATTTTTTAAACATTTTATCAAGAAATACACATGATTATTAAACAAACATTCAGTTTGCTCTTTCTCACCTTTATCCTTTGAAAATAGTGAGAGCATAACTACGTACCTGACTGTTGCTGTACAAAAAACAAACGAGGCGATCACAACATACGTAAGTACTGCAGTTGCCGTCCTATTGGCGTCTGGTAGATGCAAAGATCCCAGTCGGCAAGACCAACTTTCAGTTATCTATCCAGTAGTTGTATACATAAATGGTCGGAAGATGCGGATTTGCTATCTTCTTTTCTAACGACACCAATAAAAAAAATGACCATCGATGAACTTTGCTATATCAGTTTGGTCGGCCATAAACTTACCGTCATTAAAATTCTGACCACTGCCGCAAATTATATAACCCCGAGGTTATACAAAGGGAATTCATTTGTCATAAGGCTTCAATGCGATATCAATGCAGCAGAGTACGATGGCCCGACCTAGTTGTAAGGTTAGCGTATTCGCTACCGGACCTAATGCTTCCAAGTAGTAATAGCGCAAAATCAATTGTTTTCTATGCCCGCTATATTGTTTATTAGTACCATCGTTCTTCTCTATACCGAATTTCCTCCTTATTCTGTTTGATAAGATCCGCGTATAGATTAGTGGCTAATGTGAACGGACAGGATACGACTAGTAAGGATCTCTTAGAAAAATAAAATTGATGTGCTAGGCATATTTTAAGTTCATATTTACTGAACAATTAATATTGACAGATAATCGTATTTTAAAGATTCATTAGCATTTTTACACTAAAATCAATAGTGAAAAATGTATGGATTTGAGACGATTTTATATTTATAAAGCACTTTTAAACTTTAACCCGTTGGCACAATCAAAGACTCAGATGCGCGGCTGGAAGCGAATAAGCGTTACTTCTTAAAACAATGAAGTTATCTATATGCAAATGTCAATTAATGACCAAAGGGAAGGCTCTTTATAATATGTTTTTCTAAAATAGAATGATTGGTACCCGAAGAAAGTAGCCATTCGACTTCAAAGAACAGTATTTAGCTGAAAACAATAAAAAATGGGGTTTCCAGAAGGTGTTCCAAAGTTTGTCCACTTTTTCATTTCAATAAGACAGTGGATATGTTCAAATCAACCCCCAGGTGAAAGGCATTAGAGTCTTTTGAACATATTAACGAAAAGGGAATGGCTTTGTCCAGTTAGGAATTCCAATTCTATGAAATCTTCGTTCTTGGAATATTGATCTAATAACCATCATACGATAAACAAACTATAAGGCTAAACACGGCGAGTGT
The DNA here is from genome assembly GCF_021130785.1 of Homalodisca vitripennis. Taxonomy (NCBI): domain Eukaryota; kingdom Metazoa; phylum Arthropoda; class Insecta; order Hemiptera; family Cicadellidae; genus Homalodisca; species Homalodisca vitripennis. Next base: position 71,450,167 of record NC_060212.1, read on the forward strand.
GGTTACAAACTGAGGCTCTCATCTCATTTCTTGGGAATTTAGACATCCAACGTGGCTGATTGTGTGTGAACCTTTTTTCGTCAATGGTTTGAATTTTAATTAGAATGCGTTTGATGCTATTTTAACCAATATGCCAAAGCGCTGATAATCAGTCACAACAGGCCGAAGGCGAAACCGGCCCTTCTGAACCGAGAGGTGTAGCTCACCTGGGTTGACCATCATGGGTTGTGTTGTGTGGTGTGGGTGACAGGTCTTTTACATTACTAATCGTTGACTCAACGACTCTTTCTGAGAAAATAACAAGTAAGATAGGGTCTTTTAGTCTACAGGTCGTTAATACAACGAACCTATTTTGATAATTAAGATTTTCTACGTAAGTACGTTGTTACAATGACCCACTAAATTGAAAGAAAAGGGTCAATTACTAAACTGTGTTCGTAGCAACAACGCCACGTTTTGCCTGTTTAGTTGAATATTTCAAAAGCTGGGTCGTTGTCTCAACGACCCTAAATTATGTTATATGTTTATATTGAAAGAACCAGGTCTTTTACTTAACCATTCTTTGTGTCAACAGACCAAAATGTAGCTATGCATAAGCAATGAGAAAAAGGGTCATAGCGACAGCAACCCATTTTCAATTCAATGGATAAAATATAGTAAGAAGGTTGTTGAGACAACAATCTACTTTAAGCTGATCAGAGGTTCTTTTAGTCAACTAGGATGTATATGTCAACTGCGCGCAAATTATAAACCCCTTTTAACGAATACAGATATATTTTATAAGTAGTAGTGATAAAACATGACCAACTAAGAGTGATAAAAATGTAACACAAGTAACTTTAAAAAACGGAAGTTGTAATGATAATTGGTAATTCTAAATATTAAGAACACAGATCTAATTAGTAATAGTAAATTTGAATGGTATTTAATTTTGAAAGTAATAAGTTATTTACCTGATATACAATGAATTATTAAAACTTAAATGTTCATAATTTAAAACTTTAATGCGAATTCGTTTGATTCTCTATATTCATGCCAAATAAATATATCATTTTATAAAATTTGTTTATTTGTAATATTTAAATAATTAATGAATACAATTTCAGTGTTGTTCACAGCCAAATTTTCCTTTTATTGTCATTTACTCTTTTTCTAATTTCAATGTGTTATTAACTCTATCTGTATCTCTTAATTTATAAATAGTTTACTTTGTGGATTGAATAAAGTTGATACATGAAGTTTAATAAATGCTTCTAATACCTGCATTGAATAATGATATATAATTTTTCATAAACGTTTATGATTTTTAATAATGCCTGAGGTGGAAAAGAAGTCATGGAGAGTTTCATTAGAGGATTAACTTCAAGATTGAATACATTAAGATCCAATCGTATCTAGTAGTCTAAGGAGAATCTTAGCTGTAAGCATAGGTTAAGTGGCTACCATCATTTAACTCTTCTTCATTGTAGAAGATGATTTACATGAGGATAATTACATTTCGACTATGTCGACAAGACGTGTCATCAATAAATCTTTTGAAAAGGAGAATTTAAAATAATCCCTATAAATTTATACACTAAATTAATAAGAATGTGGCTGAAAATGAATATTGGAAAGATATAATTTATGTCTGTTCACACGACATCTTGAGAACAAACTGACACATTGAATTTAAATGTTATACTAATTATTTCATCAACTTTTGCATACAGATTAACCGTATTGCACAGTATAAGTAAATTTTGTATATAATAGATATCTACATTATAGGATTAGATAGCCCAAATATATAAAACGCTGCAATAAAAATGAGAGATGCATACTCGTAATAAGGGTAACTACGTACTAGTTATGCTACGAAACAAATGATTCTTTTAGACACTTTAAATAGAACAATATATTTTACAGTTACATTATTTTAAGGTAGTAAAGGTATAATTAAAATGGTTTGATAAAAGCACCAACAATTTCTCTACAAATAGGACACGTTAGTGGCAGGCGTATATGAGTGGTGAAAATAGTTCTATCACCATTTGTTATCTGATGAGATAATTCATCCTCGGTCACAGAGACGGCGCACGGCCTGCACACTACAATGTGTCCATAAGGTGTGGCCATCCTTGTCGCCTTCATCGTAAGCCACACGTTGCAACACGTGTCTCCATTTCCTGCTTCTGAAGCTCCTTCGTCGTTTACAGAGAGGCCCAATTTTATTTCGCTGATTTGACGGTCGATTTCACGAGATGTCATAAATTCAGTCGTATCATTGATGGTCGACACGAGTCTGTAATTAATATACTGCGATGGTCGTATGTCGGATTGTGCTCGTTGAATCTCAGCCAGTGGCGGAATTACATCTGAAAAAAGTGCATGAGAAAATGTAGCGCTTTTGCTATGTCAAAAACAATCTTAATAAAATAATCCCTAAAGATCTGTTGACATTTTCAGCAGAAGTTTGATAAATAGACCAAAATATATGTTTACATTTAAATGTTTAAAACATTAATTATACAGTGCTTGAACACAGAGCAAATAAAAAGTTAATAGTACCTAACTTTTACTCCAGATTGCACCAGTGACGAATTTAAAGCATCTATTGAATTGTTAATATTATTTAAAAACTAATGCTGTCAATATTTTTAAATACTGTACTCCTTGACATTGAGATATGGAATTTTAATAGTAGCTTAAGCAAAAACAGATAAATAAACACTAATATGCCTCAACGATCCATTTTCTCCTATATAAAAGGCCGATAAAACGAGACTTCACAACGTAAAACCTTATAAGCGATTATTTCCCCAACACCGTAACAGGTTTCTCAGTCCTACGTATTTTCTTCATCGGGTAATAAAGCAAACTTATCTATGGCACTGGAGAAAGCTTAGACCGAAAGTAAATTACAAGAGCCGGAAGTAGTCGCTTTAAGACTGAAGTAGATTTTCGAGAGTTACTAAACGTAGGTTGCCATTAACAAATATATCAAAACAGGAGAGTTATACAACAAAAATTAACTAAAACATGAGTGAGTTAAAATAAAGTGAGGATATTATGCGTTATAAGTAGAATTCTCAAAAACGTATATATACGCCTTCGTTGGTGCAGCTAGTTGGACGAAAAATACTTTTTATTAATTATGTTTAATTTATCTTTGTACTACTGAATTAATTGTGTTATGGAAATGATCTATTTGCACTAACCTTCAATTTGGTGGTTAACTCCTCTTCTACCTCTGGCCCTTTGACCCCTTCCTCTTCTACTGCTCTTAGACCTACGTGCTGTATCTTCTGGTAGACCCAATACGTTAGCACTGTCGACTTGGTTTGTGTTTTCTAATAAGCAATGAAATTTGCTACTTATAAATTATGTTGAAAACTTACACTAGCAAGAATACCTAGGTGTTTCTTTTAAACGATGAATGAAATTAAAACAGGTAATACTGACTTACTTATTAGTAGGTAAGTACTTTATATACTTATGTATTGGCTACACAGTTTATTATACTGACCTTCAACTTGATAGATGATTTCCCACCTACCCCTTCCCCGACGCCATCCAGCTACATTAGGCTCCAAATCCTCTAGGTGTTTCTTTTAAACGACGAATAAAATTAAAACAGGTAAAACTGACTTACTTATTAGTAGGTAAGTACTTTATATACTTATGTATTGGCTACACAGTTTATTATACTGACCTTCAACTTGATAGATGATTTCCCACCTACCCCTTCCCCGACGCCATCCAGCTACATTAGGCTCCAAATCCTCTTCATCAAACACTTGGTTCTGCTTCCCTTGGTTCTTTACAAAAGAGCAATATAACTGTATTTATGTATTTCTTTCTCCGTATTGGTATATTCCGTATATATTTTATTCCTCGCTGTTTGTAGGAAATGAAATTTTTATTTAAATCAATTTTAAAATTTAACTATAGAAAAAAGTTCATCATGAAAAGCTGGGTACTGATCACATGAGAATTATAATGTTGCTTAATATAGTATGTATGGGCACATCTAAATGTGCTACAAGCTACTTATATAATTAAAATAAGATTTTGATATTTAAAGTTATTATGAATATAACCAAATGTTATTTAATAAGCAATTATCATCTAAAGGCACTGTATGATTTGGAAGACAGTCACCAAGAGAAACAAGTTCTTCGTCTTCTGCACCTTCAACTGCTGTTAATGGGCGTTGCACACCGACGTGGTGACTCATTTCACTTAGAAATCCAAATAAAGATATTAGGCCAAAGACAATTCGTTCTTGAGCATTCATGATGGCTCGACCTTGAAGAACCCATTTTCTCTTCCTGTACAGGGAGAGCCTGCTTCCTCTCTGTAATCTAGCATAGTCGCGCACCGTAGAACCATCAACGTAACGTGACAAAAGGTCACATAAATAAATTTAAAATGATACAACTAATATCCATGAAAATGTATGGAAAATAGAAACTTGTGTATACTCATACACTCAACCAATGGGAAATATAATATTGTATATAAAGAGTTTATTTATTTTAGTAATATGTTATTGACATAAAATTTGTAGGCTAATTAATTAATAATATAATTATTTTTTCTAACCTCACATATATTTTTAAAAACAAAATAATTTACATTTTATTCATTATATTTATTATGTTTATTGATATTTTACCAGCACCAATTTATTTTCAAACGTGTTACCATTTTTTTTTTAATAAACCTCTTTTTTATTTAAAGGAGTTGGTATAACATTACTGAAATATTGTAACGGCATTATAGCACATAAGTGTTTAAATATTATTGGGGTTTTTTTTGTAATCATTGACTTTATTCAGGGCATGCGAATTTTATTTAGAATTATTATATCACATGGTTCTATTGTATTTAAATGTCGTGTGATTAATTTCATTAGGGTTTCCCTCATTTTTGTTAATTTTTCAGTGTCAGATATGGTTGAGGCTTGAGAAGTTTATTTTATTGCTGACACCTGGTAGGTGGGAGCAGATGTGGAGACATGGAAGAAAAGCTATTGTGTAGACTTATCTCTTTACCCAATACCCTTCTCAGAATTTCTGAGAATAGTTTTATAACCCCTTCCACGTAATTTCATGAGACCCATTCAGAAGGGACCCGCGTACTCGAGGCCGGTTGCCATAAAACTGTTGTCTGCTAACGACACCATTTCGAAGAACCGCCTCAACCGAGCCTTTACCTGAGACTACCTCACTGTTGATTCTGTAGATGTAGTTAAAATATTTAAGTTTCATTCCATCTATATTTGACCATAAATTAATTTAAACTGTAAAAAGTATCTAATGCAAACAAACATCTTTCCAAAACATAAAATGTAATTAACAAATCGAGTACACGGTATAGTTGACACGCTAAATATTCTACAGTTACACGATGGGATCAGCTAATGAGTGGTAAGAAAGGTTTGATATCATACGATGTCTAGGCTATAGTCTCGACTACAGTAACTCACCTAGACTTAAACAATTAACTCAATCAGATATAATAAAAATAACACGCTGGTACTGGAATGCACAGAAGCCAAGTGCGTACACGTTACAATATACCTTAAATTATGTCAGGTACTTACTTATTGGAGGGAAAAAAACCTTAACATTACGGATCCCCATATCCCCCATATACAGTAAGAATGTATTAGCTATGCAGAATTATAGTTTTACTTATATTCAAGCCCAATGATATCATAGGCAGCTTAGTCTGCTTATTATTGACAATACAGAGTAAGAAAGTTCTGTAATTGTTTTTTTCTCAAAATGGTGGGTATTATGAATAAAAGGGTAAGGGAAATTTTTGTAGATAATTGCATGATTTAGGCTACAATTTTTGTCCGACATATTTTATCATAAAACTAACTATTTCGCTAAAAAAATTTTTAAAAACCCATTTTTGCAACCTTTGACCTTGAATAAAATATTTTGCAGACATGGGATCGATGGCGACTTTTCACAATTTCATAATAATGATGTCCCTAACATATATGTAGGACACGCAGCTGTAAATGTGCAGCTTTCTGGGAATTAATGCAAGGTTCCCTATTTTTGGGCTAAATTGACCGGACTATATAGGATTTTTGCAGTAGTTTGGAAAACTTCCTATAACAAAACTTATTACCGATTGAGATGGTACAGTTCTAGTTAACTATAATTTCACTAGTATAAGTACTTCATAAATTTTTTATATAAAACTCTTTAATACTATTAATCTTCGGACCTATAACCTACACAAATTGTCGTTCATTAGGGTTGTCAAGACCTTATTGGTAGGTGCAATGTTTATCATTACAAAAATCCATTGATTTAGGTCCACCAACTTTGTCTAAAGTAACTTTTGAAATGTTTGATAACATGTATCTAGATTTCTTTCCTCATTTATCACGTTTTAATTGTATTATATATGTATATGTGAATGTGCTTATTTATTATTATTCTATTATTTATAGTAGCGACGTCAATCTCGTACTCATTTATTGCCTATAACCGAAGGTAATTCAGTTTTAGTTTGTAACTGGAGGGATTCATCTGTGTTTTATCGTTAGTATTTCTTCAGAATGTTGTCTGTGTGTTTTCGTGTTTCTTATTGTAAATTATACGTTTTGAACCAAGTCCTTTTGGCCAAATCTTGTGCTATCTTCGAAGGTACAATTTATAGACCTGAAAAGTACTTGTCTGCTGTTCTTATGACAATAATCTAATCTAAATTTAGCAATTAGTGCTATACATCTCTAATGCATAGGTTACACAGAGTTTGAATATGAATACTTTAAAACTAACACTTACACATTCCGTATGTGTTCTAAGCGTCTAAGCCTTGGAAGGACGAGACTTCAGCCCGCAGTACTGTCAGTCTTTATTCTTTCTGAACAATTGAGGCTGGTCCAGTCCAAAACTTACATAATCCAATTCCTGAAAATATGGTCAGGAAACAATAAAAACGTTTAATTTAATAACTTTACAGTAAAAGGTGGCTATTTTTGGTTTTCTTCAGGTGAAGGATACATGTTTTCATAAAAATAGTGTAAACCTTTTTCATTTAGATGTTCTAGTTTTTTCCAGAAGAATTATCATTAAAGTTTGGATAATGTTAGTTTTGCCCTGACACCAATGGATAAAGTTCAGTTTTGGAAAGATGGTGTTAGGATAAAGTTAGTTATTATGTCATGGACACGTTTTAATTTTGGATAACATCAAAACACTTAAAACAAATTAAATGTTGTGATTTTGACTAACTTAGGGGCTTTCTTTTAATTGACCATCACTGGGGAGTTGGTGAAATATTAACAAGAATGGTTATTTAGTACATCGTTTTATTATACATCAACACGTAAAAGTACAATGAAGGGCAGTAAAACCTTTGTCATCTTTATAGAAGTCAACTTACTAGTTTTTAAAAACTAAATCCAAAAAAATTAAAACAAAGTTGACAACTGTTAAAACAAAGTTGAGGAAAGTCTCACGGGTAGGAACTAATTTGTAGTCTACTAATCTACAAAATCATCTCTTGAGCTTGGTATCCTTCACATATACTCTTCCACTTCTGCCCTGGTACTTCCTCTTCTGTGATTCCTCGTTTTTCCATCATCAAACGTTGAAGAACTGAAGGTCTTCTCTTTGATCCCAATCATCATAAAATGTTTTTTTAGTAATTTTCGATGTCTGTTAATTTTGCCTTTTTGATTAGAACTCCTTTTGTGACTGTGACAAAATATATCTTTAATAGATTTACAGGTTTGTCAAACCCTGGTGTTTTCGCAATCCGGAGTTGTAGCTTCCTCTCCCTTTTACCAACACCCTGTTCCGTTGATGTTCTCTGCTTAAAAACATAATCTCTTAAACACTAATTTAAAATGCCATGCTTTCAATGGTTTTAAATATTCAGCAGCAGTTTCTTTCCAGTTTCTAAACTGAACAGTCTACACCTAATATGCGTACTGTTACCATAAACAGCCAAATAGTCAAGTACGTTTTTGATCTAGTGATGGTTGGTATATTTCGAAGTGTCTTCTCAATCCGACCAAACACTCTGATCAGAAGGAAAGAAAGAGTGGCCAGGTACAGGGAATATAAGTTCAATATTTCTTGTGATATTATCAGGGGCTACGTTTAACAAAAAGTTAGCTGAACATATGTCACCATTATAGAACTTTACGATTCATGGCCTTCCACATCCTCAGCGCACATTCAATTGTCTTAAACGAACTCACGTCACTTTTTGTACAAAACATCAAAAAATTATGGGAACATATTTCATTTGAACTTTTTTACTGTGCTCGTTTTTATGCCATGTATATATAAAAACTAATTCTCATTTGTTATTTTTTTTGCTTATTGAACGAAACCCTTCAACTATGTTACAGTTGTAAGTATACAACTAGCGGCTATTGTAAGCTGCTTGGTCCGGTACATATAGGGTTAACTAAATTCTTTTGGCAGTCTAATGAAAAGGTCATCCTTATTATCACTTTTCTCTCTGAAGTTTGGCATAGAAAGCTTTACTCGGAAGCTTGTGGAACTTAAACTGGAGTCGTCAATTCTACTTTGTTTACTTGTTTCTGTTCCACCTTGATTTTCTCACGCAGTTCAATACATTTTGAGCAAGCATCAGTCACAGGTCTACCAATTCCAATATTGGCAGAAATATTCCTGAAGCGAAAAGTCCTTTTGACTTTTAAAGACTAATTTACACTAGAGTTGTAAATTTTCCAAAGTTTTGAAATATTTAATTCACAACTGAGATATTTGCATCGGAACCTTCTTCATCGGCAATAGTGAGAATTCTACTCCTTATGCTTTTCAATTAAATGATTTTGCACTTTTCTCTTTTAATGCGGAAATTTCTCTATGTGCCTTGAGCCACCTCTTTTTTTCAACAGGCATCTGTCGGTGGTGGAATAGTTTTTCGCATGCTGTTAACACGAAAATCTACTAACACTAACAATTCCGTGAAATGTTTTCTGACATACCTTGAATCTTAAAGTCCTTGGTCCATTAATTTTTTTTCTTGGTACTTAACTGCAGACGCTCTTCTTTTCAACCTTTTGTTTGGATCTTTCCTCTTTAGGTAATGTACACTGCATGAGGGTGCTGGTTGTTTGGTGTATTGCTGTGTAGGCACAGGGGATGGTTTTAAAAATTAATGCAGCTTGGAACTTCTTTAAGTATGTCAGAAGGTGGGGTTGGTTGGGGGGAACAGGTGGGTGGGGAATTGAGGTATATAATGCGGGGTGGGGAGGCATATGGCGAGGTGATGGGGAAGGTTTTCATTTATTTGGATGGCTGGGAAGTTTTGGGGGGTTACGTTTGGGGTTTGTTTTGGTGGGGGCGGTGTGAGGGGGGTATGGGTTGACGAGTGCGGGGCGTTGGGGGGGGGTGTGGTGGAGGCGTGGCTGGGGGTGGTACGGCCCCCCGTTGGTTGTAGAGGGTTGGGGTGAATGCTAAGTGCAATGAGCGGTGTGGGGAGTGGGGGTGGTGGGGGGGCGAGGTTGGGGTAGATAGGGTTGGGGATTGAGGGGGCGGGGGGTGGGGGTCGCAAGGAGGCAGGGCAGATGTGGGGGGGGGAGGTGGGTGGGGGTGGGGGGGGGGTGAGGAGGGGCGCCGTAAGGTGGGGGTTTGGGGGGGGTAGGTAGGGAGGTGGGGGGGGGCGGAGAGGGAGCAAAGGGGATAGAGGGGTGGTGTGAGATGTAAAAACAAGGCGAGTCGGTTGGGGGGAGGGGCGGGGGGGGGTGAGGCCCAAATACTTAAAAGGTGGGGGGGGGGGGAGGGGGGGGGGGGGTGTGGGGTGGCTTCGAGTGTGTGGCGTGTGGGGAGAGCGGGAGGGGGGGAGGTAGGTGGAACGTGGCCGGGGTTAGTGGGGGAACAAGGGTGGTGGGGAGTGGGGTGGGGGGGGGGGGGGGGGATGGCGGGTGAGATGGGGGGGAGTGAGGGTGAACGAGTGGGGAGGAAGGAGGCAGGGGGCCCAGGGGGGTGTTCCGCGTAGTGTGGGAGAGGGGGTAGGGGGTCGTGAGGGGGGGTTTGTGGGCATGGGGGAGCAGTGGGGTGGCGTGGGGGAGGGGCGCGGGTTTTGGGGCAATGTAGTCGGGGGGTGTTGGAGTGGGCTGGTGTGTGTATGCGAGGGGTGCAAGAGGCGGGAAGGAGGGTAGGGCGGGGGGATGAGGGGAGGGGGCGTTGCTGAGAACGGGGGGGGGAGGGGGGCGGAAGGACCGCGGCCGTGGCGGGGGGTGGTGAATGGTAAGGGACAGAGGGGGGTGGGGGGGTGGGGGTCTGGCAGAGGTGGGGGTAGGGCGGGTGTTCACTTCTGCCCTTTTGTTTTTGGTTTTTAGCTTTATTAGGCTTCGTTTAGAGTGCTTTTCTTTTTGTATTTTTATTTTTTTTTTTTGTTGTTTTTCCTGTCTCTATCTAGGTGTTTATTTTGTTTTTTAGTAGAGTTAGTTTATTTTAGGTTTAGAGCTGTGGTAGATCTATGTTTTGTCCTGGGTTTTGGGACTTTTTTTGGGGGTGTAGTCTGTTTTCTTGGCTTTTTTTTTTTGTTGTTCTGTTGTCTCGGGTAGTTATTTTGTGTTGTGCTCACTATTATTGGTGTTGTATGTGTTTGTGTGTCTGTGGTGGTTAGTAGTTCCGTTTTTTGTTGTTTGTTTTTTTTCATATTCCGTATTAGCATTGTGTTTGCGTTTAGTGCTTTCTTTTGGTAGCAGCTATTTAAAACAATGACCACACATCTATAAACAAGGACCGTGACTGGAAAAACAACATCTCGACAACTTTATGAAATCCGGACTCATGCTTATCCAAACTCTACATTAGTTTATAAAACATCATTATCCGGAAGCTTAACAATTGTTTGGCTGGACTATCATGTATCACAAAACATAGGATAATTCAATTAACCTTCAGACTACATATACCAACATTTTAGGGTTATTAGTCTGCTTACCTTTTTCTCTTATCCTTTGTCTTTTTCTATTCTTCAGGATATGATTCATTTTCCTTTGATTATTATTAGGTGGAGTGGTAAAATGGTTTCTGATATAAGCTCATTACAACTTCACAATTATCTTATTTAGTTGTAAAAAATATTAAGTGGAATACAGAAATATTCTACAGGCAGCAATACAGAGGGCAGACAATAATCACATACATAAACAAAAGTCATGTGACATGAATCCAGGCCACCCATTGGGTAAGAGGGAGTAAAGATAGTTTTGGAATGATAGATGATTAATGATCACATGGCATTATAACCGCAACCCATTGGCTGAGGGATTATGCTAGTTTTGGAATTGCATTACTGAAATTATGTGAGTTTTGGAAATGACACCTAGTTTTTAAGCATTAAATATCCATATGATACAGTTAGTTTTGGAAAGATATGGACCTGACTGCTTTATTCCTCTCTTTTCTGCGAAATGCAGTAATACCAATAATCAATTTCGAAAAAATGGATTTTGTGAGTTTTGGAATGGACCGCCTCGATTTACAAGTGGCTTCTTTGTGGGATATGACTGCTAATATACTTCCATATATGTCAGTGCTTGAAATTCTTTCGACCATTTACGGGATTTTCAATGAAAAATTTAAGATTCCTGAGTCTTTAGATAAGGATTTTTTTTAATTCGGTTCAGCAAGACTTGTGAAAGAAAATTTCAATCTCAATGCCTTCGTAGATAAATTTAATCCAACTGCTTTATTCTAGCGGCTGTTTCTTCTGCCTCTTCAAGTTTTAACATTGAGTCAAAATCTTCATAGAAAGGAATCGTTCGAGAACAAACTACTATTGTAGTTCTTCGAGAAATGTTGAGGTTAATGATGGCACAATTAATCTTCTAGGGTCTAAATACATGCCAGTTGAACCTTTGAACCAGCAATCAGATAATAATTATCTTTTCATGTTCCTCTGTGGTTAGAAAGAGCCATAGGAATCTTCCAGTAAAATATAAACCTAAAGAGGAAAACACAAGAGAGGCAGTGTCTTCACTATGACATGATAATAAGGAGAGAACCAGATAAGGATGTAGTATCTGGAAGAAAGAAAATAGACTCAATCAATAACGATTTGAGCTTAATGTCACTAAGGACGTTTTAAGTGGCATTGTCAAAGGATTTAATGTGCCATAAATTGTTGCTACAAGATTAAATCCAAAAGCAAACAACTACAAATATTTCCAGGTCTATCTAGCTAAACACGACTTCAAGAAGAAATTTTACACGACCCAGAGAGCCTTAAGTTCATTAACTATTTACTTTCAAGGGGTTACTCAATAATAACTACAATATTATGGGTTTCTACAACTATTAGAGGAGGTAAAAACGTGAGTAAGCTCTAGTGCAGCCTGCGCGGAAATAGCCGGTTGCGGCTGGGTTGTCGTAATTAATTTGTTGTAATTTTTGGACGATTTTTATGATGAAAACTTCGGCATTTCCGTAATATCAGTTTTATTTTATGCAATTCCATCAACTGTAAGTTGAATGGATTAAGATTTTATCATCATTTATTATATCTTCAGCTGTTTTAGATTTGTTTCTCAATGTTTTTGTTAATTGCATCAGTTTACGATATATTTTTTACGATTGTAAAAATGTTTTTAAATGTTAGTCACTATCTGTAATATCCTAGAAACCCCCTCTATTTGCCTATAATTTAGCGTTCTTTATAAAAACTCACTGTAAACCACTGTTCATTAGGGTAATGTACTTTTTTACCTTCATTGTATGTTTTCTGTTTTGTTTTAAATTAAGTTAAATTAATAAAAACTTGTAAATGTTCATATACACCGGTCCGAAACAAGGAAAAAATTAAGAAGGTAGCACTATAGTGTAACCTATTCCAGTTTTCTACGGGGAAGCTGTTAAACACATTTCCTAGAGACATAAAGGACTTACGGAAGGATGTCAAGGACAAAAGTATGGTATCTACTACAGGAGAGACATTACTTGACACTCTCTCAGGAGCATTGACAGACCTTGAAATACATTTCAGTGATTACAGTGCAAGTGCGTTTGATGGCGTATCTAACATGAGCGGCCAGTATAATAGTTTGACTGCACAAATGGCCAGCATAATACCAAATCACATTCACACGTCGAGCTACGCTTAGGTTTTAAATCTGCCAATATCTGATACAGATGCGCCACTGCATCAATCTCATTTCTCAGCATCATGCGAGAGACTCCGATTTTGTTTAAGGATTCAATTAAAAGACTGGACAAGTTTACGGGGTTCATCCTGAGTACAAGTCGGAAACCTCTGGGGCTATTGGGATCTTGGAAAGCAACAAAGAACATATTCGTCAGATATATGAGCGGATCTCTTCTGAAGAACAGTCATCAAACACAGCTAAACCTAAAAACATGTATTAAAGTTGGCATTGGTTGTATTCAAAATTTAAAATTCATCTGATGATTTCGACGCCAAAGCGAGTAGGTATCTGGATTTCAAAACAATACGTCTTAGCATAGTATTCTTCCAAGTGTTCAAAATCACTACGCCACCATCAGGTTGTTTCCTAACGAAGAATCTAGGCTACGCGTAAATACGAGGAACATTGTGTCTTCTCTTAGGAGACTAAGACGTCTTCGAGTCAAGTTTGCTGAAACCTTGAAAGCAGAACAACGCTTTGTTTTGTAAACGATACAGATACTTAAATAAATTAATTTCTTTTAACTATCCGATTGACTAAAGTCTCTTGTGAACGAGCATTTTATAAATTGAAACATTATTTATTATTTTGGCCATTCCATCGATCTCCAAATTGAATTGACTTCGTCAGCTGGTTTAGTTCGTAGATTCAATGTTTTAATGTAAAACATAAAATTTTTGAATATTTTGTTTTTGTTATTTTCTATAAGAAATAATAGTACATACTAAATTTTTTTAATCTATATAATATAAAATTGTCTTGTCTTAATGTTGTGTGTTCGTTTGTTTATTTAAAATTACACTAAATGTGTTTCAACTACTACTTTGTCTTTTATTTTTTACCTAAGACATTGAAAATATTTGAAATTAATCATAGGTCGATAACTAAATTAATGTTTTGCGTGCTAGAATAAACGTGTGTATTACTATCTATTCTTTGAATGATGTCAATCCAATTTGGTTTGGATTTACATTGACTACACCAGTACGGACATAAACGTTTCCTATCTATATAATATCTCGAAAATATTCACTTCGGGTCATTTACTATTAATCTCTGATTTTAAGTTCCTGGAAGTGAAGTACATTAAATTTCTAACATAATATTAAAAACATTATGTTGTATTCATCGTTTGAGTGGATACTGTATCCAGGAGATATGGTGTACATAGACAATTGTTATTGTACACTGTAGTTTTGTAGAGCTTATACAAAATATAAATATAATAAAATAAATATATACTCTTAAATCTACATATGTTTTGTATCAGTACATGATACTCGGACGTTATTTGTATTAAATAATAGTTACTGTCTTGCAGGACTATCTTTAGAAAGTAAATGAGATTCTGTCGGTTGGCAATAGTTTTTGGCCAATGACGTAAATTAGATTCTGTGGGTTGGCAATAGTTCTTGGCCAATGACGCACAATACCTCAAACAAAATGGATTCCTTTGTCTTCAACTTCAACCAAATAAGAAAGATCACTGTGACTGTGACATTGTGAAAGAAGTAGAGTGGACGTGATAGATTTGGTGATTGTTAATTAGTCGGGGTGACGTTTTGTGTGTACCGCATAGTGTTATTTTGTAATCGTATTTCGTATTAAATTATGGTTTTATTTAATTTACAGTTGTAATTGTGGTAGAGTATTGTAAACTTTTGAAGCAGATCGTCTGTAATTTCCGAAATGGCTGTATCACTTTCAAGGTAAGTAGGCCTAGTATGTTTGTACAATAGTTTACTAGTTTTAAATAAAATGTGCTTTTATTTAATATACTACCAAATATGCTTTTAGCCATAAATAGTCTTAGCATCTACTGTATCAGTATCATTTTAAAAATGGCAATACTTTGTGCTACATAGTGAAGGCTAGGTTAAGTATGCCTAGGATTACTTGAAATAGCCTATAGAATAGACTTGGGGGTTGACTTTAATAAGCATCATACTTGTTATTCAATTGCTATTATTGAAAAATTTGATATATATTATCCAACTTAATATGTAGTGTATAATTATATGGGCTATACACACTGTAGGGCCTATTTATTATTAGAAACCTTGCAATATTTATAACTTGTCCAGCTTGATATTAATAAGTAACTGCTTTTTTGAAATGGAGGAAAGAATTCACCCCATTTGTTACTGGCAGCCAAACCCACCAGTTAAAGCCACGGGTACGGTCCAATAAGCGGACCCGGTTTTTTATATCGAAGAATATAATAATCGATACCTAATATTCGCATATCGAATCATAGACTATCAATCGATATAAAAGTAATAACAATCATATGTTTAAATTAAAATGTGAATTTAATGATAACAAATAATAAATGAACATAACCAAAATCAGGGAAACTCATAACTTTAACTAAATGAAACAGAACGAAAACGTTTTTACTAAAGTTGTGTCCACCATTACCTTCTTTTTTTGCATCTGAAGACGACCATGTTAGCTCCTCTGACAGTTACATTTGTTACCTTTCCACAAATATCACATAATGGATTCTTAGGTACTAACCCAACACCCTGAAGCCATAAAAAACATATTTTATCGTCTTTTAAAGCAATTTCGTGAAGCTTCCTAAGATTGACGGCCATTTTAATACACAATGTTACGTGAAATTTAAAATATTACCTTAATTGTATTATTTGAAAGTGTTTACAGCTGTTCATATAGATTATTTAAGTTGTTAAAAATAATTCATCAGTATCGAGTGATTATATCGATGGTTATGATTAAGTAATATCGTTTGCCAATTTCGATATAAAAAAACCGGGTCCGCTTATTGGACCCTACCCAAAGCCACAAACAAATTTCATTACTTGTGAGAAAATATCTTACAAATTTTCCTCATATTAATTGCCATTTTTGAAATCCCTAAATATGAATTACTTCTTGTTTATTGTTTAACTTACATTAAAATTACAATAACTAGTAAGTTGAAATAATATGCGAAGCTAAATAAATTGTTATATAAAATTTCAAATTATCATTCGGATAAAAACAATCAAACCATTCGATAATAGTCAATTAAATAACTAGTGTCACAGGCCGCTTATTACAGTCTACCTTAGACTTAGTTATACTACCGATTTTATTCTGGCTAATAGTAATAAAGAATTAGGGATCATTTTAAGCAACAGTACAATTAATATAGGCTAGCCTGTGTTACATAATCCATCTTGGCTATGGATAGGCCTAGATACAAATATGTAAGTTAAAGGAGATATTATGCTAAGGTGATTTGTTGTGGTGCTACAGTCCACACGGCAGCAGTATAATAGCCATGACCGTAATCGAATCATCGTGATTCATGATTATCTAAACTACCGACAACAAAATGTCTAACCGGAATTATATTTTAGTATATTTCAAATTACAGAGTAGCCTAGTTGAGCTGTTTTCATATCCAAACAGAGAATTATTTAATGATGCATACAAAATTACCTAGGTTATGTGTATTTTTAAAATAAAGCCTAACATGTAGAAAACATTGAAACATTTAGTTAGACTACTTTTTACTATTTTAACCCTTCGTACGCTGTAAGTGGAATATTCCGCCGAGTAAATATAACTCGAAACGTTCTAAGCGGAATAGATCGCGGAATCCCCTGACAACGCAATATATTTACGTTAGTTCTACAAATTGCCACCAGAATGCTGAGAGTGAATATTTGGTGTTCTAATATGACGCAATGTGAAGCGTGACTGATCAAAACAGCTGGGACCGATCACAACAGAAGCTTTTGTTTGCTTTGTCAGTCCGCGCCATCGCCAGTGAGCAAGCTGTAAGCTCTAAGTGGAAATACTCGCACGTGACAGTCAGCTGCCGCTATGTACTGTTGTTTATTGTTTATAACCTGCTATACTGCTTTAGCTTTCTATTGTGCGAGGTTAGGCTATCCATATCAATAATGTGATAAACTATATATGTAGCCTATGTAAAACATGTGAGGCCAAGCCTGCCCTCCACCCAGATGAGTGTTTTGAGATTTGCCACACACAAGTCCCAATATTAGTGTCCCTTTTTTATTTTTGTACCATTTTGTGTTCTTTATATATTCTATATTTGTCATGAATTTTTTCCCTTCATTATCTACTAATTTTGTATAAATAATATGAATTACTGTGATTGTGCTAACTTTTGCTACTTTCAGAAAAGTTTATTGGACTTTATATACTGCATGTATATGTACTCATATGTAGGCCTAAATAAAATAAAAGCAATACAAAAACTATCATGTGTTTTCATCAGTTGCTAGACCAATAAACCTAAAAAATTATATAACTTTGAAAAAATTAAAAATTATTTTTTTTTTTTTTATTGAGCATTAGAGCAATTTTATACATCTTGCTTTCAGCGTACGAAGGGTTAAAGCATAAACTTGTATGAAAGCTTGTGACACTAATAATACATGTAGGCTACAATACCATTGTAATTAGGCCAAATGATTTTACTTTGTTTGAATTAATTTAGAAAATTGGCAATAAGTGATTGTAAATAGGCCTAACTGTAATTAGAATTTTTTGTACTCAATAAGTCAGCTTAGGTAGGCTATTTTTGATTGATGGTTTGGAACCTGATTCGATAGTGGTGGTGGCCACTTACTATACTGCAGTGTTTCCACTGGTGGCCAAAATTCTTCATGTCAGTTTGGTATTCACTATTGTCAACAGTCATTAACTGCTCTTTTGGGGCAAAACTCCCTTACTCAAATTATTTGATATTTTACATATCAAAAGACAAGGGACGACGACTCTGGTAATTCACAGCCACAATCCAGACTATGTAATTCACAGTACATATCAAGAGCAACAAAATAGCCTAACTTATTGCGCTGCTCATAGTGAGTGCAATATTCACTTTTAATATTGAACTTACAACTTCAATAGTAAGTAATGTTGTAAAGACAACATTAAAAAGCAGTTATCATTTCTCAATTTTATAGTTAAAAGTACCACTTTAGCCTAGATAATCAATTCCTTAACCTTTCCAGCGTTATTGACGCGGATCCGCGGAGGGCCACTACAAGCTCAAAACGTTATTGCCGTGGATCCGCGTTTTTTGCATTCTTTATTTTCTTACTGCTATGTTAGTTGAATATTTTGCTGCTAGATGGTTCTAGTAGTCATGCGACATACAGACGGGTTGCCCTGCCTCAAATTCTGTTACAATGGGAGTGGCAGTTGCTTCTAATTGGCCAAACACTGTCTAGCGGGCGTGGCCCCGCGCCTTTCACAAAGTCATTGACGGGAGCTCCCGTCAAGGCATCTAGCCAGTTGTTAGTGAGAAGCGTCCGGTACACGCATATGTATTTCGGTTATCACTAATTTTCTGTTGTGTCTTATTCTTTTTAAAGTAAATTATTCATATTAAATACAGCAGTTTCCAGTATTTATTTAGTGTTTTTTACCATTATTCGTGTGAATGGCGAATCCAGACGATTCGGAATTTGAAGAGTTGGTAATTCTGAGTAATTACTTGGTCAACCCCAAACTTTTTAATATTTTACTACGGTCAAAAGGATGTTATCACAAAGCAAGAAACATAATTCAAGCCCTGCAAGGCTGTCCTACAGGTTGCCGAGCGATAAGAAGGTTCAAAGTCCACGCGATAACAGTGGCTTGCGGGAGACGCGCGGAATGTCAGTTGTGACAGCCCGCCACCAAATAAACACTCTTTGTCTACTTTTGTATTTTTCTAATTTTATTGGTTTGTAATATAGTATACGTTTATCTATAAAACTGTGTTTCATTCCCATACTTACTGAATAAATTATAAAAATATTAGTGACAACTACACTGCTATTCTACGATATTCTCAAAAGTTAAAAATTATCCTAGGTAATCTAAAAAAGGCTAAACAAATTTTATTTACCGTTAAATAACTCTATTTTGACATGCAGAAACGAAAATAAATTTAACTTTACAGATTGGAAATTTTAAAAAATTGTAACTTTATCAAAGAACAGGTCTAATTTTTCATGACGCTTAAAGGGTTAATTCTGAGGAATCATAAGGGGGTACTTTAGGATTATACCGACCACACCAGTATGAAGAACACAAAAATATAAATTTATAGAAACAAACATGATAGAACGAAAAAACAACTCTTTAATTACAAACTTACAACGATTATCAAATTGTTAATGGGGTCAGATTTCGTTATATGCCCCCAACGCTTACACTTTTTTCAATGAACTTAGAACGTTATAAAACATTGTAGTTGAGTAACAGAACTAACATTCCATCAATCAACAAGCATTTCCAGGTATTGTGATCGGTATTGTTGTCGATGTTATCTTATCTTTCTCGAGAATCCCGAATACGGCAGGCCGCGCGGCATCACATGATTATTTAAGTTTTTTGCACGCTACATAATTGCCTTTCCATTACAATTCAATTTATATTTCTGATCAGCGCCTTTAAAATTTGATATTTTACTTATAGGTAGGCCTACTATCTTGAGGGATGTTTTTCTTTCGTTGACATCAGTGCGGACTTCGGCAGCACCTTTGGTGGAGGCACTCGCATTTTGGGTGACGGAGTGTAATCAAGAATAAAAAACAAGTTTTGTGTGTTTTTTTTCAATAAAGAGTTTAGTTTTTGTTTAGTAATGTTTGTTTTTGTTGAATTTTTATGTTTGGAGAAATGTAGGGGTAAAACACGGAAGTACAGTACAACAAAAGCGACGCACCAGTTGAACGGGCGGCGAGACTCTGCAATCATGTTATCTACTAGACCGCTCGACTTTGACCTTTGTCTGAGGA
The DNA here is from genome assembly GCF_021130785.1 of Homalodisca vitripennis. Classification (NCBI taxonomy): domain Eukaryota; kingdom Metazoa; phylum Arthropoda; class Insecta; order Hemiptera; family Cicadellidae; genus Homalodisca; species Homalodisca vitripennis. Next base: position 71,470,090 of record NC_060212.1, read on the forward strand.
TGGGGAGGGGTTTGCGATAAGACAATTCCTGTTTTATATTGACGAAATATTGTTTCTACGCTAATCTAGTAATCAGTAGAAGCAAAATGTCAAATAAGGATTCATGTCTGGTTGTGGTTGGTATAATCCCAAAGTACCTCATAAGGAAAGAAAGAAATATTTTATTCCAAACTTTGTACAAATTGACAATAAATGAAATGGTGGAAATACTAGCCATCTGAACAAGTAGCGATGGCTAGAGCAAAGAAAACTTAACTAAGTGTTTTACACTGACAGTCAGTCTACATAGCTATCTTCTTGTGTACCTGGTCGGACACCACAGCACTCGCAATCTATTGCTTGCTATTGCTAAAATAACTCTTTTTACAAAAATAATATATACTTTAAAAAAAACATAATAAAACGTAAAATTAAATTAAAGTATTACACCACATAATTGTTTCATCTACCACTTCTAAGTGAAAAAAAAGATACTCTATTTTACATACAGATTAAAGTGTGGAAAATAACTCAATCTAATGATACCTGTTTCTATCTATTCTATATCTATATCTATTCTAACCTGTTTTTAATTACAGCTTACGATAAAATCATAAATAAATAACTTACATCATCTTTAGTCAGTAACCATTTTCTAACTTTATCCAAAAATTGTTTGCAGTTTTTATTGTTTATTTTAATGAAATTTGGCAATTGATTGTAAATTTTGGGGCCCAAAAAAAATGAAACTCTTTTTAAAAATAGATTTTTTTTTTACTTTAGGATGAGTGTAGAGCCCGTGAGCCACACTTCTAGTATTGTTATAGGCTCTGTCGATGCCATAATTTCCACTTCTATTAAAAAATATTTTTAAGACTTTGTAGACAAATAAATGACTTAAGGGAAGAATCTTTAAGTGGTTGTATAATGGAGGAGCAGAGGCACGTTTTGGTTGGAAGGTAATTATACGCACAAAATAATTTTGCGTTACTATTAATGGATTAATGGACACTTTGTCTGTCCCTCCCCAGTTTTCAATTCCATAGTTTAGTCTTGACTCTATAAGTAAAAAATAAAGGGTCCGCATAAGATTTAAATTTACAATATTTCTTAAAAAATAAAAATTTCCTTATGTTTTTCCTGAGTTTTATCTGTAATTGTGTGAAGTATGAGTTTTCCATGAAAGTTTATCGTCTATGTAAACACCAAGATATTTTTTAATTGATTAACTTGCTCAATTTTTAACACAATCGCAAGGTTGGATGCACTCATTAACGACGTGAAAATGTAAATCCGTGTCGAAAGAAAACCCTCTAAGGTCAAAATTTACAATTTTGGTCTTGGAAACGTTAATTACCATTTTATTATTGTTGCACCAATTTCGAAGTGATTTGAGATCCTCAGTTATTTGTGTCCAAATGGGAGCCCAATGTTTATTTGTGTAACGAAGTGAGACGTCGTCAGCAAAAGCACTGATTTTTCCGTTACAATTGGGATATTTAATAGGCTGTTTATAAACACTAAGAATAAAGAGGCAGAGAGCACGGACCCCTGAGGTACGCCTTTTGTTATTATTTTTGGTTGGACTTAAATTTTGCTGAATACGTACTTGCTGTGAGCGGCCAAATAGGTAGCTTCTGAACCACATCAAGGGAATGCCTCTTATCCCAGCTATTTCTAATTTTCCAAGTAAAATTTCGTGATCGACAAGGTCGAAGGCTTTAGAGAAGTCTATAAACATCCCCGATGTTTTTTTTCGCCATTGTTAAAACCCTTGTATACGCCTTCAGTAAAATCCACTATTGCCAACTCGGTATTTTTCCCCTTAGTAAAGCCAAATTGTTTTGTACTGAAAAAAATGTTGTTTATTTAAAAATTCTAGGAGCCTTATTTTCATTGCTCTCTCAAACACCTTCGATAAGCACAGAAAGCAAAGCAATCGGTCTATAGTTTTGTAGGAGGTCCCCGCTTACCATTCTTAAAGATTGGTACAACAATACTTTCTTTTAATTTGGTTGGGAATTCCCCTGTTAAGAAGCTAATATTAATTAAATGTACCAATACATGACAAAATTTCTGGAGCGATTTCCTTTAATAGCTGAACCGAGAGAGAGTCACTGCCCACTGATTTCTTATTCTTGAGAGATTTTGATTATTTTAAAGAATTTCTTGTTCACATACGGGATATAAGAACAGGCTGTTTATTTGGTAGAACGCAACCAGATGCATCCACTCCACCAGTGTCGGGCAAGCCGGCCACTAGTGATAAGGGAGCGTTTATGAAGTATTCATTGAACATGTTTGCCAATTGTTGTGGATCCTCTACACTGTTTGCCGTCACTGTCTTGAACACACGTTATCAGCTGCTTATCTGTCTTATCAGTTAGGCTGTTAATCAAACTTCCACTGCTGAGCACTGTTACCTTTTACACGCATCAAATAAACTTGAATAATATTTTTCTTTCGCCCTTAGTAATATCTAAATTGAGTTTATTTACTAAATTACTGAAATATGTTTTGAACCCTAAGTTCATATGGCCTTTTTCTTTTTATTTTACTTAATTTGTTTCTTCTTTCAATTTTTATTTCAAAAGGTACTCATTAATCCAAGGGCTTTTGTATTTTGCTTTTTGATATTTATATCTAATTACTTTAGTGTCCTTACTACATGACAAGGCCTCTTGGATTGCATTATAAAACGCTGTACTGGCAATGTTTTTAATCAACAAAGCTATTAAATTATGGTCAGTAAAAATTTCGGACTTAAAGTTTCCTGATACAAATTTGTTTAAATTTTTATGTCTGATAAAAATATGGTCTATGCAGGAGGAAAGATTCTGGCGATATTCTAGTATGATTGTTAATAAAGGAAGAAAATCCATTATTGTACATTAAAGAAAGATATACTTCTGCCTCTGCATTGTATTTTTTTATGCAAATATTAACATCACCCAAGATAAATTACATTTGTTGAAAGTTGGTTTAATATAGGTTCTAGTTCTTCTTGAATGAAGTTATGTGCATTATTGTACATTAAAGAAAAGATATACTTCTGCCTCTGCATTGTATTTTTTTATGCAAATATTAACATCACCCAGATAAATTACATTTGTTGAAAGTTGGTTTAATATAGGTTCTAGTTTCTTGAATGAAGTTATGTGCAGTATGACTTTGTAGTCTGTAAATGCAAAAATATATTAAAAATATAATTTTTTATTTTAAGCACTAGAATTAAAATATCGGTCGGAGGTCATTTTTATGCATTTGTCTCTGGTTCTAAATGTATCACGAACGAATGCTATAATACCCGCCACTACGGTATGTTTGGTTACAGTTCGCAAAACTAGAATATCCCCGGTATATTGTACAAGTAAATTTCTTCTTCGAAAATCCAGATTTCTGATAAAACTATTAAATCTATTTCGCGGTCTAATTTCGCTAAACTGGCTAATAATATGTCAAAATTTTGTCTCAAACTTCTAATATTTATATGGATGCAGCTAAATGTAATTTCAGAGGAGGCAAAAAAATCCTTGCTTAAATATTCAAAATTCAAAATATTATTTTCTGGGGTCCATATGCTAAAACTAATTATATACATGGCTGATTGCTATATGATACAGTTATATACAAACTATGTACATCTCTGTACTCACATGTCTCTAACACTCGTTCACATCACCCAGTGATCTTCAATACTCTATCGCCGCGCTGTCCTTCCGTTGCGAAGATCTTCCCGTCCTTGGTCCAGACGAACTTGTAGCCGCGGTCCCTTGCAGCCTCCTTGGTCTTGAAGAGGAGTTGCTTGTTTCGCTGGTGAAAGGTGCTCATTGATGAACACCTTCTCCTTCGGCATCCTCGGGTTGATCTTGTCAGCTGTCAGGTTTTGTTTAAAGTTAGGTAACTGATAACTTTAGCCACTTTGCAATATGTGTTCCTTTTTTGTGGAAGAAAAAGGCTTATTATAAAGGAAATCAAAACCAAAAGATAGCAATTAAATTTTGAAAAGGTCAATAATTAATATAGTAAAAAAAAATGTAAAAAGGAAACAGTAATTGAACGGGCTGACAGTAATGCCTCCGTTTATCAGTACAGGCTATGGTAGCACCTTTGACGCTAACCCAATGAAAAACATATCTCGAGATAATACCGATCAGTAAATTATAAAATTCCAAAAGCTGATTATTAATGCTTTATGCTTCTTTATGCTTGAAAGATAAAAATATTATAAACTCACCTTTGAACTATATTTTTATGTAGCAGGGCAATGGCTGCTACTATAGAAGTATTCAAAGAATTTAAATTCCTATTACAAGTTAAAATTAAAGTTAAATTTTCCAAAGTAGTATCTCAATCAGGAGCAAAATAACAAAGGAAATTTTACAATTCATAATGTTCACCATGAGGTAGAAACTTGGTCAAAATGATGAAAAACAGAAAAAAAGCACTGTAAAACTCATGTTTACCTTCAAATGCAGTTAGTATACCCAGCCTATTCTTCCTGCTCAAATTCTCATTTGAATGTTGCCAACCATATTATTACCTCCTGCCTCCTCTTTTATGTATCTCTCTTTAGTTTGTTATTCTTCCCCATCCAGAAACTTCTGATATCTCCCCGTCCCCTAGATCAACAGAATGTTTGAGATTTATAACCTGAAATTAAAACATTTTAATAATTGTTATGCAATAGCCTATAAACTTTGTGTCTGCTTAAAAATTCTGGAAATAAAAGTACTCTAAAGTATATTGTTTAAATATTTAAAAATTACATAGAAAATTATCTAACACACACTCACTCAAGCACACACAGGCTATCTTTTACAGCCATATCTTTTAAAGTAATTACAATCTTTAAAAATGGTTTTCAGCATTTTGCCAGCTCCATCTCAGCCTGTTTGGGACCGGGACGATGAACGGGCAAAGTCTCGGCCTGTTACTGCCCTCGTATCTGCCAGTCCTACAGCCCCGCCATATGGACAACGGAGGGGTTGGATACCAAGAAGTCAAGAGGTAAAATTTTTATATATTTAACTTACAGTATTAGACTGACAGTCATTTCAATATGATCATCACTTTTGAGAAACAAATGAAATTAGGACAAAAGCCGAATCCCCCGATCATGTAAGCTACTTAACAGCCATTCCATTGTGACGGACGGGACAAGCAGAGAGATAAATTTCCTTATAGTAATCTATAAAAAAAAGTTATCATGCATTAAAACCTTCTGCAGTTTTTTCAGCATATCTTAAGCATTTTTTAAACTCACTTAAAAAAAAATACTTTGAAATATAAATGAGTTTACAGCATTTTTAAAGCGTGTGACGGACGGGACGTAATTTGACACTACAGAAACTACACTAACTTTTACTACATTTTTCTGTGAATTGTACAATAATTTTTTTTTTTTTAATAATAGTATATACGTTTTGTAAAGTTGTTTTTCTGGTAATCATGTGCTTTATATTCCATTTTAAAAACTCTGTGTTACAACAAAAAAATTCAAATTTAGCAGTTGACGTGTGGACGGACGGGACGTGACGGACGGGACAAAAGGTTACTTGTGTATAAAAACAACAAACGGTTACTTAATACACTTTTTTATTCATGAACACTTTTACTCAACTATTTAACTTAAATTTACTTACAACTAGAACCTGTTATAATTGAAATTAAATATTTACAAGGTTTTTTCATCTTACAGCTCGATTTGACTTTGCAAACTTATAGAATAAATACTATTTCTCAATTCTTTTACTTCTGGCCCCTCAAAAACTCCTGTATTTCTGAAACAGACACTATGTATGTTTTAGAAGAGTCTATTTCAAATAGTTGGTCCTTGTTTTAGTCTTCTGCACTAATCTCTCATGAACAAGACCTCCACGTTGTTGTCTTCTTCTACGCACCCCTGGGTTATAGCCAAATACTTATGAGCTCTCTTCTGTTTACCTTCACTTACAAGTTCTACTAATATGTACTGTCCAGCTTCTATTTCATCTTTTTTTAAAGGTTTAGGTCTTAAATATGAGATCCTCATCTTCAGAACTATATACATCTAAATATTGGACCTTTTTATTTTTCAGTGAGAAAGTCAGAATCTAAGGAATCTTCATCAGAAAGTTTTTCATTAATTGACTCATCATGACTGTTCCAAGACTCTGAGAGTTGAAGCTCTGATTTCACAGTATTTCCGGCTACAATACTTCCTGGGTAAAGTGTTGATGCCCGTAAATAATGCATTGATTGGACTTTAGGAATAGGTCTGACAGCTGCCCATCGAGACTCCAATAACTCTTGACACTCTTCAATATCTTTAACATCAACATACATCACTTTGATTTTGTTTGCCTCACACTGTTTTTTGACAACACTCAAAAAACTCTTCAGCAGAAGTAACTGTTGTGCGCCTGGATTTGACTTGTTCCCACACCATCCTTTCACAGTGCCACCTACACCGTCCACTGCCCCCTTCCCATGAGAAGTGGCAAAGAAACACCATTCTCCAGTTACTTGGTAGTCCTTGTCCAGAAATGTCAGATTGGATAATGTATAACGATTTTTAAACTGGCCAGCACAGCCGTCTGAGAAAATCGCTACTTCCTCAATTTTGAACTGTTGTTTTAGATCACTTATTATTTTTTTAAGAAAATACCAAATTGAAAACTTGTCATGTGTAAGGTTATTGCTAATCAAAGCATAACATTGTTTTCCATTGGGAACCCATGCTACACCTGTAAAAATGGTTACAAGATGTTACTCCAGTGTGCACTCTGTATTTCGTCTTGTGGCAATACAACTGTAGTTTTTCAGCAAAGTCTATCTGTAAGACAGCTTCACCTTGTGTTGCATTTTTCTTATTTGTACTCAAAATACTCACTCTGTACGTTTTTTATGTAGCAATGCACTGTTGAACTTTCCTAACATATTTTGTACCATTTCCATTGCTTCTCCAATAGTAGTCCTCTACATATGTTATAACTGGTCGTTTATTTACCTCTCCCCCACTGCTTCCAAGAAAATTTGAGCCTCTAAATCTATATTCAAACTAAACTTAGTCAAGAAAATTTGTATCTTTGCATTTGTTGCAAGACTCTCGGTCATACAGGCTTCACTTGTTATGTTACAACATATGGCGGCCAACAGTTCTTTACCTGTAGGTGGAAAACCTACAACAGCTTTAGACAATGATTCAGTAAGGAAATTAAAATTTGCATGTAGTTTGCAAACACATACATTAATGTGCATTTCTGAGCTCAAGCGTATATGAATTGGTCTTAGAGAATAAAATTTACTTTTTTTGATACCAATACCAGGATTTTCCTCAACAAACAAAGCGTACGCTTCTTTTACTGTCATAACCATATGTCCGAATTTGCAATTTTTTCTTTTTTCAACCTGAAACTTTGCTTTGACTGTTTTGTAGTCTCTCTTTCCAGGACTTGTCTGCTGACTGTATCACTGCTGTAGAAAGCTATAACTATTTTCTTCAGTTTCCTTAGACAAAAACCGTCCTTTTTCTCTACATGTTCTTTAATAAAAAAGCGATCACTTTTTTGGCAGCTGGAAGTTTTCATAAACTAGTTTTCCTTACAACAGCAAGTTTTTTTTTGAAGGACTTTTTGGTAAAATATTTCTTTGCACGAACTACAGCCTTTCCTAGGCTTTTGCCTGTTTGAAAAAGTTTCCAAGTTCATTATTTTTATCACATACATGTTCTAGCTTTTCTTTTTGTTTTAAACCTGTAATTTTCTTTTTCTTTCAGATTCCTTGCATCTTTTAAGTTTGAGTTTCTTTCTTACCTGCACTTGTAGAACTAATTGTAACTAACTTTTCCTTTTCCTTAGCTCTCGAATTCGCTTTCTCTCTGCATCTTTCTTCAAACTCTTCTCCCAGGCTTCTTTATTCGTCTTCTTTTTTTCTCTGCTTCGTTGTTTTCGTAGTCTCGCCTTCTCTCCTAGATTTTAAAAAGCTCATTTGTCTCCATTTCCATAGATATCTGAAATCAACAAAAACTCGTGTAGTTTTTAGAGTAAATAAATATTACAAGAAATCACAATGTTTTAGTTGAACTGCAATATCGCAACAAGATGTCGCAAATATTCCATGACATTTTTTTTGTAAGCCCATGTGCAAGGCATTATCTGACTCTAAAACCCTTTTATTAACATTAATGTTTAATATTTTGACATTTGGTGTGGGATCTTGTAGTTAATCAGCTCTTTTAGAAATTTTTTTAATCAGTCAAATTAATCAGCACAATGTTAATTAAATGCTACAAATAATATTTCACTGCATAAACAGTCTCAAAGCCTAATCAGTACTACAACTACAGTTCTAATTAAAACTAGGTGTAGGTATAACTTACAATCTACAAATAGTAGGGTGTCATAATATTTTGAAATTGGGAGAAATAAACTATTTTACATAAAATTAAAAAATAAGATTAGCCTAGATTCATCTCACAATGGCCTAGATAGGCCCTAGTAACTTGTACATTCAAAAAGTAACATTAGTTAATAAATTTAAGTATTAACAACGAATTTAGGGCATGGGGTATAGAGATATTGCTAAAAAAAGTGTGACGGACGGGACAATTTTTCAAAATTCAATAAAAACTAGAAACAGAACTAGAAAAATCTAAAAACTTTGAGGTTAGGCCGGGGTGCTTCAGTGAATAGAAGATTTGTTATTGAATCACACATTTATTTTTAATAACTTGTAAAAATAAACTTAATTACCTTTATTGTGACGGACGGGACACTCAATCTCTTCCTTCAAAACAAGTAAAAATCCATTACTATAAACGATAAAATTAGAATGAAAACTATATTTCTGAAATGTGCAGAAGAGCTGGTTTCCCTCCAAATAGTCAGCAGACTGAAATTGTGTCATATGGTTAGTGATTTTTTTGACTTTATTTCACCCAATATCATCACCCCTGTAGCAACCACAGAGTAACACCAAGTTTAAACCACGGTAAAAACATGTTTAATTTTATTTGATAATGAAAAAATGATTAGGTGTTGTTCAAATACTATTTTTATTTATTGTTAACTTAATTTAAATGTTGAAAAAAATTATTTTAGTTTTTACACTTATGTCCTCTGTATTTGTGGAATGGCTGTTAAGTAGATAATCTGTATACTTTATATAAAGTACAAATTGTTTTAATGCCCTAATGATATTTAAGTTCTATTTGTGACTTAAGGCCTAAACTTTTATCATTATATGTACAAAGTTTAGTGACAATGTGTGATCCATGAAAGTTTAAAATACTCTAGACCTAGTGTGTAATAACATTATTATAAATGAACTTGAAACCTTGAATTAGTTGCTTGTAAGTTAGGTGATTGTTTGTCTTATTGGAAGCAAAATTTGTCCATTTGTTATTGTAATTTGTTTGTTTTAAAGGTGAAATAAATAAAAATTATAATTTTCTTTTCAAGGACTTTGGAGATGGCGGTGCTTTTCCTGAGATTTCCGTAGCCCAGTATCCTTTAAACATGGGGCGAGAAAGCAAAGAATCGTCCTCCAATGCAATCGCAGTTCAGCTGGATGCTCAGGGGAAAGTGAAGTATGATGTGATTGCACGACAAGGTCACTCAAAAGATAAGGTAAGAAACTGGTTATTAACGTTGTGGGATTTTGTACTTAGTGTGCAAATAAGCTTCACCTGTCCAATTTTTAAAGAAAAAGTTAGTGTTTTTCATTTGTCAGACTTATTATCCTAAACTAAAAGCAATTTTCCAGTGCATGTTTTAATCAGAATGTAATCAGTTGTTTGGGCTAGAGGATATTCAACTTGACCATTATAGATAACATCAAAATGCATAAGATTTTTAAAACAATACACTGTTTTCACATTTGTATAAGACAAAAAAGGCTTTACTCTGATTTTTACGTAGGCCTACTCACATCTGAAAACATCCTATGTAGAAAACTGTATGTAAAATGAGGCCTACTTAATCATTCTGAATAATAAATATCTGGACTAATAGAGTGGATCAGATCTTGTATTTTGCAACAAACTAGATACCCTCAATAAATTTGCCTAAAGACTGTGGAATTTAATTGTTTTATGAATGATAGTTGAAATAAAATAGCCCCAACTTAATTAATATAACACATTTAAAGATGTTTCTACTGCAACATAGCATTCAAAATTATACATAATTTTGTGGGCACAGATCTGCATACAAAATGCATAATTATTTTATTATAGGATTTTGTGCACCAGATAAGAAGAAACACCTTATAAAATCATATTTTCTTAATTTTGTGGTTTTTTTTTTTTCATTTATACCATTGCATAAATGTAATATCATTTTTTTTTTATAGATAATTTACTCCAAACTAAGTGACTTGCTGCCAGCGGAAGTAACAACAGAAGACGACCCCTCACTACAAGCGACCAGATAGCAATGAGATCGACGAAACCACTGAGAAAACTAGGCAAGCCTTAGAACGTCTTACCAGCAGCAAGATAGCAGCTGCTATGCCTGTCCGATGTGCCGATAAAGTTGTAAGTTGTTTTCCTTACTTTCTAAGATAATTATTGTGTATTATTCGGTAATATTTTATTTTTATTGGTCTCTTACTGATTCTTTTGTTGGTTACTGAACCTGCAACAAATTGGTTAATCTAGTTGGCTGAGCGTTAGCAATTATTTCTACATTGATCTTATGGTTAAAAAAGTATAGCAACAAGAAAATCGTGGAAAAACATATTTTGTAAACAAATTAAATAAAAAACATTACATTTTAATTCTTTATTTAACATAGTAACGCAGATAATAGGGGTATGTTCTGTCGGTTCCTTCAATACACTGTTGTATTGCTTTATTTGTACACAGAACTAGATAAGAGTTCAGTAATGGTGCAGTTCCCTTTATGGAATTGGGCTGAACGTTAGTTATAATTCAGGGTTATATCTCGAGAATGGATTGCTAAACTAAATTGCAATAAACGTGAAATTTTGTGTATTTTGCCATCACTAAGGGTTTTCTCAAAACTTTTCTGTCAGTATCTTTTTTACCAAACCGTATTGTAAACGATAAAAAAAGTAAAAATAAAACAGGCTATTTAAATTTGCTATAATCATACATTATAGGCATGTATTTATACATCTAATGTAGGGAAAATATAAAAAATTAATAATTCAAATTTTATTAATACATTTTTATTTACAAAATACACTGCAATGCACATATAATTATTTGATTTTTTCCGAACTATTAATATTTGAATTTTTTCACATGAACAATGAAAGTAAGGTCAGTTTTTACTATCTCTTGTTGCTTGTACCTGTACCTGTTTCTCCCAGTAGCCAAGTACAAAATGTGCTTGTATTGATTTAGAATATGAATTCTTGTGGTATATTTGCTGAACACGAGTCTTGATTATTTGTACCAGGAAGTAAACTGTGGTAACCATGTAAAGTATCTGTATGGCAACAGTAACCTTTACCAGGTATTTTTGGTCTGTGGTAACAAGTACTCTCAGAACAAGTATCAGTTTACAGTAGTCCTAGCGTAGCTTTATGAACCCGGCACATGAGATTCTTTTTACTCCTGGAGCTGAGAGTTTAGCTAACAGATATAGTCAGTGTTTAGATAATCAAAGGTCTTACTGTAGTCTGGTGGGAATGGCTGTATGTTTGTATAACCATTAATTATTATTTTTCAGGCTCCAGCCCAGTACATTCGCTACACACCGTCACAGCAAGGGTCTGCCTTCAATTCTGGGGCCAAGCAGCGTGTCATACGAATGATAGAGGCCCAGAAAGATCCCATAGAACCTCCAAAGTTCAAGTTAGTTGAAATTTTATATTATATATATTACAGTATCATTGAAAGTCAAAGTATTAATCTGTTGTATATTATTAAAACTTGTTATAGTCTCTAAAATTATATTCAATTTTAAAATTATGATTGTCTATTTAATCAAAATTATCCATAAAAATATAAATGGCTTACAAAACTGTTTTACTAATATTTTTTTCAAAAAGTTACTTACTTTCTAAATACGCCTTTGAATTGTAAAATTTGCACTAAGAAACAGATGATTAAACTTTAAAAATATTGGAAATTCTTCAATTAGAAATCTTCATTTATTCCAACTTTGTTTTAGTAGTTATTTTTTTCTTACAGAATCAACAAAAAAATACCTCGAGGTCCACCCTCCCCGCCAGCACCAGTCATGCATTCCCCAACAAGAAAAGTGAGTATATGTAATTGTAATCAATTAACTGAGGAGAGTATACGTAAAAGTCCTCTAGTTTCGACTCACCCTTGTAGAACAGTAATTTGTCTACATGTAAGCAAAACAGATCTGTAAAGTCTGCTCTTACTTCTAAGGAAGAATAATTAATCAATTTTTTCAACTACCATCCAAGTCGATCAGTGCTGAAATTTAAACTGGGTGTATCACAGATCTGTTATTTCTAAATTAACCAACTTAACAATTTGTTTTAGCCTATGCTAAGTTTATTAGTGCCTGATATATTAAAGGAAAAATCAGTTTTTGATGAAACAATTACAGTAAATTGTATATTGTATAATGGCTAGTAAGGTTGTCTGGCACATTTTTCCACTAAAGTTAAAGGTTTTTATTCATTAATGTTACTGTTGAATCATTATTGAAAGTATTTACATTTGGTTCTTTTTCTTTGTAGGTAACTGTAAAAGAACAGAAAGAATGGAAAATTCCACCCTGCATATCAAACTGGAAAAATGCTAAGGTAAGTTATATAAGTGAAAGTAATTTCTCTAAAGAATAGTATTTTTTAACAATGAACACTAAAAATGTACAAGGTAATTTTGGCAGAAATAACTTCAGATATTTTATAGAAATATACCAAACATTGTATGAATTATTACAATGAATAATAAAAAACCAATTTTACTGCTATGTTTGCTTAATACTGTTCTAAATTATCTGCGTCATTTTTATGTGGGAAAACATTTTTAATGTTAATATCAAAATGCATTGTAAAAAATATATAATATCCAGCTTGAAAGCATTTATAGACATTTGAATATTTGATAATGATGCTGGTATAAAAAATTCTTTCAAAGACCGATTCTCAGTTATTTGTTTCTTCTGATATTTTTTTACTATTCATATATTATATGTACTCATAGAGGCTCTTGAAAAAATAATTATTACCCTATAAATTGTGGGTATTTATCTATATTTTTATTCTTCTTAGACAGTTTCTGCAACTCCATTAAATTTAATAGATACGCCATTGTATGCTAGTACTGATAAAGTCATTATTTTAAATCTTGTAATTTTTATTTTTTATTTAATTTTTTTATCAAACGTTTTATATTTTTTACTTTAACTAATAATACAATTCATAAAACCAAACCAAAAGCACTGTTTTTGGAAAGTCAGAAATTTGACTTAAAATCAGGTGTGGAAAACAGTTGTTTGCGCATCCAGTACATTTCAGTGAGATTAACTTTATTTGAAAGAATACAAGCCTATAAATGGAAAAAAGGATTAGGGGTTTCATATATATGTTTTCTGTGCAGGGATACACAATTCCTCTGGACAAAAGGTTGGCAGCTGATGGAAGAGGACTGCAACAAGTTCATATCAACGAGAACTTTGCCAAACTGGCAGAAGCTTTGTATATTGCTGACAGAAAGGTAATTTAACCATTATAGCTGAACCAAAGTAATTGGTGGCTCTTTTTATATTCACTGCAAATTTTTTATAAAGGTTTTTAGTAAATATGGGAGAGTTTAATGGGAAGACACTATGTATGCAATAACAACCATTTTGTAAACTTGTAAGTTTATTTCTGTGAATTTTTTTAACACGTTCGCTACCGAGCGGCGCATATATGCGCCGGCCGGGTTATTACGAGAGACCGACTGTCAGAAATACGATCTTTACACACAGACCAAGTTAATATTGGTGTGCCCTTCATCACAGACCGATGGTAAGATTTTGTTTAAATAGGTTATTATACTTTGTAATAACCCTAATTATATATATATTTGATGTATATTTTCTGTTTTTTGCGGTTTTTAGCATTATTTTATTACGGCGCATATATGAGCCGGTCGGTCTATAGCATCAAAATGGTATCATAGACCGAGTGTCCCAAATATGAGCCACTATTTATTTGTTGAAATACTTTAGATTCAAGGATAATTTTTAACAAAAAAACACACCTATTCCATGAACAAGTTTATTTTACATATTTTATAAGACATATAAATCAAACTTTTACATTACAAAGATTACAAATAAATTCAAACAAAAGTGTACTTGAGATAAAATTGGATGTTTGGGCCTACTTCTCATGCCATAGATTGAAACAAGTTTGGCATGCAAAGGCCAAATGGTTTGTCTTTAGAGTCCTTGCAAATAGAGCAGGCATAAAAGGTTTGCTTCCTTGTATTGTGTGCTTCTCGGCAGACATGGCACCTCAGTCGCTTTTCCAGCTTGACAGGAGCATGAGTCGTCTGTGAAGAGCAGGATGGGGCGAGGTTTCCGTGGAATGGGTTCTACATGAATGTATTGTTTTATAATAATGTCTCTGAAATTCAAGATAGGTTGTTCTTCGTTGTCAATTTGGAAAAAATAAATGTGCTGTTCCACAGTGATACATCTAGCAGGTGGAAAAATATTTTTATGTACCACCGAAGAGACTTTCTAGGAGTGGAATAATAAGAGATCATTTGATCACTGCGATCAATCCCACTCATACCCTTGTTGTAGCGAACAACCATGCTGGGCTTTTGGTATCACTTCTCCCCTTTTTGTTCTTGTTTCCTCCATCTCGGGGCCATTTGAAGTTGAAATAGTCAAAACATTTCTTTTATCTCGCCATTTCATGACGGTAACGTCACCTCTTTGACGGCTCACACACTCCCCCTTTTTCAGTTTTGTTTTGCACCACAACTTGCGGATTCCCAACTCTATTTGACTGTAGAGTACCACACATGTTAGTCTGGTTGGTCATGAGGTACTCGGCCAGGTCCACGCTGTTGTAGAAATTGTCGAGAAAGATTATGTGGCCTTTGCCGAGGTAGTTCTGCATTAACTTTCTCACAACTTCAAAGGCGTGGCCCTTTTCTTTGTCAATAAGTGTCCCCTTTCCTAAGTAGATGATGATATTTAAAATGAATCCATCAGATGTTGTCAGTTCGTACAGTATTATATACCGTACTTGTGTGATTTGTTTTTTATATACTGCCGAAACGACAGTCGGCCTCTGAAGAGGACCATAGCCTCATCTAGAGAAAAGTGACTTCCCAGGGCTGTAAACCCTAACAGAGTTTGCTAAGATATCATTGAGGACATTCTCAATTTTATGCATCCTATTGTCTGTGGAGTCTATGTTTGGATCATAAAAACACAAACATCTTAAAATACATTCAAAACGATTGCGGGACATGGTCCGGCCAAAGATAGGATGCTCATATAAGCCGTCCTTGGACCAATAGTGTTTTATAGATGGAAGGTTTTACATTACCCATCAACATACACAAACCTAAAAATTTTTTCAATTCTTCAACAGAAACATTTTCCCAAAAGTTTAGATGAGCATGTTTGGAAAGAGGTGTCCCTCGCATGAATTCCAGCTCTGGTGTTTGTCCATGTGACAATTTTTTCTAACAGGGCGGTGTCAAAAATATTGCCAAACACTTCAACTGGATCAGTTGTTTGTATATTCACTTTTTCTTCACCCACAAAATCATGAATTAGTGGGACTTTGTTCGTGTCAGGTCCCCAACACCCCCCCCACCCCCCCCCCCCCCCACCCCCCCCCCCCCCCACCCCCCCCCCCCCCCACCCCCCCCCCCCCCCACCCCCCCCCCCCCCCACCCCCCCCCCCAACATTTTTATAGGTTAAGTATCATTCCATAAATATGATGAAACAATCAAAATGGGAAAAGAGAAAACAAATCAAATAAAGTAATCTTTCTAATAAAAAACTTAATGCTTATAAAAAGTCGGAGTTTATAAGTTAAGATCATTGTTACCGAGTTTAAATGAATATTTTCTTTGGAAAAATGTCAGACGACTGGGAAGTTTATATTTTAAGCTTTGTTTCCACTTTAACGTTTCGCCAGTAAACGTTATTGGATTCTGCAAGTGCTAATGGAAAATTCGTGTCCCTTTTAAAGGAAATATTCGTTTATGTGATGGGTGAAATGTAATTGATTGAACTAAATTCAAAGGGAATATTTTATACTTGGTGAACTGACAGAAATACGAAATAAATAAACACTGGGTAAACTCAAACCAGCCCGGAAGCTTTTAATCTGAACAAGAGAAATAAAATCCAATACTCTTCTATCTCCTGGTGGGACTTTGATGCGCTTTTATATTTGCCGTGATTTAATCACGATATTGTGTAGAATCAGAAATACCCCGCGAAACTTTCTTGCTTTCTATTTAATCCGGTACAGTGTTAGGGTTTGCAAGGATTAACAATAATTCTATGTATGAAAGGACCTTCACATGAGTAATGCTTTAATAAGAAGTAACCCTAAAACAGTTATTTGAGTATAAGAGGGTGAAAAGTGTCATTGTTTGCTACCCTGTGGGAAAAGTTGAACCTCACGAAGCGGAACGGAGGGTGACAATGCTCTTAAGGGTGGCAGGAGAAAACTTTACAGCCACGACACGCAATATTTTTCTTTCATCTACAATTTTTTCAAAATAAAAATTTTACCTTTAATTGTATATTCTGAATGACTATACATAGTAAAAAATACCTTTTCATACCAAACTCCAACGGCTAAAAGAATGTTGCTTGCCATTTGAACACAACAACAAAAAACCTCTTTTTACTCTATGATGCTCTAAGAGGAACAACAAATCTTATTATTCTATCTATTATTATTATTATTATAGCTGGCTTTTATGTCGTTCCTGTTATTGTATACACCCTGATTTGGGCACACCTATTTTTTGTTTTCCCTATTGGTTCAGTTTTCTACTAGCTACTATAAATATATACCACTCAAATTATATAGTAAGTACATTGGTTAATTACAAACAATTCTAATGTTGTCTCTTGAAAAGAGACAAAAATAATCAAACATGATTATTGAAAGTAACCGTTATTCACAGTTGCATTTCGGTTTTTAAGAGTTTTTCGTTCAGGGTTTAAGGCATTAAAGGTCCATGCCGCAATATGGGAATCTCGTTCCACTACCTACGAATTTCTTCCCTTATGCATTTATTTTTAAATCATATTAGACTATAAATGTAGGCTATATATTTATATATATTCTAATATATATATAATATATATATTCTGGAGTCCACAAAACAACCGGTGACTGTGTGTGGGTAATATATACTCTTCTTACAGATAAACTAAGTGCTGTCACTATTGAATAGAGTAGCGTGTGCACTTGGTACTTGACTGTTGAGTAATGTATCCTACTGTTTGTCTTCTATTTAAAAAAAATAAAATCCTACATTTACTATAATCGAACACCGAATAATAAAGCATTTTTCCCTTAAATACAAATAACTTAATTTCAAAAAGTTTTAAATTTATTTTCCGAAAAAGGATTTAAAGTACCAAAATTCATTATTAGTGGTTAAGGAAACTTGAAAACACTATATACTGGGGGCCAGCTGAATTGCCGCCCTCCATAGCCTACGTTTAACAATGACCACCCAATATAAACTATTACATATTTTCTTAATCTCGAGCATGTCACTCGCAATCCTGACAAATATTGTCAATCCGTTTTGAAGCTAGGACGCTTTCAAATTACGGCGCTCACAGACTCACATACATCACGATGCCAATATTACGTGATTTACCGCACTTTCCCTACATTGGTAGTTGTTCGAGATCATTGTTTGTTCCGCACAAAGCTATGGGTTTATTAATTTTACACCACACTAACAACACTGTTTTTGAGTATTGCAACGTATTTTTTTGCAAACGTATCTTTGTGAATCGTCGCACCTATGGAGAAGGCTTGGAACTCGATTAACTTAAATACCGGTAATTGACTAAAACACTAGAATTCAGAAAAAGCTTCATAAATTGCGCGTACCTCAATTAACAAAGAATTGATTTTTGATCAATTATAAAGTCCAGAAAATGGTTTAATAAAGTAATAGTTTATATTGATGGCTGTTATTTATTATAATATAATGATTTGTAATGCTAACAATTTATTGCCTGTATATTTCATAGTTATTTGAAAACTAAGATCTATGTGTTTTTATAATATAAAATTAGCTACTAAACTGAAACTAACCGTAGGACGCTTGAAGTAGTGAAACCGAACATCTCCGTTCGCACACCCAAAATAGACAATTAGGAAGCGAGCCCCCATGGTGGCGAACGAGGATGGCGGATCAGAATTAAACCTAGAAGGAAACAAAACACCTGGATAGCGTGCTCAGAATATCATTTACTACTAGTCTTGGAGGTCACCAACACAGAGTAGAGAAAAAGATTTTCTTTAACCAAGGTACGAACCCTTTCTATCAAGACAACAATATTGGCCATACAAAATCAAACAAACTCATAAACTAAAGTTAAAATAAAAATTTCAGTCATATGTCTCAGGTGCACCTGGATAAAAAATTAGGAAACAGCCATAATTTAAAACAAGAACTGTAAAATTTCACTCTGTATCCTTCGGCTAAGGGCGGGCTCCTAATGAAACCAAGAAATAAAAACCTAAGTAGCATTCAAAACTAAACTTTAAAAAGTAAATAATAAAATATAAACTGGCAACAATAACAAATCTAAAAGAATTAACAAATAAATAAATAATAAATAGCAGGGTATCACAGATGTTGACTAGGGGTGTTCAGCTCACTCATGGAGGCCAGCTTTCCAGCAGAGCAGGAAACCCCTGGAAACTGTCTGCGACCACCTATGATGAGAGAGCAGCAGGAGGCAAGAGCTCCCTCCTGGACCTCGTCAGTGCGAAACAGCAAACTTAAGCCAGATGTTAGTGGTAAAATTAAAAAAAAAGAAAATTAACAAATGTAATTTTAAAAATGTAAAATTTTATTACACCGTTTCTACTAACAAGTTAGGATTTAGAAGTTCCTTAGCACTCTGAAGAGGATGTGCAGAGCGCTCTCAAACAGCACAGTCAGTGCCTTCTGAAACCACATCGAACAACACTTACATATACTATATAAATAAACATACAGGCCTACATTGATAATAATAGGTATATTCATGTACACAAACAGTGACAAAAGTAGTATTGTTTAACATTTTTATAAATATCACTTATCGTATACGGAAAAACTTTCTCCAAGAGTTAGGCGTACTGTTTTGTTTTATATATTTTACGAATATTTTTAAATTTCTGTATCGATTTTAAGTAAGACCAAATGTATGTTTATGTAATGCAAAATTTCCTCTCGCATCTTGGACTATTTGTATGGGATTGCTCTATTGACGTATTCCAAAACTTATCTTTTCCAGTAGACAAGCTAGATACCACACATCCGTAAAATAAAAAGAAGCGTTATATTTGACTTTTAAAGGATAGTTGTAGCAGACCTAAAACGGCTTAACTAATTCTTATTGTTCGAATGTTTTTTTTTTATTGTTCATCTTAAATTTTAACCTAGATTATATTCTAATAAATGAATGCTCAAAGACCAACAAAAAAATCGTTCGGTTGGGTGACAGGTAGGGAAAGCTTTTGTCTCCGTTTCAGCAAATAAATAAAATAAATCAAACCGAGATCCTTTAAAAGCAAATTCTTGTTACCTTTTTGTTTCTTCAATCTCAGGAGGTTTTGTTTGTTTTGCAAATGTTTTACGATTAACGTCATTTTATTTTAAAAACAGGATATTATTTACAATTTTAGTTTGCTTAACAATTGAAACATTAGAGACACTAATGCATCTTGACAATCTCATTGTTTTAAACTCAGAATACAAATAATTTATGCTTCATTCAAACTGAAATATGAATAATAACCGATATCTAAATATCATTAAATTAATTCAAAACTCTAATAAAATCATTCAAAAACTGTTACAGTGTCTGAAATTATTATTGTGTATAAATACAGGCTTTATTTATAGTATATTAATATATATATATATATATATATATATATATATATATTATATATATTTATATAATTAACATATAAAAAGAATTTAATTTATCTCTCATTTCAAGTTTCTATATCAATACTTTATATCTTTTTCCCTATAGACTTTTTAAACATTTTGAAACAATTATAGAGAATAATTAAATCTCCTATTAAGAAAAGTAACGTTCCTTAAAAGAGCTTTAAAGATCAAAGCGTCCTAGATTTCCAAACCTTTGCATTGGTAAATTTGACTTTTAAATCTGAAATTCAAACATTTAAAATGATATATTAGTTTCAGTTTCTTAAATGGAAATTCTAAACAAGCCAAACTTTATAAAGTTCAAAATAAGTAACCTACTTATATTTAAATAAATTTGTCTTATTAACAGCCAATTAAATGATATCATTAAAATATACGCTGGAGGAGGTTCCTACGTAATTCTACTGTTGTTACTGTGTGCACATAAATATTCCTTTTATAAGAACATTGGATATTAAGAACATTTAATTAGAGCACTCAACTTCAGCTAGGAGCTTCTTCACACTGTTTGTACTGTGAGCTCAAAGTTGACGTATAATCTGTTAGGCTAAACAGAGACTTGGAGTAATCTAAAGTTTGGCTAGTAGTTTGATCAGACTTAACCAAAGCTAGCACATCTTAAAGTCTTCTGTTTATGTTCAAAATTTTCGTCGTTTGAGTTCTAAAACTAACCAAAAGGCGCCGATGTTTTAATTTAGAATATTACACATTTTTTAAATACCAAACTTAAAAGTAATATGTAATTACAGAATAGACAGAAATTATACTTAAATTTAATCAAACTTTAATTCAAATATGTATTACAGTTCAGTAGTTTAAAACTGGTTCATATTATTAAATAAACTGTGCTAATACATAAAAAGTAATTTTTCATTGTAACTCCAATGTTTCCACAAAAACTTAAATGAGTAGCAATAATACAAATATTCCTTTTCAAATTTTCATGTTTTTTAAATATGCAGTAATCACTACTAACAGAAGAGCTCCCAAGAAGACAAGGATTTCTGTAAGTTTATTTAAAAAACGTTATTATAATTGTATGTTTCAGTTATACATTTTTTATAAACAATACTTTATACTAACATATTTCACATAGAATACATACGAGATAATCATTCGTTAATTAATTGCTATAGATTACA
Organism: Homalodisca vitripennis; assembly: GCF_021130785.1. Lineage (NCBI taxonomy): Eukaryota > Metazoa > Arthropoda > Insecta > Hemiptera > Cicadellidae > Homalodisca > Homalodisca vitripennis. The sequence goes on from NC_060212.1 coordinate 71,491,319, forward strand.
ACAACTCTAATTAACAAACATTCAGCCCAGCAAGCGAGAGAAAATGTCCCCATTTCATCTCGAGTATGTCGCTCGCAGCCCTGACAAATAAATGCCAATCCAGATTGAAGCTAAACGCTCTCAAATTACGGCGCTCACAGACTCCCATACATCACGATGCCAATTACGTGATTACCTCGTTACACCGCACTTTCACTTTATTGTCAGTAGTTTAAGATCGTTGTTTGTTCTGTACAAAGCTATGGGTTTACTAATTTTTTACCGGTCACACTAATTACCACTTAGTTTTGAGTGTTAGTAGACCTCCCGCGCGTTGAGCGCTAACATGGGCTCTTATGGAGTTATTTTTAACACGGGCTCTTATGGCGATATTTTAGGCATTGTCTCTTATGGGAGATACATTTCGGTGTTTCCTAACCACAGACTTCCTGTTTCCGGCGACTTATCTCAACCTAGACTTCCTGTTTGTCACACACCTCTGACTTTCCGTACTGCTTTAACCACCCGTCCACAGGTCCCGTGTCCGACGCCTATTGACACTCACCTTTTTGAGTACCTGAGAGTCTTAACACCCGCACCCGCGTATCTGATGGCTCCTACCGGAGTCCGACACTATCCTACTACCCCCGTACTCGGAGCCTGGGCGTAACGCCTATACCCGGATTTTGACCGCCTAACCTTTACCGGCCATGCACGACATATTCCGTCACCCATCTTTTCGAGTACCGGAGTGTATGAAAAAAACTGCACCCACATTTCTAACGGCCCTGCCCAAACATTTCAAATGCCTCCAATACTTAGGGGCTCTTAACCACATATATTGCCCACACTGTTATTTATAACACTCCACTCCAGGACCTAGCCGCCCATCCTATACCCCCCGTCTCTTACAGACCCCACACCTGAACAGTCCCTCACAGGGTTCCAACTTATACCCAAATCGGTACTCTGACCGCCTACCTCTCTTATCCTGAATGTCGACATACAAAATTTTAAACCGTGTGCTTTCACCCTGCCGAGACCCTACACCTTTCGATTGCCTCCAGTACTCCTAGCCGAGCGTATCGCTCTTACCCGAATTTTGACCAATTTACAGTCCAATTTACCACATAAGCCTGCAATCGCCCGTCTCCTGGACCTGCACCTGCATTTCTAATGGTCGCTACAGAAAACCTCACACTACCCTATTACATCTCATACCTTGGCTCTTAACCACGGATATTGCACATACTACGGATTTCTAACTCCCCGACCTTTACATGTGTAATACGCCTACAGCCTCCCACCTCTCTCGTGTACCCAAGCGTCTTCGGTCCCATCGCACCCTGCCAGGGCCCCATACTTTTCCACTCCTAGTCAGGCGTAAAAGCCTATACCCAGATTTTGATCATCTACATTTTACCGACCAATGTACCACATAGGCCTGCAATAGCCCGTCTCCTGGACATGCTAAGACCTACTTTTCTAACGGATCCTGCAGAGGCTTCACACTTTCCTATTGTCTCCCATACCTCGGCTCTTAACTACGGATTATTGCACATACTATGATTTCTAACTCCCCGACCTTTACGCGTGTATGCGCCTATAGCCTCCATCTCTCTCGTGTACCCTAGCGTCTTCAGGCTCTTCACCCTCACACTGACGGGACAACACTTTCCAATTGCCTCCCGTACTCCTACCCAGAGGTATCACCCATACCCAATTTAGACCACCTACATATTACCGACTAGTATCCACAAAGTCCAACAGGCATCCATATAATATGTCGTACACACCACGTCTCTTAGCCTTACACATACTCCACGACTCCACACTCATTACGCGTAGCGTCACATTCGAAAATTGTCTTCCCACCATTAATACCCTGTACTGGTTCTCACACATATAGTTAACACCTTTACCGTATTAATCTCCATATACGAGTATTTACCGAGCATATCGCACAATCTTAGTTAGCCTTACCTTCGTAGGGTTCAAACTTGCATTTCGTTCAATTTCTAACATACTGAGGTCCCCATTATAAAAACACCAGGCCTAACACGGCACTCTCATTTTACTGACAAATTACTCATACATTACCTGAAAGTGTAATGCAAATATTTACCGAGTACTTTCCCAACAGGATATTCTCATTCCGAGGTCCTAGTCTCAAGCTAACAGCTTATAACACGAGGCGTACCTTCTGAGCGACCTACTATTTGCCGATCAATGCCCGTGCATATGTTTCAATACCTGGACACCTAATGTCTACGAAGTACTTCATATACTCTTATCCCACGCAACCCATCACGGGACCCTAATTTCTGTTACCTTTCACTTGGATGTCTATCACTTCATTCCGGGGACCCAACTCTCAAGCAGACTTAAAACGGTAATTAAAAGAACCGTATTTCATTATTAACAAAGCACCATACATTTATTTCAACTACTGCTTAGACATTTAGTTTCCATATTAATCAAGTATTTTGTTTTCACTTAACCCACGCCTCCCTTTACGGCACTCCAACTTTTTACCACATTAAATCCACCATCACTTTCTAACGGCCAGGCTCTCATTTTCATAATATCAAGCGAGCGTAGCTTAATACGGAGTACCATCCCATACAATTTAAGCTTTACCGTGTGTAATTATATATGTCGCTTATACTTGGACATCTAAAGACCTATCATACCTCACTCTGGTTTCCTAGCTGTTCCCTTACTTTAATTTATTTATAAAGAGACGCATACAGAGGTATTAGTCCAATCGTCTCGAGACCGCGTTATACTAATGTTTATATTTATAATCTATACTAGCACTTATATGAAATCTCGACCACAGTGACTTACCCATTGCACCGGCTCATGACACTGCTCGTAAACGGACAGTTTGCGGTTTGCGGTTACCTGCATCCTCGGACTCTGATAATTCATTCTCTACAACTAATAACTATTATAACATCTTCAGTACAGCACGGGATATCTGCCATCCTGAATACAGTCGGAATAATACATAGGTACTGCATTCTGTGTGTAATAAGTTTTAATTTTTCTCCCGAGTGTGATGTAAAGAGCTTTAACTTATTTATAGTCTATTTTCAAAAACGTATACCGCTTCGTATACTTTGAATTTAGTTAATCATACCGGACGCAATGATTGAGGTTTGCGGTTACATGTAAAAACCCAGACGAGTAACGGTACAGCTGCAACCGCAATTTTAAGAGACCTCATTGGTCGGAATAAAAACGCGTCTCTGATTGGTCTAAAAATAGCCGCCAAGCACTCTGATTGGTCGGTGTTCTACACAGTCGGCAGAGATTTCCCTGTCTCGCCAGTCTGGAGGTGGACGTCAAAGAGGTAAGACCTATGTCGCTCTGTTCCTTGATATTGCACAACATAATATCGATATCAAGACAAGAAAACCTCGCTAATTACTAATATAAAATAAATAAAACATTGCTTACCTACCTAGTTACCCAGAATATTATTTTTTAATATATTACTGCTGCAATGGAATCTCAGCCTATTGAAGTGGTCCCAGAGCTCTCATTGGACGGCTCCCTATAATAGCGGCAACATTCTTCTCTCTCGTTAGTTTTTCAGTGGACGTCAAAGAGGCAGGACGTGTGTTGAGTGCTCTGCTCAGTGTTATCGAGTGGTTGAATTTTAAATGCTATATTGACGCTTTCTTAGAGTGAGTCAGCGGTGTTAGTGTGTTTTATATTTATTAAGTGCTTTTTTACTATCATAGTAATTTTATAAAAGTAAATTAGCTTATAGGAGTTTTATTACATTTTCAATTTATTAAGTGCTTGTACTTTATTTAGCGATCACAGACATTAAACTCCTTTACACTGTGTGTGTTTTTAAAGTGTTTATAATATTGCTTCTTTAAATCTAATACAGTGTTATTGTGTTTTTCTGAAAGTGAACAAGTTGATTCGTTGTGTTACTGTGTTTGTATCGTAGTGACAAACCCAACATAGATTTCGTTCATTTATTTGTGTGTCGTATTTATAATCAAGTTTTGTGTAATTTATTTCGGTTATTACATCATACCACAGTGCACTGTAAAAAAAGTTTACTGCGCATGCGCAGCTCCTACACTTATTTAAGCGCGTAACGTTGTCATTCTTAGACGTGACGTTGAACAGTCAACACCTATTCCAAAAGCTTGTATCAAAGCTGCTTGCTGTATTATTTTAGAGCTAATTACATACAACACATGGATCCCGTAAAAGTTTTGCATACCGGTGAAAACCTACTGTAGAAGGTTTAGAACATATGGGTCAGAAACAGTTTTTCAAGTTTAACCCAGTACCCAAAGGAGTGTCCGAACTTGATTGGATTAAAAAGGGTTTTGGGAGTATTGTCGAAAAGGCGAAAGCCGGTACTACCGAATATGACTACCTAGGCTTCACTTTAGATTCTCTGAATTTTAAAACCAAAGATTCCGGATATATCGCTTATAGACCTGCAAATCAAGTTTCACGGGGATATAATTTGGGATATATTTGGGAAACTTATCCAAAGTAATACGGATTCGATTAAGTCCATGGACACATTTAGAGTTAAGTGCACCCGCACCAATATTCCAGTAGGCAGTGGTGGCCCCAGAAGACCTGGTTTTTATAATAACTTTGAAGAAGAATGTAAAGCACGTAGAGGTATCGTAGTCATTAAGAATAGCGATAATCTGTGTCTGCCCCGAGCTATAGTGGTAGCAAAAGCCTATGCCAAAAAAGATCCTCAATTCAAGGCTATACGTGAAGACAAGGGTAAGCGACAAACTCTTAGAGCCCAAAAATTGATGACCAAAGCCGGGGTCCAAATTTCAGAACAGGGAGCTGGGATCCCCGAACTTTCAAAATTTCAAGACCACCTCAAAAAGTACAACATTACAGTTTATAATTACGATAATAAGGGTCGAGATGTGTATTTTTCAGGTAGTAACGATGATGCTTTGTATAAAATTAACTTGCTGTATCATAACCATCACTACAACGTAATCACATCCCTCACCGCAGCCTTTTCATGCCATTTTTTTCTGCGAAGCATGCCATGTCCCTTACGACCACAAAGGTGAACACAGGTGTTCAAATATCTGTCCTGCGTGTCAGACCCTATCTCCACCGTGTAAAGAGGAGCATGGGGGAATTTTGTGCCCTGACTGTAACATGACCATGAAAAATCAGAACTGTTTTGCGGCTCATAAGAGTGAACGTTGTAAGTCCGTAAAAAAATGCTTACAGTGCCAAAGACTTGTGTTTTTGAACAACCGTAAATCAAAACATGTGTGCGGTGAAGTCTTTTGCAAAATCTGTAACGAATTCATGCCCCCAAAACCATCAATGTTACATGCGGGTCGACACAAACAAACCAAAAACCAAAGACTTTCTTTTCATTTTCTTTGATTTAGAGACCGTCAAGATGAAATTTTAACGGAAGAATCTAGAGTTCATAAAGTTAACCTTTGTGTTTCTCAACAATTTTTGTTGGAAATGTATTGATGGTAAATCTTGTGAAATGTGCAAAGAACCGAACAAAGATCTTTGATAGTGATCCTGTGAATCAATTTATGAATTACGTAATGGAGGAGAGAAAAAAATTCAGAAATATATGTGTAATGGCTCATAACGGTCAGGGTTTTGATTTTCAATTTCTGTTAAAGTACGTTCTCGAACAAACAAAATTCACTCCAGAGCTAATTATGCGTGGCACTAAAGTCATTCTTATGGAACTGGATAACGTCAGATTTATCGATTCGCTAAATTATTTCCCCATGGCCCTCTCTGCACTACCCAAAGCCTTTGATCTACCCCCAGAGAAGAAGAAGGGTTACTTCCCTCATCTTTTCAACACTTTTGGCAAACCAAAATTATGTAGGCCCCATACCACCCAAGGAGTACTATTGCCCTGAATCAATGTTTGAAAAGACTTACAAAGATTTTGAAAATTGGCACAAACGACCAACTTAACCAAAATGTAGTTTTTGACTTTCAAAAAGAGTTGGTCGAGTACTGTATCTCCGATGTGGAGATACTGGCGCAAGCGTGTATTAAGTTTAGAAACATGTTTTTGAAAGAATGTAATGTAGATCCGTTCATGGAAGCCGTCACCATTGCCAGCGCCTGTAATCTGGTGTTTAGACGGAATTTCTTAAAACCCAACACTATTGGCCTTGTTCCTAAAAACGGATACCGTATGGTTGATAACCAATCGCCTATTGCTTTACAATGGCTGAGCTGGGAGGAAGAACAGCGTAGTGTCCGCATTCAGCATGCGGGGAGGGACAGAGAAGTTAAAATCGAGGGATTAAAAGTAGACGGTTTTGACGGAGAACGAATCTATGAATTTCAGGGCTGTTATTTCCATGGGTGCCCAAAATGTTTTCCATTTAATAGAGAAGAACCACTCAAAGAGGACCCTTCCGACTCCCTGCACTTAAGGTTCGAGAGAACCAAAGCTAAAATGGCTCGTCTCCGAGCATCTGACTATGAAGTAATTGAAATGTGGGAGTGTAAATTCAATCATTTAAAGAAAGAACAAAAATTGGATTATCTAAATTTTCTCCCCATTCTAAGCACGCTCCCACTCAACCCCAGAGATGCCTTCTTCGGGGGAAGGACAGGCAATGCAAAATCTTATCACAAGTGCGGGGACGGGGAAAACAATTCAGTATGTAGACGTTTGCTCCTTGTACCCGTTTGTCAATAAGTTTTCTCCTTATGTTTTATCCCATCCAAAAATATATGTAGGGGACAAGGAGTGTAGAGAAAGAGGCATGGAGGCCGAAAGGTCTCATGAAATGTAAAGTATTGCCTCCACTAAATTTGTACCACCCGTCCTTCCAGCACGCATGAACAATAAAATAATGTTTGTTTTATGCCGTACATGTGGTCTAGAAATGCTAAACACAGACTGTAACCATAACATCGAAGAAAGAGCATTGACAGGGACATGGACAATGCAGGAAATGAGAAAGGCCGTAGAGAAGGGGTATACCATTTTAGAAATGTACGAACTTTGGGATTATAAAATTATTACTTACGAAGACGGTGGTCTTTTTACGGATTTTATTAACAAATTTCTCAAGATTAAACAGGAGGCATCGGGCTACCCCTCTTGGTGCCTCACTGAAGAGGACAAGGCTAAGTACGTTCAAAATTATTATGAACACGAAGGTGTCAGACTTGACCCTTTCAAAATTGAAAAGAACGGAGGTCTTCGCTCCCTTGCTAAATTGATGTTAAATTCCTTCTGGGGTAAATTTGGTCAAAGGGAAAATCAGACAAAAAACATCAATCATAAGAGACCCTTTTGAATACTTTCAGTTGCTGTCCAACCCTGAAATAGATGTAAATACTACTCAAATTATTAACGATACTGTACTAATTGTCAACTGGCAGCATATTGAAGAAGCCGCAGAGGCCCTAAGGACAGTGAATGTTGTGGTTGCAGCATTTACAACGTCACATGCTCGATTAAAATTGTATGAACACTTAGAAAAGTTAGGGAGGCAAGTTCTTTACTATAATACAGACAGTGTCCTTTACGTACACAGGGAGAGTATGCACAAGGTCCCCACAGGGGACTACTTGGGCGAAATGACCGACGAGTTGGCTGACTATGGTCCAGGGTCATACATAGTAGAATTTGTTTCCGGAGGACCCAAGACCTACGCCTATCTTGTCTGGTCAACAAATAAAAACGCACTAGTTGAAGTTTGTAAAATAAAAGGCCTTACTCTAAATTTAAAAACTAGTGAAAAATTAAATTTCGAAACATTGAAAGCATTAGTTCTGAGTAATTCATTTGACTCAGTGGACATAGAAGAGAACAGAATAAGACGAACCAAGGACAAAGACATTGTTACAGTCAAAGAAACGAAGTCTTTTAAAATTACAGGACCCAAAAGGAGACTCGAAGGACCCTACGATACTGTACCGTTTGGGTTTAAGAAACAAAAATTAATACTCTAACATGTTTAAAAAAGTACATTTTCACCAATCACAACGTTAAAATTTCATTACAAATCCTGAGACATACATAGAGAGAAATTAAATGTAAATTATAACCCACCACATCCGTTGGTTGTGACCGAACGTTCGTTAAACCGCTTCCTTCAGATGTTGTACTAGTATTGAATTATGTTATGAGAGCTGACCACGAGTAAAAATTTGAGATTATTTTATTATACAGGTATTTCAATTACGTACAAAAGAACTTTTTAAATACTAGATAATTGTACTGTATTATTACAGCCATTACATATAATTTTGCACTCCAGACCCTTCTTTGGGTGGTTGGCCGAAAGTGCAAAATACAAGTGTTTTGAGTGTATATCTGCCCCCGTCATCTTTACCTTCAAATGTCACGTTAGTGTGAATGTTTGATCACCCTCGCGTCAAGGGAGCGTCTGCTTCTAAGGCCGGCGTAAAACCCTTAAGTCCTGGAGCAGTTCGACCTCTTTCACGGCCGGCTTAAAACCCGTAAGTCCGGGAGAGGTTGACCCTTGGACAGTGTGGAGGGTGAGCCTGATTCGAAGGAGTGAATGTGGGAAACTCAGTAGGATGCGTGGACTTGGGCATGGAGATGAACAAGTCTATGCTCTGAACGGCTCAGCATGAATGAGGTCTCTAAGGCAAGCCTAAACCCTGTAAGTCCTGGGACCGTGATTGTGTAATATAGTGACCACATTGAATGTGTACTGATGATGGAGCCGATATACGCTGATTCTCCTCTTCTTAAGCCCTCTGATGCAGAAAACTGTTAGATACGTCATTACATAGTTATTTGCTCGAATGTTAGCATTTTATATTATTTGTTTATTGTTTTTAATAACATAAATACCTTCCAGTCTACGGATAAAATCAATTATCACAAACATTTTACTATATCGATTTTTCTACCTCACTTAAATATGGTCTTATGTGTGATCTCAGGTCAACTTCAATACATACACGCTGACATATCCATCAAACAATATTCACTCTGTAATTTCACCGCAAAATCAGAAGGTCTATGAGCTTTAAGTAATTATGTCCCTTATGATAGTTTCCAAATATTGTGTAATTAACAGTACTAGTACTAAAACAGACTCTATCATAGCGCATACGCATGTACACACACGCAAACACCCACATGCACTACACAACCTTACAGGTGGATACCAACAGTTTTATTTATAAATTTGTAGATGACTCGTCTCATGTTCATTCGCAAATGAGCACTCAGAGCGTTAACATGGCAACCTTCCTTAAGCTTGAATCTAGAAATGTGGTTAACAGAAGTGAGAGGTTTCGTACCACACGTGAAGAACTAACGTTTATACTGACCTCTCCCATTGACTCAATAGATTGGTCCCTGGCATTTTCAGAGTACATTGTCGATCATGTAAAAGACGGAGCCTCACCTACTGATCACTTTGGAATTACAATTAAACATCAAGGTATAGCCAAAGAAGGGATTATACCTTTTATGGCAGCATCTAAATTAACCTCTTACGTGTTTGATGATGCGTTTGAGAAGACATTCGTTAATGTGGAAACATTGATAGGGCCTTTAATTGTGACAGCAACTATAGTAAAAGTACCTGAGCAGTTTCTTCAGTAATAGGCATTTAGTATATCTCCTTGTATTATTAGTAAAGAGACAGAGAGAGGTTAGGCACTGAGTTGAGGATCACTTTGTGTTTGCTTTGAATAGGTACACGGAGGAGGAATAAAAATAAGTACAAAGACCCATTTTACGTTTTTTAGTAGAGTGAATTGAAAGACTTCTCCGAGTATAGTGAACTGTTGAACTTGCAATGGATAAAAAATAAAGTATAAAATGTATCTCACCGAGAGGTGAGGTACAAAAAAAAAAAATATGTTGGGAGGTAGCAGATTTGTCATGGAATGGCTACCACCGTAAAGAGCGATGGTTGGGGCTCTTTACACACGTGGATAGGCCTACTGGGGAAGGAGCCACGTAAAAAATCTCCTAACGCGCCATGGTCCTACGCCCTGGTCACGCGGCAAGCACGTATGTACCTAGCGTGGTGGGGAAACGTGACCACTCGCCACAACACGGTTGTTAAAACATATAGACCTCACCGAAACATACGAGTATTTCTAGGACGTCAGATGAACATATATAGCGACACCATTTAATATACATACCAATAGCATGTCTTGACTGGTTCATCCGAACCCTCATCTACACTCTGCGTCTAACATTGTTGGCAGTTTTACCTGTAGTGAAAATTATTGGTCTCTCTCAACATGTGTCGCAATAAACAAACGTTATCAGCTGTTACCGTAAACAAATAAATGTACATTTGATTTCACTCATCTATTTTACATTCATATACATCCAGCAGAGCCAGTATGTGACCATATCCAGGTCATAACGGGATCAGCTCGTGATCAGCATAGATATGGCAACATCATCTCAAATGTCATTTGACTATTTTAGTGCAGAATGTTTTAAATGCTTAAACAAATGGGTAAATAAAACAAACATTTCAGAAAATATTTTGACAGTAAGAGGTCCTTTACCCGCAGGTTAGTGAGGCGGTAGAAGGCATCCAGCGAGACGGTGCAGTTGTTCATGTGCAGTTCCTAGAGTAGTTGCAACTGCTTCCGCTAAACCGTCTAAGCAACAAGGATGGGACAGTATTTGATCACCGGGCAACAACCAATCCAGAAGTAACTGGTTGTCGCCCGGTGATCAAATACTGTCCCATCCTTGTTGCTTAGACGGTTTAGCGGAAGCAGTTGCAACTACTCTAGGAACTGCACATGAACAACTGCACCGTCTCGCTGGATGCCTTCTACCGCCTCACTAACCTGCGGGTAAAGGACCTCTTAATGTCAAAATATTTTCTGAAATGTTTGTTTTATTTACCCATTTGTTTAAGCATTTAAAACATTCTGCACTAAAATAGTCAAATGGACATTTGAGATGATGTTGCCATATCTATGCTGATCACGAGCTGATCCCGTTATGACCTGGATATGGTCACATACTGGCTCTGCTGGATGTATATGAATGTAAAATAGATGAGTGAAATCAAATGTACATTTATTTGTTTACGGTAACAGCTGATAACGTTTGTTTATTGCGACACATGTTGAGAGAGACCAATAATTTTCACTACAGGTAAAACTGCCAACAATGTTAGACGCAGAGTGTAGATGAGGGTTCGGATGAACCAGTCAAGACATGCTATTGGTATGTATATTAAATGGTGTCGCTATATATGTTCATCTGACGTCCTAGAAATACTCGTATGTTTCGGTAAGGTCTATATGTTTTAACAACCGTGTTGTGGCGAGTGGTCACGTTTCCCCACCACGCTAGGTACATACGTGCTTGCCGCGTGACCAGGGCGTAGGACCATGGCGCGTTAGGAGATTTTTTACGTGGCTCCTTCCCCAGTAGGCCTATCCACGTGTGTAAAGAGCCCCAACCATCGCTCTTTACGGTGGTAGCCATTCCATGACAAATCTGCTACCTCCCAACATATTTTTTTTTTTTGTACCTCACCTCTCGGTGAGATACATTTTATACTTTATTTTTTATCCATTGCAAGTTCAACAGTTCACTATACTCGGAGAAGTCTTTCAATTCACTCTACTAAAAAACGTAAAATGGGTCTTTGTACTTATTTTTTATTCCTCCTCCGTGTACCTATTCAAAGCAAACACAAAGTGATCCTCAACTCAGTGCCTAACCTCTCTCTGTCTCTTTACTAATAATACAAGGAGATATACTAAATGCCTATTACTGAAGAAACTGCTCAGGTACTTTTACTATAGTTGCTGTCACAATTAAAGGCCCTATCAATGTTTCCACATTAACGAATGTCTTCTCAAACGCATCATCAAACACGTAAGAGGTTAATTTAGATGCTGCCATAAAAGGTATAATCCCTTCTTTGGCTATACCTTGATGTTTAATTGTAATTCCAAAGTGATCAGTAGGTGAGGCTCCGTCTTTTACATGATCGACAATGTACTCTGAAAATGCCAGGGACCAATCTATTGAGTCAATGGGAGAGGTCAGTATAAACGTTAGTTCTTCACGTGTGGTACGAAACCTCTCACTTCTGTTAACCACATTTCTAGATTCAAGCTTAAGGAAGGTTGCCATGTTAACGCTCTGAGTGCTCATTTGCGAATGAACATGAGACGAGTCATCTACAAATTTATAAATAAAACTGTTGGTATCCACCTGTAAGGTTGTGTAGTGCATGTGGGTGTTTGCGTGTGTGTACATGCGTATGCGCTATGATAGAGTCTGTTTTAGTACTAGTACTGTTAATTACACAATATTTGGAAACTATCATAAGGGACATAATTACTTAAAGCTCATAGACCTTCTGATTTTGCGGTGAAATTACAGAGTGAATATTGTTTGATGGATATGTCAGCGTGTATGTATTGAAGTTGACCTGAGATCACACATAAGACCATATTTAAGTGAGGTAGAAAAATCGATATAGTAAAATGTTTGTGATAATTGATTTTATCCGTAGACTGGAAGGTATTTATGTTATTAAAAACAATAAACAAATAATATAAAATGCTAACATTCGAGCAAAATAACTATGTAATGACGTATCTAACAGTTTTCTGCATCAGAGGGCTTAAGAAGAGGAGAATCAGCGTATATCGGCTCCATCATCAGTACACATTCAATGTGGTCACTATATTACACAATCACGGTCCCAGGACTTACAGGGTTTAGGCTTGCCTTAGAGACCTCATTCATGCTGAGCCGTTCAGAGCATAGACTTGTTCATCTCCATGCCCAAGTCCACGCATCCTACTGAGTTTCCCACATTCACTCCTTCGAATCAGGCTCACCCTCCACACTGTCCAAGGGTCAACCTCTCCCGGACTTACGGGTTTTAAGCCGGCCGTGAAAGAGGTCGAACTGCTCCAGGACTTAAGGGTTTTACGCCGGCCTTAGAAGCAGACGCTCCCTTGACGCGAGGGTGATCAAACATTCACACTAACGTGACATTTGAAGGTAAAGATGACGGGGGCAGATATACACTCAAAACACTTGTATTTTGCACTTTCGGCCAACCACCCAAAGAAGGGTCTGGAGTGCAAAATTATATGTAATGGCTGTAATAATACAGTACAATTATCTAGTATTTAAAAAGTTCTTTTGTACGTAATTGAAATACCTGTATAATAAAATAATCTCAAATTTTTACTCGTGGTCAGCTCTCATAACATAATTCAATACTAGTACACATCTGAAGGAAGCGGTTTTAACGAACGTTCGGTCACAACCAACGGATGTGGTGGGTTATAATTACATTTAATTTCTCTCTATGTATGTCTCAGGATTTGTAATGAAATTTTAACGTTGTGATTGGTGAAAATGTACTTTTTTAAACATGTTAGAGTATTAATTTTTGTTTCTTAAACCCAAACGGTACAGTATCGTAGGGTCCTTCGAGTCTCCTTTTGGGTCCTGTAATTTTAAAAGACTTCGTTTTCTTTGACTGTAACAATGTCTTTGTCCTTGGTTCGTCTTATTCTGTTCTCTTCTATGTCCACTGAGTCAAATGAATTACTCAGAACTAATGCTTTCAATGTTTCGAAATTTAATTTTTCACTAGTTTTTAAATTTAGAGTAAGGCCTTTTATTTTACAAACTTCAACTAGTGCGTTTTTATTTGTTGACCAGACAAGATAGGCGTAGGTCTTGGGTCCTCCGGAAACAAATTCTACTATGTATGACCCTGGACCATAGTCAGCCAACTCGTCGGTCATTTCGCCCAAGTAGTCCCCTGTGGGGACCTTGTGCATACTCTCCCTGTGTACGTAAAGGACACTGTCTGTATCATAGTAAAGAACTTGCCTCCCTAACTTTTCTAAGTGTTCATACAATTTTAATCGAGCATGTGACGTTGTAAATGCTGCAACCACAACATTCACTGTCCTTAGGGCCTCTGCGGCTTCTTCAATATGCTGCCAGTTGACAATTAGTACAGTATCGTTAATAATTTGAGTAGTATTTACATCTATTTCAGGGTTGGACAGCAACTGAAAGTATTCAAAAGGGTCTCTTATGATTGATGTTTTTGTCTGATTTTCCCTTTGACCAAATTTACCCCAGAAGGAATTTAACATCAATTTAGCAAGGGAGCGAAGACCTCCGTTCTTTTCAATTTTGAAAGGGTCAAGTCTGACACCTTCGTGTTCATAATAATTTTGAACGTACTTAGCCTTGTCCTCTTCAGTGAGGCACCAAGAGGGGTAGCCCGATGCCTCCTGTTTAATCTTGAGAAATTTGTTAATAAAATCCGTAAAAAGACCACCGTCTTCGTAAGTAATAATTTTATAATCCCAAAGTTCGTACATTTCTAAAATGGTATACCCCTTCTCTACGGCCTTTCTCATTTCCTGCATTGTCCATGTCCCTGTCAATGCTCTTTCTTCGATGTTATGGTTACAGTCTGTGTTTAGCATTTCTAGACCACATGTACGGCATAAAACAAACATTAATTTATTGTTCATGCGTGCTGGAAGGACGGGGTGGTACAAATTTAGTGGAGGCAATACTTTACATTTCATGAGACCTTCGGCCTCCATGCCTCTTTCTCTACACTCCTTGTCCCCTACATATATTTTTGGATGGGATAAAACATAAGGAGAAAACTTATTGACAAACGGGTACAAGGAGCAAACGTCTACATACTGAATTGTTTCCCCGTCCCCGCACTTGTGATAAGATTTTGCATTGCCTGTCCTTCCCCCGAAGAAGGCATCTCTGGGGTTGAGTGGGAGCGTGCTTAGAATGGGGAGAAAATTTAGATAATCCAATTTTTGTTCTTTCTTTAAATGATTGAATTTACACTCCCACATTTCAATTACTTCATAGTCAGATGCTCGGAGACGAGCCATTTTAGCTTTGGTTCTCTCGAACCTTAAGTGCAGGGAGTCGGAAGGGTCCTCTTTGAGTGGTTCTTCTCTATTAAATGGAAAACATTTTGGGCACCCATGGAAATAACAGCCCTGAAATTCATAGATTCGTTCTCCGTCAAAACCGTCTACTTTTAATCCCTCGATTTTAACTTCTCTGTCCCTCCCCGCATGCTGAATGCGGACACTACGCTGTTCTTCCTCCCAGCTCAGCCATTGTAAAGCAATAGGCGATTGGTTATCAACCATACGGTATCCGTTTTTAGGAACAAGGCCAATAGTGTTGGGTTTTAAGAAATTCCGTCTAAACACCAGATTACAGGCGCTGGCAATGGTGACGGCTTCCATGAACGGATCTACATTACATTCTTTCAAAAACATGTTTCTAAACTTAATACACGCTTGCGCCAGTATCTCCACATCGGAGATACAGTACTCGACCAACTCTTTTTGAAAGTCAAAAACTACATTTTGGTTAAGTTGGTCGTTGTGCCAATTTTCAAAATCTTTGTAAGTCTTTTCAAACATTGATTCAGGGCAATAGTACTCCTTGGGTGGTATGGGGCCTACATAATTTTGGTTTGCCAAAGTGTTGAAAAGATGAGGGAAGTAACCCTTCTTCTTCTCTGGGGGTAGATCAAAGGCTTTGGGTAGTGCAGAGAGGGCCATGGGGAAATAATTTAGCGAATCGATAAATCTGACGTTATCCAGTTCCATAAGAATGACTTTAGTGCCACGCATAATTAGCTCTGGAGTGAATTTTGTTTGTTCGAGAACGTACTTTAACAGAAATTGAAAATCAAAACCCTGACCGTTATGAGCCATTACACATATATTTCTGAATTTTTTTCTCTCCTCCATTACGTAATTCATAAATTGATTCACAGGATCACTATCAAAGATCTTTGTTCGGTCTTTGCACATTTCACAAGATTTACCATCAATACATTTCCAACAAAATTGTTGAGAAACACAAAGGTTAACTTTATGAACTCTAGATTCTTCCGTTAAAATTTCATCTTGACGGGTCTCTAAATCAAAGAAAATGAAAAGAAAGTCTTTGGTTTTTGGTTTGTTTGTGTCGACCCGCATGTAACATTGATGGTTTGGGGGCATGAATTCGTTACAGATTTTGCAAAAGACTTCACCGCACACATGTTTTGATTTACGGTTGTTCAAAAACACAAGTCTTTGGCACTGTAAGCATTTTTTTACGGACTTACAACGTTCACTCTTATGAGCCGCAAAACAGTTCTGATTTTTCATGGTCATGTTACAGTCAGGGCACAAAATTCCCCCATGCTCCTCTTTACACGGTGGAGATAGGGTCTGACACGCAGGACAGATATTTGAACACCTGTGTTCACCTTTGTGGTCGTAAGGGACATGGCATGCTTCGCAGAAAAAATGGCATGAAAAGGCTGCGGTGAGGGATGTGATTACGTTGTAGTGATGGTTATGATACAGCAAGTTAATTTTATACAAAGCATCATCGTTACTACCTGAAAAATACACATCTCGACCCTTATTATCGTAATTATAAACTGTAATGTTGTACTTTTTGAGGTGGTCTTGAAATTTTGAAAGTTCGGGGATCCCAGCTCCCTGTTCTGAAATTTGGACCCCGGCTTTGGTCATCAATTTTTGGGCTCTAAGAGTTTGTCGCTTACCCTTGTCTTCACGTATAGCCTTGAATTGAGGATCTTTTTTGGCATAGGCTTTTGCTACCACTATAGCTCGGGGCAGACACAGATTATCGCTATTCTTAATGACTACGATACCTCTACGTGCTTTACATTCTTCTTCAAAGTTATTATAAAAACCAGGTCTTCTGGGGCCACCACTGCCTACTGGAATATTGGTGCGGGTGCACTTAACTCTAAATGTGTCCATGGACTTAATCGAATCCGTATTACTTTGGATAAGTTTCCCAAATATATCCCAAATTATATCCCCGTGAACTTGATTTGCAGGTCTATAAGCGATATATCCGGAATCTTTGGTTTTAAAATTCAGAGAATCTAAAGTGAAGCCTAGGTAGTCATATTCGGTAGTACCGGCTTTCGCCTTTTCGACAATACTCCCAAAACCCTTTTTAATCCAATCAAGTTCGGACACTCCTTTGGGTACTGGGTTAAACTTGAAAACTGTTTCTGACCCATATGTTCTAAACCTTCTACAGTAGGTTTCACCGGTATGCAAAACTTTTACGGGATCCATGTTGTATGTAATTAGCTCTAAAATAATACAGCAAGCAGCTTTGATACAAGCTTTTGGAATAGGTGTTGACTGTTCAACGTCACGTCTAAGAATGACAACGTTACGCGCTTAAATAAGTGTAGGAGCTGCGCATGCGCAGTAAACTTTTTTTACAGTGCACTGTGGTATGATGTAATAACCGAAATAAATTACACAAAACTTGATTATAAATACGACACACAAATAAATGAACGAAATCTATGTTGGGTTTGTCACTACGATACAAACACAGTAACACAACGAATCAACTTGTTCACTTTCAGAAAAAACACAATAACACTGTATTAGATTTAAAGAAGCAATATTATAAACACTTTAAAAACACACACAGTGTAAAGGAGTTTAATGTCTGTGATCGCTAAATAAAGTACAAGCACTTAATAAATTGAAAATGTAATAAAACTCCTATAAGCTAATTTACTTTTATAAAATTACTATGATAGTAAAAAAGCACTTAATAAATATAAAACACACTAACACCGCTGACTCACTCTAAGAAAGCGTCAATATAGCATTTAAAATTCAACCACTCGATAACACTGAGCAGAGCACTCAACACACGTCCTGCCTCTTTGACGTCCACTGAAAAACTAACGAGAGAGAAGAATGTTGCCGCTATTATAGGGAGCCGTCCAATGAGAGCTCTGGGACCACTTCAATAGGCTGAGATTCCATTGCAGCAGTAATATATTAAAAAATAATATCTGGGTAACTAGGTAGGTAAGCAATGTTTTATTTATTTTATATTAGTAATTAGCGAGGTTTTCTTGTCTTGATATCGATATTATGTTGTGCAATATCAAGGAACAGAGCGACATAGGTCTTACCTCTTTGACGTCCACCTCCAGACTGGCGAGACAGGGAAATCTCTGCCGACTGTGTAGAACACCGACCAATCAGAGTGCTTGGCGGCTATTTTAGACCAATCAGAGACGCGTTTATTCCGACCAATGAGGTCTCTTAAAATTGCGGTTGCAGCTGTACCGTTACTCGTCTGGGTTTTTACATGTAACCGCAAACCTCAATCATTGCGTCCGGTATGATTAACTAAATTCAAAGTATACGAAGCGGTATACGTTTTTGAAAATAGACTATAAATAAGTTAAAGCTCTTTACATCACACTCGGGAGAAAAATTAAAACTTATTACACACAGAATGCAGTACCTATGTATTATTCCGACTGTATTCAGGATGGCAGATATCCCGTGCTGTACTGAAGATGTTATAATAGTTATTAGTTGTAGAGAATGAATTATCAGAGTCCGAGGATGCAGGTAACCGCAAACCGCAAACTGTCCGTTACGAGCAGTGTCATGAGCCGGTGCAATGGGTAAGTCACTGTGGTCGAGATTTCATAAAGTGCTAGTATAGATTATAATATAAACATTAGTATAACGCGGTCTCGAGACGATTGGACTAATACCTCTGTATGCGTCTCTTTATAAATAAATTAAAGTAAGGGAACAGCTAGGAAACCAGAGTGAGGTATGATAGGTCTTTAGATGTCCAAGTATAAGCGACATATATAATTACACACGGTAAAGCTTAAATTGTATGGGATGGTACTCCGTATTAAGCTACGCTCGCTTGATATTATGAAAATGAGAGCCTGGCCGTTAGAAAGTGATGGTGGATTTAATGTGGTAAAAAGTTGGAGTGCCGTAAAGGGAGGCGTGGGTTAAGTGAAAACAAAATACTTGATTAATATGGAAACTAAATGTCTAAGCAGTAGTTGA